>NW_027187289.1:553689-597716 GCF_028583685.1 Petaurus breviceps papuanus
GCATTCTATGGCGCTCTCACTCTTGCATGGTGCTCTCACTATTGTATAGAGCTCTCCCACATGGCATTCTATGGTGCTCTCACTCTTCCATGGTGCTCTCACTATTGTATGGAGCTCGCTCTCCCACATGGCATTCTATGGCGCTCTCACTCTTCCATGGTGCTCTCACTATTGTATGGAGCTCGCTCTCCCACACGGCATTCTATGGCGCTCTCACTCTTCCATGGTGCTCTCACTATTGTATGGAGCTCGCTCTCCCACACGGCATTCTATGGCGCTCTCACTCTTGCATGGTGCTCTCACTATTGTATGGAGCTCGCTCTCCCACACGGCATTCTATGGCGCTCTCACAAACACGAAGCCAGGATGGAGTCTTATAAACAGGAGTTTGGGGAGGATCCTCAGGAGGAGTTAATGAGGTCAATGAGTGAATGCAGCTGGAGGCTACAGACAACGGTGGGCTGGGCCAGTAGGTGGGCCGGGCCAGTAGGTGGGCCGGGCCAGTAGGTGGCCTGGGCCAGTTCCGGGCGTATAGATATTTTGATAGGCTCAAGGGTGGGAAGTAGGTGAACAATGGAGGGCTAGGCTAGTAACTAGGCTAGAGTTAGCAGTTAGTAACTAGGCTATAGTTCTGGGCCCAACCACAATGTAAGACTTATGCAAATGCCTCATCAAATGAGACAATTTAATCAAGAGTCCAAGGGAGGTTCCCAGAGCCTGTACCTCAAGGACTCAAGGAGAGCTTGAGGGGGCTCCCAGAGCCCATACCTCATCACTTAGTACTTAGTAATTGATCAAGCCTCTGTTGGAGAAGGCATGAACTCCTGTCTCCTGTTGCTGACACAAGGGGCTGGCTGAAACAGAAAGTATCTGATACTGTATATATAAGAAAAGCCCCAGAGAGGCGCAGTCAGAATTCTTGGGACCAGCACCTGGTGGTAGAGAAGCTACAGAAGAAAGAATGAAGAACTGAGCCAGAATTTCCTGAGAACTTGTTATGGTAGAACTTTTTCTAAACAGGAGCCCAGGAGCCCTGAGCCCTGAGCTGGGAGCCAGGAACCAGGAGCCCAGAGCCAGGAGCCCAGATGACTGAGGAAGCATGACTGGGATGCTGAGACTTTGTTTGTGGCTTGGTTGAGCCTTGAATTCCCTGGAGCAGAAATTTTGAAGGATCTGACATGGACAAGACCTTGTGAAATTCAGTGTGGAGCAGGGCCTACCCAGAGAGTTGGACAAGGAACTGGGAGCTGTCTGCCATTGAACCCAGGTGACGGTCTGGTGAATTCAGGTAGAATCTGGGACCATGGAAGGGATCCAGGGAATCTGAGAACAGGCCCTAGTCAAGATGAAAAGAATTCTCCTTGGGTACTGAGTAATGATGAAATTGGAGTTTACTAGTGACCTAGGGGTGGAGGGTTTGTGTATGATACTTAGTAATTGATTGCTGAATAAGTGACTGAGTTAATCAATTGCCACAAGAGTGGAAGACTTTGACTATTGTACTTTGAGATGATTGTTCTTTGTTCTAAATATTGTGACCACTTTGGTGAAAACTATGTGGCCATTTTAATGATGAGCTGTTGTGAATATTATATTGTGATTTTCTGTGATAAGCTGTAATATTGTGAATGCTGTACCTTGATTTTCTGTGGATGTTTTGCTTTTGTTATGGAATAGAGTGATCACTATACTGTGTAATCAGAACCTTAAAAGCTGTTCACAGTAGCAGTTCTTCTGGAAAGCTTCTGTGCATGGCATTACAAATACTATATAAACTATTTAGAAAAATGCACAAAGGAGTCCTACCAAATTCTTTTTATGATGCAAATATGGTGCTGACACCTAAACTGGGAAGAGCCAAAACAGGAAAAAAAAAACTATAGACCAATTTCCATAATGAAGATTGATGCAAAGACTTCAAATAAAATATTAGCAAAGAGATTACAACTTAGCATGAGGATAATAAACTATGATTTATAGTTGAAATGCAGGACTGATTCAATATTACAAAAACTGAGCATAATTTACCATGTCAAGAATAAAATTAGCAGAAATCCATGATTATCTCAGTAGACACAGAAAAAAACTTTTGACAAAATACAATACCCTCTCCTGCTAAAAAAATACTGGAGAACATAGGAATAAATGGAATGTTCCTTAAAATAATAAGTAGCATCTATCAAAAACCATCAGCAAGCATTATATATAATGGGGATAAATATTTCCAATAAGATTAGGGGTGAAACAAGGACTCCCATTATCACCACTGTTATTCAATATTGTACTAGAAATGTTAGCTTTAGCAATGAGGGAAAAAAAGAAATTGAAGGAATTAGAAGTGGTAATGAAGAAACAAAGCTATCACACTTTGCAGATAATATAATGGTATACTTAGAGTATCCTAGAAAATCAACTAAAAATCTACTTGAAATAATTAACAATTTTAGCAAAGTCTCAGGATATAAAATAAAACCACATAAATCATTGGTATCTCTATATATTGCTAACAAAGCTTAGCAGCAAGAGATAGAAAGAGAAATTCATTTAAAGTAACTGTAGACAATATAAAATATTTGGGAGTCTATCTGCCCAGACAAACCCAGAAACTATATGAACACAATTACAAAATGCTTTTCACATAAATAAAGTCAAATCCAAATAATTGGGAAAATATCAGTTGCTCATGGGTAGGCTAAGGAAATAAAATTTTATAAACATAATTCTACCTAAATTAATCTATTATTCAGTGCCATACAATCAAACTACCAAAAAAATTTTATTGAGCTAAAAAAAATAATAAAATTCATCAGAAAGAACAAAAGGTCCAGAATATTGAGGGAATTAATAACAGAAATGTAACGGAAAGTGGCCCAGCTGTACCAGGTATAAAACTGAATTATAAAGTACCCACCATCAAAACTACTTGGTACTGGCTAAGCAATAGAGTGGTGGATCAGTGGAATAAGTCAAGTATACAAGACACAATAGTCAATGACTACAGTAACCTCCTGGTTGATAAACCCAAAGACTCCAGTTTCTGAGATAAGAATTCATTATTTGACAAAAACTGCTGGAAAAACTAGAAAATAGTGTGGCTGAAACTAGCCACAAACCAGCACCTGATATGGTATACCACGATAAGATCAAAATAAGTACACAATTTAGATGTATACATGATAAAGGGCATACTATATGCAAATTAGGGGAGCAAGGAATAGTTTACCTAAAAGCTTTTGCACAAAGTCAATGCAACCAAAATTAGAAGGGAAGCAGAAGCTTGGAAATGGTTTTTGCAGCCAGTGTCTCTGATAAAGGCCTCATTTCTAAAATATATAGAGAACTGAGTGAAATTTATAAGAATACAAATCGTTCCCCAATTGATAAATGGTCAAAAGACATGAACAGGCACTTTTCCTATGAAGAAATTAAAGCTATCTATATTCAATGAAAAAATGCTCTAAATCAGGGTTTCTTAAACTTTTTTTCACACATGACCCCTTCAGTGCTTCTTAAACTCTGGTTTAAATAGGCTAACATGACAAAACAGGAAAATATGTTGGAGATGTGGGAAGATTGGAACACCAATACATTCATTGTTGATGGAATTGTGAACTGATCCAACCATTCTGGAGAGCAACTTGGAACTATGCCCAAAGGGCTATGAAACTGCACATACCATATCCAGCAATACCACTTTTAGATATGTATCCCAAAAAGATCATAATAAAAGGGGAAGGGAACCACATGTACAAAAGTATTTATAGCAACTCTTTTTGTGGTGGCAAAGAATTGGAAATTGAGGGGATGTCCATCAATTGAGGAATGGCTGAACAAGTCATGGCATATGAATGTAATGGAATACTATTGTTTTGTAAGAAATGATGAGCAGGCAGATTTCAGAAAAACCTGGAAAAACTTAACATGAACTGATGCTGAGTGAAGTGAGCAGAACCAGGAAAATATTGTACACAGTAATAGCAACCTTGTGTGATGACCAACTTTGATAGATTTGGCTCTTCTCAGCAATACAATGATCTAAGACAATACCAAAAAACTCATGATGGAAAAGGCTATCCATGTCCAGAGAAGGAATGATAGTGTCTAAATGCAGATCAAAGCATACTTTTTTTTCTTTGTTTTTGTTTTTTTCTTTCTCTTAATTTTTTCCCTTTCATTCTGATTCTTCTTTTACAACAAGACTAATGTGGAAATATATTAATATGATTGTACATGTATGACCTATATCAGATTGCATGCCGTTTTAGGAAGGGGTGAAAGGAGAAAGGGGGGAAAATTTGGAACTCAAACTCTTATAAAAGTTAATGTTGAACACTAAAAATTAATTAATTTTTTTTTAAATTTTCTGCAACAGGAGATTTATTTAGTGGCTAATGTGAGGAACAGCAACAAGGCCTACTACCAGTAGTCTAGGTCTAGGTCTGGAGACTACAAAAGGTTTCTTGCAGTAGGTGAGATATGAGCTGTCTTGAAGGAAGTCAGGAGATAGGAGAAGGTACAGAGCCAGTAGATGGAGTAGAATGTCCAATGAATTGTAAGAAAGCCAACATCCCTTGATCACAGACTATGTAGAGGATAACAGAGTGTATAAAGACTAGATAAGAAGAAAGACATCATGTTGTGACAGACCTTTAAAAATCAAGCATAGGATTTTATATTTGATCCAAGAGGAATAAGGAGTCACTGGAGTGTGAACAGGGGAATGATAAAGTCATACTTGCACTTTGGGAAAAACACTTTGGTAGCTCCAGAGAGAATAGACTGATGTAGGAAAAGACTTGAAGTAAACAGACTAACCAGCAGGATATTGCAATGGTTCAAGGGTGGAATGAAGTGGGGGGGAGGTAAGGTGGGGAAGGAATGTATAGAGATGTCATTAGAACAACAAAAGCCCGGGAACAGACTGAACATGTGGGGTGAATGTGAGTGAAGAATTGAAGATCATATGTAAATTTCAAGCCTGGGGTACTAGGAGGATAGTAGTTCCTTTAACAGTATTTGGAAAATTAGGGAAAAAAGCAAATTAGTTATATTTTGGACATGATGAATTTGAGATCTCTACAAGAAATTCAGTCCAATAGGCAGGTGATGATGCAAAACTGAAGATCAGGAGATTGGGGCTGGATAATAGACCTGAGAATTAGCCACATAGAGATGATGACTGATCCAGCAGGATCTTATTAGATCACCAAGAGAAACTGTGTAGGATAGAAGTGTCAAAAACATAGCCCACAGGCACATGTGGACCAACCCACGCCAAAGTGCTGCCTGAACCAAACTAAAATGTGCTTGTGAATTACTGAACTAAACAAATAAAAATATAAGGCAACAGTGACAATACTACATCTTAAAACTAAATCAATATTCAGCTTCCCAGCATCCTGGATTAGTGGCCCCCATTTCTATTTGAGTTTGACAGCCACAGCATAGAGGAAGAAGGAAAAAGAGCCTAGGAAAGAGCTTTAAAGGATACCCAAGTTTAGTCGGCATGACCTGATCAGCCAAGGTGACTAAGGACAGACAGGAGGAAGAAACAGAGAGCAGCGTCATAAAAATCTAGAGAGGAGACAGAAATCAGGATAAGTGATGACTGACACTATCTAAGCTTGAAGAGTTTGGGCAGCTAGGTGGCTCAGTGAATAGAGTGCCAGGCCTGGAGTCAGGAAGACACAACCATCTGAGTTCAAATCTGACCTCAAACTAGCTGTGTGACCCTGAGCAAGTCACTTCATCATGTTTATCTCAGTTTCCTCATCTGTAAAATGAGCTGGAAAAGGAAATGGCAAACCACTCTAATATTCCTGCCAAGAAAACCCCTAATGGGATTTCAGTTGAAAGATGAGATTTGGAAGCCAGAATGTAGAGGAGTCAGAAGAGGGGATGAAGAGAGGATGTAGAAGCATCAATTATAGATACCCTTCTCAAAAAGTTTAACCACAAAAGAGAAATGTAGAACCATAAGCTAGCAGGAATGGCTAGATCAGTGAGTGTTTTCTGAGGATGAAGGAGACATGGGTATGTTTGCAGGCAACAAAGAAGCAGTCAGGAGATAGGTAGAGATCTAAGTGTGAATGAAAAAGGGTCAATCTGTTGGAGCACATGGGATCATTATAGAGGGGTTTCTCTTGTCAAAGAGAAGCCCACCTCTTCATGTGAGACAGGGTGTGAAGGAAGGGTTGATAGGGGATGATAGCTGTGTGAAGTGAGATGAAGAGAAGCCCAGGTGTGTGAGGTCTTAGTAAATGGCCTTAATTCAAGGAGAAGAGGGATTGAACTATGAGGCAAGGTCCTCAGGAGACGGTAGGAAAGGGGGCTTGAGGAGGGATCAAAAAGGTTTAGAATTTCTTACTGATAAGGAGAATAAAACTGGGAATAGTCTGATATATACCCTACTCCTTTCACTTTAACATTGTATTTAATTTCTCTATCCTAGTTTGTAAAATGAGGGAGTTGGGCTAGATGGCCTTTGAAATCTCTTACAGTTATAGAGCTATAAACCTGTGACTACTTTGATTGGCCCTCCTCTCATCCCTCTAAAGTTAACCATTATCCTTATTAAATTCTGACACCCAGAAACAACATAGTACTCCAGATCTGTGATCTAACAGGAGCAGAGTACTCAATAAGAATAATCACCTCCTTATCTTGGAACCTATGTCTCTCTTACCATAGTCCGATGTTGTATTAGGTCTTTCTAGCTGCCACATGTCACTTTTGACTCACATTGAGCTTGTGGTTCACAAAACCCCCCAGATATTTGTCAGATAAGCTGCTATTTAACTGTATGTTACCTGTCTTGTATTTCTGAAACTGACTTTTTTAACCTAAGTATAACACCTAGTGCTACCCCCAAAGTACTCGAACCTGTCTTGAGTGGTGGTAAATTACTTAATACTGGAGGTCTTGAAGCAAAAATGACAGACCATTTGGAGGGAATATTGCAGAGGAGACTCCTATGTAGGTTTAAGTTGCTGTAGGTGATATTGAAGCTTCTTTTGAATGTTGAGATTCTGTGATGTTTGAAATACGATTCCACACGGAATTTTTGTTGAGCATCTCATTGAATCAAAATAATAGGGTTCTCACTCTCAGTCTGGGTCACCTTTGAAGCAGCCTCAAAACCAAAAAATTATACTTAGTTTTAGAGACTTTCCTTAATAGTTAGTGCCAATATTTAACAAATCACATTGACAAAAAAATTCTTCCTAATATATTGCTTATATCCATTAAGAGAAGTAGCATAGTTCAAAGAAAAGGGAATTGGATTTGGAGTCAAGAGGTCAGCTTCAAATCCTCCTAAAGACAGTTACCAGCTATGTGACTATGGGCAAGTCATTTAATTTCTCAGGACTCAGTTTCCAAATCTGGAAAATAATCATAGTAAGAGTATAATAATACGTATATTATCTATCTCATAGAGTTGTTCAAATAATGAACCTGTAAACCAATTTATTGTCTGGGATGTTTGACTATATATGAAGAGGAAAGTAACCTTTCTACTCTCTATTTTATGGCACCCATCCTTGGAATTCTGGCCTGTCAGACTTTCCCCTTTCTTTCCTCTCACAGGACCAGACTTGGCTATTGCCTTCACTCCTCCTAAGGAGGTCTTATGAGCCTGTATAGAGAGAAAATAATGGAGAAAGTAGAATGACTTAAGGCACCGCTCTCCTCCCTTACCAGACAGCAATGCCAAACAGCTTGTTCTTTTGCTGAAGGGATGGAATAGGGAGAGAGAACCAGGTGCCCCAAAAGTCTTAGTGCTATTGTAAGCTTACAACCACACTAAGACTTTTGAAATACCACGTATAACATAGGAGAAAAACCCAAATCAGTAAGCTTTTCTCTCACGTCAGGATACTTTAGCTAGAATATAATCTTAGCATTTTAAACAGAGAGTTTATTCCTTTGTCTTTCTCTATACACTCAAATCACAGTCTCTCTCCTACCAACCCGCTATTCAGAATTAATGAAATACACAAATAAAAGCAGTTATGCTTGATCATAATTTTATATCTAAAGTAAAAAGGCTGTAAGAGGGAAGAGGAAGGGAAAAGCATTTATTAAGTGCCTAATTATGTGTCAGGCCCATTAAGTACTTTACAAATATTATCTCACTTGATCCTCACAATAACCCTGTGAGGTAGGGCTATTATTATCTCTATTTTACAGTTGAGGAAACCTAGGCAAACAGAGAATAAGTAACTTGCCACATAACAGTGTATGAGGCTGGATTTGAACCCAGGTCCTTGTAACTCTAGGCCTAGTCTACTGCACTACCAGCTACCTTAAAATATTGATTAAATCAGATTATTATGAACAAACATAAAAAAGCAAAAAAACGAGAATAAAAAGTCTGCTTATTATGGGAAAGGAGAAATAAACCATGGGGGTAGGGGAGGGGATTAAAGGAGTCCACAGTTCCCTAGTAAGAAAGTTCAACAGGCCTCATTGGGTTTCATCTACACCCCTTCTCAAATAGACAAATACCCCCCTCGTCCATTGGAGGGATCTAGTCTATATTGTCTATCCTTCTCAATCACTTCAGAGGGTGCAATTCAAATCATGCACTCGATCTCTCTCAAACCCTTTGCTCTAGCAAATGTACAAGAGTTTCTCAAGTCTTTCGTAGGACAAGAGAAAACAACAATGTTGTTTGGGATGCTAACCTGATGGAACCAGCCTCTAACATATGGATGGCTGGAGCCTAACAAAACAGTCTAGAAACAGGAGAGTCAGGAATCAAGCTGAAATTTAGAGAGGGAAAAGGCTTTGCAAGCAAAGACACATGTGCCAAAGCCCTGGCCCTAGTGGGTGGGACCTGAGGCAGTGGAGGGAGATCTCAATACTTATACCTATGGCTACACAGTGAGCTGTAGCCCTGACAATGAGGGGTACCAGCAACAATTTGACAAGTTTGATTCACAGCAGGGTTTCATAACCAGAAACAATTCTGGGCTTTTGTTGAGACTGAGATCATCCAGAGTGTGAACGGAAAAAGCTGTTATGCCAAGCTCAAGGAACAGCCTGCTTGCTGGGCCTTGGCTCTGGAAAACAAGGTGTGTCCTAATATCTTGACTTTATTTCCTTGAAACTTACAAAGCTAGGCTCTGAAAACTTCATTTTTACAGGAGGAAAGCATTCATTTAATTCATAAATTGCTTTGTAATACTTTAAAATTATACAAATATCAACTATAGTTATGCTGTATTATAAAACTACTCCCAAGAAGATTGGGACCATCCATCCTTCGTTACCTCTTCTATTGTATATACCTCTAAATCTCTTTTTTGTCCTCAGTCATAACACCCATCAATGTCCTTACCTGCACTTCCTTATTCCAGTTTCAAAGGATTAACTGGTTCACCTCACTGCTCAGATTAGTTCTTCCCATCATACTCTTAATCCTATTGATTTCCATCTTCTTCAGGACCTTGATTCACAAATCATTCCCTTTTTCTTTCATAGTTAATCTCTTTCTCCTCTACCAATATATGGGCTCAAATGAACTTTATTCTTTTTTTTAAGGCAAATTTCCCTTAATCCTGCTTTCCCATCCATCCATCATTTTGTATCTTTCTTCCTAATCTTTGCTAAATTCTTAGAAGGAATGATCCTTATTGATTACTTCTACTTCCATACCATCTACTCATTCCTAGTTCCCTATAACATCGTTTCTATCCCTAAATATCTACTGAAATTTCTAACGGTATAGTCACCAATAATTACCTAATTTCCAAATCCAATTCCTTTATTTTAGTACTCATTATTCTTGATCTTTGTGTATTACTTAATATTGCTGATCACTTTTCCTGCAAACTCCCTTGAATTCCATGGCACCACTCTCTCCTGACTTTCTTACGTGTCTGAATATTCATCTTACTCTCTTTCATTGGTTCATTATCTTCTTCCCACCCTCATCAGTATAAATACTTCATAAGATTCTATCTTTTTCCTGTCTTTCTTTCTTCCTCTCTTGTTTCTTCCTCAGAGAGCCTATCTACTAATGGCTTTAATTATCATTATATAAATGGCTCCCAAGTATAAATGTTAATTTCCAAAATCTCCTACTGAGCATTAATCCTGTGTCTCAACAGTGCCTCCTGGATATCTATGTCTATATAGATAAAATAATGCTATCTTCAAATGCAGTGTGTCCAAATTCAAGTCCTTATCTTATCCTCTGCCCTCTCAATGTCCTGATTTCTCCTAATATTGCTACTGCCTTTTAAAATGCTCCAATTCAAATTTTTAGTCATCTTTGACTCTTCCCATTCCCCATACCTGGAATACACATACTTTCTCCTCATCTTTGCTTCATGGAAATCTTTCTTTTCTTTAGTAGTACTACTTTCTACTTGAAGCTTTTCCTTATCCCCAAATTCCTAATACCCTCCATTCTTTTTTTTTTTTAAGCAATTGGGGTTAAGTAACTTGCTCAAGTTTACAAGACCAGTTATTTCTGGGTGTGGTGCTAAGTATCAGAGCCCGGATTCAATCCCAGGTCATCCCGACTTTGGGGCCAGTGCTCTTACTCGCTGTGCTACCTGGCTGCCCCAATACCCTCCATTCTTAAGTACCTTACATTCATTTTACATATATATGTACATGTTGTCACCCCTAATAGAACGTCAGCCACTTGAGAGCAGTGGGGCTTTTTGTCTTTGTCCCCAATGCATATCCCCAGCATATAAAAGGAACTTGATTAAGACTTATTGATTGATTTATAATGTTATTTCTCAGTATAAAGATCTCCAGGGCTCTCTATTGCCTCTAAGGTAAAACATAAACTCCCTCACTGGAACTTAAGAGTCCTCCTCAATCATGTCCTCACTTACTTTTCTACTCTTATTTCACATTATCCCACCTCACACATGCTACATTTCATGCAAACAGAACTACTATTTCCTAATATCTCCTAGAATCCTCACTCCTTTGCACTTTCATGCATGTCAGCTCTCAGTAAATGGAAAAGTATTGGCTCCTTATCCACATCAATTAGTCTCTTCCTTCAAAGTCCAGATCAGATATCATTTCTTCTCTGAAACTTTTCTTCATCTTCTTAACTTAAAGTGATCTTTGCTTTCTCAAATGTTTCTATAGCATTTTGTCTTAATTTTCCTTTACCTGAATTATATTCTATCTTGTATAGTACCTATATGATTTATACTATACCCTTTGGTAGATTTAAGCTCCTTGAGGACAGCTGTATTTTTTTTGTTTAGTTTTTATATTTAAAGTTTTGAGTTCCAAATTTTATCCCTTCCTCTCCTCCCCATTCCTGAAATGGTAAGCAATCAGATATAGGTTATACATGTGCAATTATGTAAAACATTTCCATATTAGTTGTTTTGTGCAAGAAGACTCAAATAAAAGAAAAAAAAATGAGTGAAAGAAGTTGTACTTGGTCACTAAATTGGCTAGAATTCCTAAATCTTTGAAAGTTGTTTTTCTTTATACTGTTGTTGCTGTCAGTTTGTCAATAAGCATTTATTAACCACCTACCGCACGCCAAGCCCTGCGCTATGTGCTGGAGTGACAAAGAAAGGCAAGAGACAGTCCTCACAGTCTAATAGAGGATACAATAAACAAACAACAATGTATAAACAAGCTATGTACAGAATACGAAGGAAATAATCAACCAAGGAAAGGTATTAGAATTAAGAGGTATTGGAAAAGGCTTCCTGTGGAAGATGAGACTTTAGCTGGCACTTGAAGGAAGCTAAGGAAACCAGAAAGTAGAAATGAGGAAGAAGAGTATTTCAGGAAAAGCAGACAGCCATTAAAAATCTTTGGAGCCAAGAAATGAAATATCTTGTTTGAGAACAACAAGGAGCTGTTTGATCACTAGATCAAAGAATAGGTGTAAGGTGTATGAACACTGGAAAAATTGGGAAGACGGGTATCCACTAGATTATAAAAGGCTTTGAATGTCAAAGGGATGATGTTGTATATGATCCTGGAGGTAATAGGAAGTCACTAGAATTTAATGAGATGATATGTTTAGACCCGATGTGACCAACAAGATGGAGGACTGTCTATTTTCTCTACTAAGAACCCAACCCATGTTACAAAACAAAGTCCAATACTATATCCCAGTCATCCCTCCCTCCTTCCAGGATCCTGAAGACCTAAATTACAGGCTGCAGAGCTACTAGTGCCTCAGTGGACAGAGTATTCTATGTTGCAAAAGCTATCTGCAGGAGAGTGGAGGAAAAGAAAGAAAAGGGCAGGACATGTGTCTAGACTTGAAATAAACCTCAAGCTCATACCCTAACCCTCAGACCCCACAAAACACTGTATATTTGTAATGCAATGCCAAGCAAAGGCAACTTCCCAAGGTTCAAAATACCAGCATAGGTGCCCTCCATTTTATTCAGTGACAAATTAAGAACAGATAGAATCAAAATTTAACATCATTCAAAATATAGCATTTACCAAGTGTGATTCAATAATCTCCAAGTACTACCCCCAAGTGTGATTTAATCAAGTACTACCCCACCCCTGGACATTACATTCATTTCATCAATCACAGAGCACAAAAAGGTCAAAAGTTCCCCACCCTTGGATCACAATTGAATCTACCCCAGAGTTACAACAAACTAAAGCACATCATTTAATACCCAAATGGAGGTCTTTTCTTCATCTTAACACGGCAAGTTCTCAGCAATATTTGTTCCTGGGGAGACAAAGCTTAGCAAGGCCACAAGATACATTGCCAGTGTCTTCATTAATTCATTCTCTGTCTGCAGAACAGTCCTAGGACCCCTGAAAACATCAGCAAAACCCTCTTCCAGAATTTCTGTAAACATACAACAAGAAAATCCTTCTTTAGGGCTTCTGAACCAACAGCCAGGTTCCAAGACTCTGCAACAACAGGACTGTCTTTCACCAGTGGACAAATCTGGCAAAACAACAACAAAACAGACAACGTACCAGCATAACAGCCATGTCTCCTCCATCCTTGGCAGCTCTGGGTGGCCGGTCTCAAAAGTCCTGGGCGATTCAAAATGGCCCTCAGCAATCCTCTCAGTCTCTCTCTGCCTTCAAAGGTGCTGCTTCCAAAAAGTTCTTCTGCCTCTCTCTTTTCTTGTGTCTCTCTAAATTTACGTCATCAGCTCCACCCAGTTCAGCCCTCTCTTTTCACATCAACAAGTCCATCCCACAAGTGGGATTAACAAGCTCTGGGTTTTAACACAATCAAACCAAAAACCAAGCCAATACAGGGGGATCTTTAAATTCCATTACTATTACAATATTCAAACTCCAAATAACATAAATAACTAGCTTCAGTGGGTCTGTACAGCACTCTCCTAGGCCTGAGGAAAAGAGTTCAATGTTTAGTTGTCCCCCAAAAGTCTCTTGAGGCAGTGTACTTAGTGTGGGAGAAGGTTCAGAAGCTTTAAGATACAGCCAACAAGGAAATCACAATCAGAGGGGGAAGGAGTCAGAAAGTAAACTTAAGTGGAAAATAAGGGAGAAAAGTCTGAATTTACCAAAGATCTCAGGAAGAAGAAAATTGAAAGACCTTGAACATAAGCAAATAGGGAAAATATTAATAAGAGAAGAATATAGGACTGCCAGGTTTAATAAACAAATTCAGGCATCTATAAATAAACACTGCAAAACAACAGAAAATGATCCAACAGTTGATTAGACAGAGGATCTTGTGGAATTGGACAAGAAAACGGAACCACAACATTCTATTCCTGAGTGGTTTAAAAGAGAAATAGTTATGAGAGAATTTATGGCCTACACAACAAAACTAATGGGCAGGATAGAAAAAACTAGAATTTGCAATGGCAAGTGTCATCAAAGAAACAAAATAGATAATAATGGATTGGGAGCACAAATACACAAACATAAAGAACAATCTAGAAGAAAAGAAGCAAAAAACAATAACATTAAAAGAAAATATGCTCTCTATCCAAGCAAAACTTCAGGAAGAGAAGACACATAGAAACAACCTCAGGATTATAGGTCTCCCAAAAGAAAATGACAAGTAATGAAAAGAATATGTCAAATAAATGGCACCATATGGCAAGTATGACATGATAATACAAGAAATAGTAAAAGAAAACAGAAGAAAACCTCTAAACAAAGGGAAATGAAATGTTAGTTGAAAGAATTCATAGATCACCTGTAGGAAACCAACCAATCAACCCATAGTTAAAAAAAACTCCAAGATACATAGTGGCTAAATTGAACAATTCCTTTGAAAAAGAACAAATTCTGCAAGTGATCAGGTGAAAGACCTTCAAAATCAAAGAAAAGGAAATTCAATAACACAAGATTATTCTGCACCTACCCCAAAAAAAAAGGAGGAAATGGAACAATGTATCCCGAAGAGCAGTAGCATTCAGGACACAATTCAGGGTGACCTGTCCTGCAAATCTGAGTTTAACTATAAATTTAAAAGATGGATAAAGAAGTATTTGAAACATTCTGAGAAAGAAAACCATACTGATAGAGATTATGTGTTTCTTGAGTACCCCAGGCAACAGAAATGAAAGAGAAGAGAATAAGAGTAAAAGCCAAGGAAAGAAACTGCAACAGAGTGACAACAGAGAGTACCATTAAGGGACTTCTTTCTAAATGGACACTAGGAGACAGGGGTATAGCAGCAAGCACCCCAAGTGTCCTCAGGGTTTGCCGCCCATACAGGTTCTTGGATCTGCTTTGATAAAGGAAAGCAACTCAAAATGGGTTAACAAGCTTACTTTAATCAGACATATATCGTTTACCTTGTTCAGGGGAAAAAGGTCAGCACCCCGAACTTCAAAGCATACAGGCAGAATTATCAAGACAGAAACAGATCAAGTAGACAGATTTCCAAACTGTCCAACCATTACATCCATACCCAGTCAACATCTGGGTTTTTCAAAGCTGGGGGGGCTCTGGACAATGGCTTTTCAGAATACAGATCAAATCACAGAACACTTCTTTAAGTGAGCCCCCAAAACAAAGCTACACATCAGGGCTTATATACCCTCAGAGAATGTAACAACCTTATTGACTCACTGGCCAATCAAGAATTATCTACTGAAAAACAAGCCTCCCACCCCAGGCTCCACGTGCACTTTAGCCTAGGGGCAGGGAAGATCTTCCAAATTTGCATTCCCATTATGCATTCCCATTACAAGGGGTGAAGGTGGAAGTCAGGTGGAGGTAATAGTAGAGAGGTAGGCCTGGGGCATTATGGATAGAATGTTATGATACCTTGTCTACAAATGAATCTTTTTTGTAGGACATTACAAAATCAGAGGATACATAAAATAATAAAGGGGGGCAAGGAGATAGATAGATGGGAGTATGTGACATTTCCAAGTCAAATTGAGGGGAACCAATAAGGGGAAGGTGACTCCTTCTAAGCTCTCAGGAATAGAAGAGCTTGCAGGGGAATGGGTGAGGAGGAAAGGAGTGAAGAATAGGAAAAGGGTGGGGAAAAGAAGGCCTTTCCATGATGGTAGGAGGGAATTCCACCAATAAATGCCTTCATGCGTGAAGAGAGATCTTGTAAAAAGGGAGCTAAGGATGTGTTACCTGGGGGATTTGGTGCTTGAAAAGACCATTTGTCCTGTTTCAAGTGGTGGGCTTGGGGATGCAGAATTGGAATGGGGAAAGCAGGTAACCAGGGAAAATGTGTAGTGATGGGCTGCATAATCAGAGACATGGGGCGGGGGAAAGGGGCAGAGGCAGGGAAGAGGAGTATGGTGCTACCATGAGGCAGTATCCACTCTGTCACCTGTAAGGACTGACATTGTCCTGGGAGTGAGGCACAATGATGAAGAGGAACCTGTGTGGCAAGCTCTACAAGGCAGTAGAATTAACAGAAAAAAGGAGAGAGTTCCAAATGAATATCTCAGAAGTTTTAATTCTATGAGGAATATGGAGAATAGAGAAAGACTAGATAATTTTAGAGGTCATGAACTGGAGAATAAGAGTCTAGAGTTGTCAAGATATTAAGAGACTGATTTCCAGAGCTTATAGCAGGCTGTACCCTGAGCTTGGCATAACAACAATCCTTTGCACTCACCCTCTGGAGCATCTCAGCCTCAACAAAAGCCCAGAATTCTTTCTGTTCATGAAACCCTACTTTGAATCAAACTTGTCAAATTGTTGCTATTACCTCTCATTGTCAAGGCTTTAGCTTACTGTGTAGCCATAGGTACAAGTACTGAAATCTACCCCCACTGCTTCTAGTCCCACCCACTAGGGACGAGACTTTGGCACATGTGTTCTTGTTTACAAGCCATTTTCCTCACTTGGAATTAAACTTCTGTTTGATTCGTCACTCTCCTGTCTCTAGCATGCTTTGTTAGATTCTAGCTACCTATAGGTTAGAAGCCAGTTCAGTCCAGCTGACAGAATAAACAGAAAGAGAGGGTGGATAGTAGAGTGGAAGAAATCCTTTCTGAAAAAAGGGAACAAATATGAAATTTAGAAAACTAAAAAGCAGAAATAGGGGAGAAGGGATAATCTACTTGACAAAGAGGGAAAAAAAAGAAGGGAAGAATTAACAAAAAAGGGGGTTGGGGGAAGGGATTGGCAGGAAAGGAAAAGAGCCAGTGGAAAAATTTAGCTAAAATAACTGAAGAGACATAATATTGTGTTAATGCAGAAGAGATTTAAAAAAAAAAACAACAACACAGGGACAGCCAAGTGGCCCAGTGAATAGAGCACCAGCCCTGGAGTCAGGAGGACCAGAGTTAAAATCAGGCCTCAGACACTTAACACTTATTAACTGTGTGAGCTTGATCAAGTTACTGAACCCCAATTGCCCTGCCTTCCCCCCCTCCAAAAAAAACAAACAAAAAAAGTGGTAAAGATGATAAATATTAAAAAAAAACATAACTTGGGGGAAAAACCAATATCAAATAAATGGAGATAAATAAAAATCTAACTTTCATAACTTTAAATGTGATTGGATTAAGCAATCCAAAAAAGTAACAGATTTCTTAAGAAAACAAAACCCTACACTTTGTTGCTTATGAAAAACACATTAAAAACAAACAACCAAAGTATTAAAAGAGAAATCCTGGTTAGGGTCTTGCCATAGTCACTTAAGGCAAACTCAAAAAAATAAAACAAAAGGAGTTTATTAGCATGTCAAGACATCAAGCAGTTTGAGTGAGGCCTGTAGCCAACTTCGAACTGATGGCAAGTTTTTATAGATAAGAGTAAAACAATTTACATATAAGGGTAAAACAATCCTGATTGGTACACCTCAGTGAATAGGTGGGATTAATACTGAGGAGATGGAATTAGTCTTTAGGGGACAGATTAGTCTTCAGGGGATAAGATTAGTCTTCTGGGGATAGGATCAGTGTTTAGTGGACCAGAGGTCTGACTGAGCCCCATACACAGAAGGACAAACAAGGTTAAAACATAGTAGTCACTCAGACTAAATTCTGCTCAAGTAGCTGATTTTGTACAAAGATATACACAAAATAAAACTGAGATAAAAAAAATTTACTATGCATTAAGTGAATCCAGTTAAGTAAGAGGTACAATCACAATATCTCATAGAGTAAAAACATTTAAAAATAAAAAGGGATAAGCAAAGAAACTACAATATGTTAAAAAGAACCATAGACAACAAACCAACATTAGTAATAAACTTGTAATAATAATTAGTAATAATGCTCCAAATGCCTTAGCATCCATATTTATAAAGCAAACATTAACTGAACTACAAGAAGACATAGACAGCCATATAATATTATTGGGAGACTTCAATATCCCTCCTTCAGTTTTGGATAAGTCTAACAGAAAGATAAACAAAAAGGAGATTATAGAATTGAAGAAATAGCTGGAGAAACTAGACCTAAAAGACTTATGGCATCTTCTAAATAGGATTGCAAAAAAAAAAAATTCTCAGTACTACATTTTTACAAAATTTTTTTGTACAAATTTTTTGTACATTTATTAGAGTACAGAGATATAGCAAACAAATGCAGAAAGGCAGAAACACTAAATATATCCTTTTTAGATCACAACACAATAAAATAGTCATTGGTCCATGGACTACAAATAAAAGACACAGACCCAAATGAAGGATTAATAATGAAATCCTAATTAATGAATGGGCAAAAAAAAATCATAGAAACAATAGTTACATTAAAAAAATGATAATGATGAAATAACATATCAAAATTTATGAGATGGAACTAAAGCAGTCCTAGGGGGTGAAGGTCAGGGGAAGCATATCCCTATAAATATACATTAACAAAATAGAAAAAGAGAGGACTAATACACTGAATATAAAATTTTTAAAATTAGAAAATCAACAAATGAACCTAATAGAAGCACAAAAGAACAAATATTAAAATTAGAGAAGAAATAGATACATTTGAAACAAACAAAAAAACTATAGAAATGATAAGTAAAACTAAAAGTTAGGTCTTTGAAAAGACTAATAAAACTGATAAACTGTTAACTAATCTGATTATAAAGAAGCAGGCAGAAAATCAAATAAATAAAATAGTAAATGAGAAAAAGTAAAATCATAACAAAACCAGAAGAAATAAAATGAGGAGCAGTGTGATCTTAACCAGGTCATGGTCAGACCTAAACTTTAGGTAAATCACTTTGGCATGGGGTAGCTAGGTGGCACAGTGGATAGAGTACTGGCCCTGGAGTCAGGAGGACCTGACTTCAAATCTGACCTCAGACATTTGACACTTACTAGCTGTGCGACCCTAAGCAAGTCACTTCAGCCCAACTTCCTCTCCAAAAAGAAAACCACTTTGGTCATACTTAGAAGGATGGAGGTTCTTAAACTTTTTCCACTTAATGACCCCTTTTCCTGCTTTGGTAGGCTTTGTTGGAGTTGCATAGGCTGAGGGCATGCTCAGTGCAAAGTATGCATGATTTGTATTCAAAACCAAGGCTACAGTGAAGTTTCCAGATGCTACATGGTCAAGTGCTACCAGAAACACCTCAGATTCATTACATGTTTTGATTTTTAATTAATTTTTAGTCATAGTATATTCAGAAACCTTTTACTGTTGCCAAATTTTTCATGACCCCATATGGGGTAGCAGCCCACAATTTAAGAAGCACTGGACTAGAGTGAGGAGAAATTTGTTGCAGGTAGACTTAGCAGAAGGATACTGTAATCCAGGCATGAGGAGCTAAGGCCTGCACCAACTTGATGGCAGCATCAGAGGGGGAACATTGAAGAAACATTGCAAAGGTAAAATAGACAAATCTTGGCAACAGATATGGTAAATGAGATACAGTGAGGAGCTGAGGATGACACCTAGGTTTTGAGCCTGGGGGACTGGAAGAATGGTGGTATCCTGGATGGTATTAGGGAATTTTGGAAAGTGGGAGGGTTTAGAGGGAAAGAGAATAAGTTTGATTTTAGATATGTTGACTTTATTATGTCTGCAGGACATCCAGGTCAAGACGTCAGTTGGAGATGTGAGTCCAAACCTATGATTTTATAGACATGGAAACCTGAGTCCTAAGGAGTTTTAGTGACTTGGCCAAGGCCATACAGGAAGTAAGCATCAAAATCAGGATATGAATCAGGTTCTTTTTTTTCTGTACCTTGTTGCTTCACTTCACCATGAAACTCTATGCTGCAATTAAGCTAGACGATGTTCTGTTCCTTAACATATCTTTTGCTTTCCTACCTCTGTCTTTGCTCATGTGGTCACTATGCTTAGACTGCCTGTGCTCCCTCTGTGATTTCATATATTCAATTTCTATGCTGCCTTTAAAATCCAGTGTTATCTCTTCCATGAAGCCTGTCCTGTTATCCTTTGTCAGTAATCACCTGCCTCCTTGGAACCAACTTAGCCCTTATTTTTGGGAGATCTCAAATGAACTTATTCTGCATTAATATATGCTAAAGTTATCTATGCCTCTGTCTTAATCTCCTACTAGACAATGAACCCCGTGAGAGCTTTCTTCCTCAGTCTCTAGAAGAGTGCTCTCTATATAGTAGATACTTATTAAATGTGTTGATATAATTTTTAAATTGTACTAGCCTTCCCCCCAACATATAGTTTCCTATAATGTGTAGCTCCCAGCATGGCATCGTTCCAGATTTTAAAAGATTGGTTCAAGTTCTATCTCCTGCACATTCTAGCTGTGACCTGTGACCCTCAGCAAGTTACTGAACCCCTCAATGTCCCAGGCAATTTTCTAAGACTATAAATTGCAAGGCTGAATTGATAGGAGGAGTTTCTGTACCATTCTAGAAATTCTATATATACATATATGTATATGTGTATGTATGTATGTACGTATATGAGACATTGAATGGTGGAGAAAGTGTGGATGTAGACCCTTAAAAACTACCAAAGGATCATGTGATGATCTATTTAGGGAGGTACACAAAAAGAAGAAGAAATGGTTGTGTCTCCTCTTCTAGCTATCCTAACTGGTAAGGAATGTAGGAATAATGGCAACTGCAATGACAGGTAGAGGCAGTGAGAAGAAACAGTCACAAGCAATTAGCACATCAAGAATGAGGTCTCTTTGGTAGATGAACAGGGTACAACTCAATAGGAGATATAGTGTGCCCTCTGTCCTGCAGTATCCCATATAGTCACAAACTTCAAAGAGTACTTAAACAATAAAGCAGAAATCAATAGAAGTCAGCATGAGTTCACTAAGTAAAGTCATACTAACTAACTTCACTTCCTTTTTTGAAAGTGTTACTTGACTGTTAGGATCAAGAGAGTAAGGCATTCCATGAAGCCGGCCACATCCTTATAAAGAAGATGAAGAAATACAAGCTGGGTGACAATTTAGGTAGGTAGATTCAAAACTGGTTGAACACTGCCATATTCTTGCCATATTAAAGAGTATTAATTAAGAGATATAGGCCAAAGTGGGGGATTCTCTGATGGTATGTTTCAGAGCTTTGTAATTGACCTTGCTATATTCACCATTTTAGCAATATCTTAGAAGACAAAAAAATCATGCTAATCAAATCTACACAATACAAAAACTAGTAATGACAGATCCCATGGCAGGATCATGACTCAAAAAGATTGATAAGCTGAACTGAAAACAACAATATGAAATTCAACAAGGATAATTGTAAAGCTTTAAATTTAGATTTTAAAATTTTCACAAGAAGACAATAGAGGGAGATGTGCCTAGAGAGCAGTTTATGTGAAAAAAGGTCAAGAGACTTTAGCTCACTACAAATTAATTTGAGCTCTGTACTGTGGCAACTAAAACTAGCTAATGCAATCTTATTGATCTACTACTGAGAGTATTCAAGTGGACATTGGAGGACCATCTGTGAGAGATATCAATGAGGCATTTCTCCACTGAGAGGGAGATTGGACTAAATGATTTCTAAGATCACTTCCAATTCTAAGACTGATGACTTTTTAAATCACTCCAGAAGGATAATTTTAATTCCAAAAATAGGAATAAAAGTGAATAGATATTATTCTATTTATTAAAATGTGCCCAAATACAGTATGTGCTCCTATGTAAATATATAATATAAATATAGCCATCTCTTTATCTGTTACCACCTTATCAGAACAAGCTAGATTTACATGACAAAAGAAAAGATGAAGAATTGTAGATATTAACCACAAGTAAAAAGTCTCTTATTTAATGGTCTACTATTTCAACCAATTGTTTTTCACCATTTAGGTTCTCTTATTTCACACAATAATTCAGCTTCCTCATCAACCAAATCTTAGTCTCTAAAGAAGATCCACCCAGCTTTTACTTTCCAATGTTGAGAAATCCATATTTTGGAAAGAGGAACTAGTGACCAAGAAAGGCTTGAGGTTACCTAATAGAAGGACATCTCCCCTCCCCCCATCTCTACCAGATGTTCAAGATGCTAATCTCACTTATTGTATAATTAGATGCTTCAGTATTAACACTGATGACCCGAGGGCTTATTGAAGTTAGAGAATAGTAGACAATAGCAGTATTAGTATTGTTTCTTCTTGCCTTATGATCTTTTTATTGAAAATTACGTACTTCTTAAAAGCAAAGATATAACCAGGATGGGGAATACACAAGACTATAAAGAGTAAATACATCAACATTTTGAAGAGCATTGTTGAGGTAATGGCTACTAAGTAAAGTTGGCTGCTAAAGTAAAGAATTGGTTCATTTAGAAATTAGCCTCAGGATTATATAGAGAAATTGTTGCCTCTTACTTATTTTCAGTATAATGATGCTATTGCTTCCACATAATTCACTAACACTGGTTTTGAGTTGGACACAGACTATTCTAATTAAATCCATCAGAAAAGATCTTCACATGGTTTGAGGAGAGTTGTTTAGGAATACATAGTCAAGCATAGACTTAAAAAGTAGTGGTAGCTACACTCCCCATCTTCTCCTACATGGATTATTAGTTTCATATTTAGATTTTTTTTAAACAACATTTTACTTCATAAAAGTGAAATCAGGTTTGTAAAACATTTCTTTTGCTTTTTGGGGGGGGCTGGTTTTAGGGGGATGATTGGGGGGGTTGATACAGGCAGAGATACACAAGCTATCAGAGAGTGGTTTGGAGATTTCCAATTCAATTTCTTGTTTTTTGACTGTCCCCTTTATTTCCTTAGATGCTCGAACTTCCCCATCCTCACCCTACTGTGGCAAAACCACATAGAGTTTGAGGCTCTTGTTCCCTTCAGACCTCTCTCATATCCCCCCCCCCCCCTTCCAATACTAACAAAGAATCATACAAAACCAGCCCAGACTGTCTTTAGTTCTTCTGGGCATAGAGATTATGGGGGGGGGAGGGGAGGGGAAGTGTTTGTTTTTTGCTTTTTTTTTTCTGGAGGGGAGAGGACAGGGCAATTGGGGTTAAGTGACTTACCCAAGGTCCCACAGCTAGTATGTGTTAAGTGTCTGAGGCTGGATTTGAACTCAGGTCCTCCTGACTCCAGGGCTGGTGCTCTATTCACTGTGCCACCTAGCTGCCCCTGATCATGGGGTTTTTAAGGTTCCTAAATATTATGCTTCCTGGGGATTTTCAGGAAACCCAAAATATTTTCTGATTTACCAGGTAAGTTGGGATTGACAACAATGACTATAATAACATAAATAATAAAGAATGCTTTAAAATAAAGCCAAAAGCTGAGTACAATATTTGGCACATAGAAGCTGTTTAATTTGTGATTGATTGATTGACTGGTTGAATAATTGTAATGACAAATCTTGATCCTAGAGAACAGAAGGAGAAATGTATTTCTCTCCTAGGGGAAATAGGGGACAACAAGATTATAATGCTGCACATGCTGCTAGATGCAGTCACTACATTAATTATTTTTGCTTAACTGCTTTTCTTTATTATAAGAGGGCTCATTGGGAGAAAGGGAGGTGGTAGAAAGGAAGGAATGGTTTATTCAGAAGTGACTGTAATTTTTTTAAAGGACTCAATAAAGTTCATTACCACTAATAATAGTTAGAACATACATACTATCTTAAGATGTACAAAGTACTTTACAAATGTCATCTCATTTGATCCTCACAACAACACTGGGAGGTAGATGATATTATCTTTATTTTACAGATGAGGAAACTGAGGTGTACAGAGGTAAGTGACTTACCCTGAGTCACATAGTCAGTGAATATATGAGGCCAGATTTGAATTGAAGTCTTCCTGCCTCCAGGCCCAATGCTCTGTCCATTGAGTTAACTGTTTCATTTTATTATTAAATAAAGAAATGCAATGTAATGACACTCCCCACACAGGAAGATAAGGTTGATGATAAGTATATTTGATAGAAACTCTTTTCTTAAATTCTCATTGATAAATTCTTCATTGATTTAGAATGACTTCTGAAACCATTATTTCATTGTGTTCCCCCCTATTTGGCCAATGTGTTCTGAATTTTGCCTTGATAGGAGCAATAAATTAAGCTTCTCACTCAGTCCTGCCACATCAGGTTGGCACAGCATGTATGCATTAACCTACCTTCTTCTAAAAATTGTTCTCCCTTTTTGTTTTCCTACATCTGAAGTTCAGAAATGACCAGAGCAGAGTCTGGAGCCTAATGTAATAAGAGGTCAAGCCTCTGCTTCTTCAGCTGGGGATTGTAAATCCAACTAATAGCTGAGATTGATTATTCATTTTAGACAGCAAACTACAAAACCCAAGATGGATTGCCTAATTTGTAGCTCTATGGCATGTACTAAATTCTCAGACAAAATAAATAATTCATGTAAATAAGTAACAGGAGACACCAAAAAGCAGAATTGTGCAGTTATCTTTTTAGGGTAGGTGAAATAAATGACAAGTTTCATTAACAGCTAGCCTTAGACTATCCTATAAAGGCATATTTAACTAGCAACTACTTAATTGAGACTAGTACGTAGATTAAAGAAATTATGCCATCAATCATTGACTTGTTGTTTTCTTAATTAAATATCCGTACTTTCTCAAAAGGTGATCTCAAGATCTAAACTTTTCCTCCTGTCTTCCTGCTTGGAATGTAGGTGCTTAATGCCCCCAGATAAGTAGAATAGAAGAAACAAAGAAGAGTTTAGCAGAAGAGTTGAATTGTTTTGTTTTGTTTTGTTTTTTCTGGAGCCAATATTGTCTGGAGGACAAACATGGAAAGAGTGTGAGTTCTGCTTCAGATTCTCTACTCCCTGCTGGGTGACTGGGCAAATCACTTAACATCTCAGTTTCCTCACGGGCAAGATGACAATCATAGAATCAATGAGTAAGTAAACTGTGTTTAGAATTTGAGAAGATTAAAGGTCATACAGAGCAAAAACAGGGATACTGAAATGTAAAAGAGATCTCTTTCAAATGCCAAGGAAGCATTCCACACCTTAGAAAGGGTTTGAGTTTTGAAAAGCTCAACTAAGTATGAAAAGGCCCAGACCCCTTCAGTACCTTCATCCCCAGCCACTCATCTGCATAAGACCCAAGAAGAATCTGGAGGGGTCATCATAAGTGAATGTGGAGTTCATCACTTAGATTTCCCTCAGGTGTAGCTCTCTGCTGAGTAGCAAACACTTCTCAGTCTTTAGGGAATATACTCCCTGAATCTGCCTTTCACAGAAGATTACCACTCCCAGATGTGGGTGTTGTCTTCTATCAAACTCTGTCTTCTTTTAAAAATCCTATTAACAACTGAAACATGCATAGCTGGCCAAAGGCAGTGTGAGACTTCAGATGCAGGACAGTAAAAAAGCATTTCTAGAGTGTTAATGAGATGTGTGTGTTAGGTTACCTCAGTCAGTCAAGAAGTATTTATTGAATGATCATAAGGGCATGTTCAGTTAAATCTAATATACATTTATTAAGTTCCTGCTTTATTTATGACACAGTTAGAGGCAGCAGACAGGTAGGTAGGTAGGTAGGTAGGTACAAAGCACAGTAAGTAGAAAGTTTCATCTAAAAGTCAAAAAGACCCAGACACAGTGGATAGAGTGCTGGGCTTGAAGTTAGGAAGACCTGAGTTCAGAACTGATCTCAGATACTTACTGGTTGTATGACTCTGGGCAAGTCACTTAACCACTGTTTGCCTCAGTTTCCTCAAATGTAAAATAGGTCTAATAATAGCACCTACCTCCCAGGGTTATTGCAGGGAACAAAATATCTGTCAAGCACCTAGCACAGTGCTTAGTACATAGTGGGTGCTTATTCTCTTCCCCTTATTTCCATCATCATTATTATCATCATCATTACTTCTGTACATGTCCAGTAATCTTAGCACAGTGCCTGGCACACAGTATGTGATTAATAAATGCTTGCCGACTGCCTGTCACATAATGTCTCTGTGACCCTGGGCAAGTCACTTAAACTGCCATGTAACAAGGCACCCCTGTAAAACCATAAGTTATAGAGTAGGTACTGATCTACACTGGTAGAAGTCCCTTCTGGGAACTCCCTCCTTTAATGAAATCACATCCCATTTTAAAAAAAAGTGCTTTGAATTAAGCTAGATGCTAGAAAGTGCCAGACAAATAGTAGGAGCTGAATAAATGTTTGATTACCAGGAATACAAAGATAAAAGAGAACAGGATTCCTGACCTCGCAATCTTATAAGGTGATGTGAGGTACAAAAATAATTATAAACAGTGAAGAATGTGAGAATGGAATATGAGAGATTAAATGGAGAAAGATAAAGATTAGGGAGGGAGTATATCAGGAAGATCTTACCAGCTGGAAGTGTTTGGAAAGAATTTGTGGACAAGACAGCACCCAAACTGAGTTTTGGGGGACTGGAGAAAGATTAACAGACAGAGATGTGCAGAGGTAAAATTGTTCTTACATTTCTATTATAGGTGAAAGGACAAAAGGGGATAATTTCCAGATTTTATTGAGGGTGCACCAATGTCTTGACCCGGCCCTGGCTCCTGCTAATATGAAAGACAAGATATTTTAACTCTGACCTGACTGATCCAGTTCAGTTCCCAATCTTTTTAAAAAATACACTCTATTTATACATTTTGTCTTGGCACAACACACACTTCCCAACAAACACTCAAACCCCTTTTCAAAGCATAACAACAAAGTCCCAGAAAACAGTTTCATTAACCAATGGACAGGAAAGAATAACCTTGACAATCAACTTGACAATACATTACTAACATTAACTTGTCATTTACTATAATTTTGTTGCCTTCATTTACATAGTTACAGTAATTACGCATATTCTTCTTTTGGCTCCACTTTCATCAGTCAACATCATTTCATATAAATCTTCCCAAAGAACAATATCATGAAGAGTGGGCCATTACTGTTGTCTGGAGCATTAATGGTACCTGTTGTCACCAGGCTTCCCTTTATAACAATATTGTACTGGTGAAGAAGGAGAGAAAGGAAATAGAGGTTTTTGATAGCTACATCAGCTCTCCCTAGGACTCCCTCACAACACTGGCATGAGTTGAAGAACAGAATAACTGACTCACTGAGCCTGAAAAATGGCTTTGAGGCTCTTCCAAATAATCAGTCAAACATCATAGCCCCAAGGTTTGTCCAGACTGTGTTTTTGTCAGACTTGTGAAGATCTATTTTGTAACTTAGTGGACAGAGGGGGGCAAGGGTGTTTCCTTACTTTAATGACATTTTCATATACATTTGTTCACAACAGAATCAGATGTTGTTAAAATGCCAACAGAAAGAGAAAATGGTCAGTCTAGGCACGTATCCTACCTTCATCTTCAACAGTCCCTAACAGACCCTGATGAGTCACTAGAACTGCTTGGTTCAGGCTACCATTGAAGGAAAGCCTCAAAATTTCAAAATTGATTAATCCTGAGGGGTAAGGAGGAGAGGAAGAAAAAGCACAATCTTTTGTGAGAAGATGAGTTGAAGAAAATGGGCTACTCTGACAACCATCTGGGGAAGCATGCAATCAGAAGACATAGTTAAGCTATTGATAATAGCTCACACTTACATAGTGCTTGAAAGCTTTGCAAAGTGCCTTATACATACCAAGTACCACAGTTTATAACACCACATAGAGAACTTAAAGATCACTGTATTAGAAAAGCAAGAACATTATGGCTCACTGACAAGATTCCAAGATATGGGCAGCACATGGCTATTTGTACATCTGTGTCACATATGCCCATCTGGAAGGGTGCTGAGAGGGTGGGAACAATGTCAGTACATTTAATAGCTCAGTATCATATGGGGGATGTTTTTAAAGATACTATTTGATACTAATGTTCTGTGTTCATTCCTCAAGAACAAATCTATCATTAATCAAAAGGTTAAAAGCTCCAGTCACTTCTGTCATCCGTTTTTGAAGTTCGGAGATTGTTTTCAAGTTTGAAATATTTTAGGCTATGTTTCTTCCTCCCCCACCTTCCCAAAGAAGAAATCGCTATTATATGAGAAGTTTAAAAGTTCTGGCTTCTGTCATTGGCTTGCTATGTGGTCCTGAGTAAATAAAGTTAATCCTCTACTCCAAAGGTTCTTAATCTTTTTTGTGTCATGGATGCCTTTGGCAGTCTGGTAAAGCCTATGGACTCCTCAGAATAATGTTTTTATATGCATTAAACAAAACACATAGGATTACAAGGGAAAGCAAAGGTTAGTGGAAAATAAATGTGTATTTTTCCCCGTCCTAGGTCATGGATCCCTTGAAAACTATTCATAGTTCCATGAACCCCAGGACAAGAACCCTTTCTCTGACCTCATTCCCAATTACTTACATATGACAAAGGAAATAGTTATGGCAGAATAGACTTGGGGCTAGAAGGGGATCTTACAGTTATCTGGTCCAACTTCCTCATTTTACAGATGAGGAAACCGAATATCAGAGGTTTAATGCTTTGCCCAAGTTCACAAAGTAGTTAAGAGTCAGGATTTGAACCCCAGCTCCAGCAATCTTTCCTCTGTGCCTAGAATAAACCATAGAGTAGGATTAGTTCTATGGATTTAGCAAGCGAGCATGGTGAAGATTTGATAAACAACTTTTTCTGTAGAAACATTTCAAAAATGGTAGTGAAAAAAATGTTTATGATCTAAACATATTATATAAAAAATAAAGTTCTCTTTGTGAAAAATTAATCTAGTTTCTATGCATATTGATGGTAAACTCTAAAATTTGTTTACTTTCATATTTCATGTTGAATAAAGAGTGTAGGGGTTTTACTAAAAGCCATAAGGTATGGAGACCAAGAAAAGTTGAGAACCCCTGCCTTTGAGCAATTATACTTATATCTCTGAGCAAGGAGCCATCATTATTGATTATTTAATAATTCTGGCTTACTTCTACCCTAAAGACTGTATTAAGATTGAATTCTTTCTTCACAATTATTTTGAGCCTGTGTTATCTTTGATCCTGAAATTGTGGCATAGTTTTAGTATATGATACAATTGGAAATACCATATTTGGGGGATAACAAGATTAAGGTTGAGCAGGGATCTTTGGAATTCCTTGATTAATCTCCTGAAGTCTATGGATTCTTCAGCATACCACTCAGATTGCCTTTTGAGACAAGGTCCCCTTTAACTATAGATAGCAGAGAATGCATAAGCTCAAACTAGCCTTAATGGGCCCCTTTCCTGGAGAAACAGACAAATGGCATTCTATCTATGAGTTTAATAAAAAGAACCAGACCCACACCTCACCTCCCAAATGCCCCTCAAAATAAAAAAGGTGAAGTTATCAAGACAACATCACAATGGAAACTGCAAAAAGCAACTCCAACAATTTATTAACTTTTAAAGACAATTCGTCTCCTTAAAAATCTAGCTTTGGGCTCAACAGCCAGGCATAACAATGAATACAAATTTAGGTACCATGTTGCTTGTATCATGGCTTTTCCTAGAGGGAACATAAAAAACAATTTCTGCTAATGAGGTGAACAGGTTACTTTTACTCAACTACTTAGCACTATGGCAGCATCTCCATATTTTGTATATTCAACAAGATATGTAGAGTCCTAAGTCTCACTAGCTAAGAGCCAGTAATTGAATCTACTCAAAAATGGCTGATGAATCATGTAAAAAATTAAAATGTATAAGAAATGATATATTACCATGAGAATTCTCACCCTTTGTCCTAAGTGCTGAGCTCCCAGTGGTTTGCCTAACTCATAGGGTTATTATAAAGATCAAAGGAAATAATGTATATAAAATGGTTTTTGAAAAGTATAAAATACTATGTCAATGTGAAGTCTAATTATTCCTTATATAAATTCTATATGTATGCATTTCTCAGTATGGCTCTAAAGTGATATCTACTCCATCTTTGAAAAGGGAAATTTTATTTCACCTCAAACACAGAATAATCAACTTGCTTGGGCATTTTCCCAAAAATTTACCCAGCTTTTTAAAAAACACATTAAGGAAAGAGCCACATTTCCCAAAATATCTTGTAAAAAGAAACAAATGGGGGCAGCCAGGTGTCGAAGTGAGTAGAGCACCGGCCCTGGAGTCAGGAGAACCTGAGTTTGGATCCAGCCTCAGACATTTAGCACACATGCACAAAAAAAACCTAGCCGTGTGACCTTGGGCAAGTTACTTAACCCCAATTGCCCTCTAAATAGCAAAAAAAAAATTAAATAAAAAAAAGAAATAGCATACAGATATGATTCCACTACTGATTCTTGCAATAGTCTGTTCCATCTTCTTGGAAAAAAAATAACAACTACAAGTAACTTTAGACTTTTGGTAGCATTTATCCATCTATTGCCATCTTTGATTCAATAAGAATTGTCTATAGGTCAAATGGTACCACTTTGATAGAGGGTCCTAGACTATTAATGCTTCCTTAGAACCTGTAGAACACAGCTTTTGGACAAGTGGCTCATTAAGAAGCATTGGTTCTGTGGAAGTTGTCCAATGTTGAGTAAATGTCTACTAGCTTGCTTTCTCCATCAGTATTCCATACTTTGATTTCCTTCTGCATATGCCAGTTTTAACTATGCCTGTCTGACACAATCATAGTATTTTTAAGCCAGAAAGAAGCTTAGAGATGATTTTACAGATAAAAAAACTGGGGCCACAAATGGTAAATTGCCATATCTAAGGTCCCACAACTAGTAAGTGGTAAGATTGGGATTCAGACTCAGGTCTTCTGACTCCAAGTCTTCTGTTTGCATCCCTAGTAGCTAAGTATTGGCCTCCCTGTCAGGGGAGAAAAAAACACTGTGCTTGGGGGTCAAGAAGAGTAGAGTGGGAGGGAACACAAAGGTTCCTAGAGGTTTCCCTGGGATACTCTCAGCTTGTCAGAGCTGTTAGAGCCTGCTAGAGTAAGGTACTGGCAGGTTACATTAGAACTCTCCCTCTCCCCTCTCCCCACCTTGCAATTAACTTAACTAGAGGTATTTAAGGGAGTAACATGGAGAGAGTGGAGGTGGAGTACACCACTGACCAATTTGGTTCCCATGAGCAAATGAAGAGAGTGGGCGGTGAGATTATAGCGTCAGCCATCTTTACCCAATAGTGAGGCTGAGGTGATAGGATTCCTGTGTTTTAAACCTGCATATAACCACTGTAATGTGGGGTGTCTCTGTGGCTCCAGAATATTGTGATTGTGTTGCTTCAGAGTCTTAAAGCAGCTTATGCCAGAACAGGGAGCACTGAGAGACCTTGAAGCTATGTTTCAGGTCTAATCTGGAGGTCCCTGTATGATTTTTCCAGCTGAATTTGTTGTCTCCCTTCCTTCCAAAGAGCAAAGCACCCTGCAGTGAACATCAGGATGGTGATGTTTTCTATTCCTAAATATTCCTGAGAGAAAGCATGGTGTAGTGGATAGAGCTGTCCTTGGAGTCAGGAAGTTCTAATTTCATGTCTCACCTATGACACATGAATTCTGGGGCATTGAGAAAGTCATTTCACCTCTCTCTGCCCCCGGGCACCTAAGACTATAAACTGCACAGCAGGTAAAGTGAGTTTCTCACCATTGCTCAGTTGATTCTAAAACTCTTACTGTCAAAATGCTCAAGCCTTTCAGGATATGGGTATAATGGTTGGTTAGGGGGAAATTAGAGCTTTATTTTAAAGATAGATTTTATTTCTTTTATAATGATAATTAAATCACTTACAAATGAACATTAAACAATCGATACAAATTGAGTTACCCCAAGAAGCATTAGAAATTTGAAAAACAGAAATCTGGATATACAGAATAGATTAGGTAAGACCTAAAAGCAATAAATCAGAGCACAGTGTTCAACAACTTAGACAATAAAAACTACAGTGGTAAGGATTCCCTATTTATCTAGAATTGCAAAGGTGGAGGGCAGGGTGTAGGGAGTTCTTTGGCAGAAAATGGGTTTAAACCAGCACTTTATATTTTAGTCCACAATAAGTTCCAAATGGATAATCAACTTACATGCAAAAAATTTAGAGAATGGAAAATTAATCTTTTCACAACTATGGGTAGGGGGAAAATTCATAACAAAATAATGGCAAAGAAGATCCCAAAAAATAACAGACAATTTCATTTACATAAAATTAAGACACTTTTGCACAAACAAAATCAGTGCAGCCAGAATAAGAAAAGTAGAAGCTATTATTTTTACATCAAATATCTCTAAATCATGGGGCGGCCAGGTAGCACATCGAGTAAGAGCACTGGCTCCAGTGTCAGGACGACCTGGGGATCAAGTCCAGGCTCAGACACTTAGCATCCACCCAGAAACACCTGGCTGTGTAACCCTGAGCAAGTTTCTTAACCCCAATTGCTTAGGGGCGGCGGCCAGGTGGCTCAGCAAGTAAGAGCACCGGCTCCAGTGTTGGGATGACTGAGGAATCAAATCCAGGCTCAGATACTTAGCACCACACCTAGAAATAACTGGCCGTGTAACCTTGAGCAAGTTACTTAACCCCGATTGTTTAAAAAAAAATCTCTAAGTCTACTCAAGATATATAGGGAATAGAGACCAACATATGATAGCAAGAGCCTTTTCCCAATGCATAATTGTAAAAATAAATGCAAACTATCAACAAATATCTGAAAAAGGCACCAAATCACTAAAAATAAAGAAATGCAAATAAAAAAATAACTCTGAGGTTTCATTTCATTCTCCCAAATTTGATAAGGATGACAAAATAGAAAAATAATAAATATTTGATGGGCTATGAGAAGACACACATACTAATACATTTTTAGCAAAGGTGTGAAATAGTTCTACCTTCCTGGAAAAAAATTTGGAAGTATATGTAAAATATTACTGAACTGCCCATATCCAGTAATCCCATTACTGGAAATATATCCCAAGACAGTCAATGACAGAAAACAAGTTTCTATATAAAGCAAAATATTCACAGTAACACTTTTGGAGTAACAAAAATTGAGAACAAAATAGATATTCATAGATCGGGGTATTATTGAAAAAAATATAGTATATATTTACATGTAAAGGAATATTATAAAGCCATAAGAAATAACAAATGTGGGGAATTAAGAGATATTTGCAAGAAAAAGTCAGTCTATAATCCTGAGAGAGGCAGGACTAAGAGAACTGTGTAATTTTCACATATTTTGAGTTTTAAGTTCATTCCGAAGAGAAAAAGAGCATTCCAAAATTAGAGAGAGAAAACTCAAAGATTGTGGTGGGTTAGAGGAAAAATCGTTTGAGCTTGAATAGCTGGAGGAACACCACCAATTCTCTGCTTCACTTTGATTATCCACACCTAGCCATGGTCAGAAATCTGTGTACTGAATTTTTATTATTAAGCCTGCATCAGAGAAGTAAATGTTTCTTAATATTTGCATAGAAAGGACAAATTATAGTCTCTAGGGAAGTAAGGCTAGAAAATGTAGGTAACACTGTAATTCATCAGTACCAGTGATGGCTTTCTCAAGTATTAGAGAGAGCAAGAGATTGAAATCTAAAAGATGCCTGGAAAATAGATGATTAACACTGGGAGAGAGCCAGTAGTATGCTATTAATTTCCAATGAAAATCTCACAGAGGCTAAAGGGAACCAAGTCATCCAATTAAAAAAAAAAAGTTTTTAGCAAACTGGCTGATTGAATGAAGATGCACAGAAAAAAAAAAACATTTCATTTTCATAGCAGTACATGAGCAAACATAAAAAACAAAACCTAAGGTATTCACAGTAACCTTGGAAAATAATTTCTCTATTGTTTTTAAACAATATTATAATAATAATTATAATTTAACAATATTATAATATAATTATAATATAATATTTTAACAATATTAAAATATAACATTTGTATATGTCTGTTTTACAGGTTTTTTTTCCATTAAGTCTATAAGGTTAGGTAGTACAAATATTATTACCATTTACACATAATAGCACTTCACATTTACATAGCAATCTTAATAGATAAAGGGTTTTTATGTATGTTATTTGATTGCATGCTTAAAATAACTCCCTAAGATAGGTAGAGCAAATATTCTTATGATGCTGTTACAAATGATGAAACTGAGGCCTATATATATCAAGTGTCATAAATAAGGTCACACAGTTATTAAGGATTGAAACCAAGATTCAAACCCAGGTCTTCTAACTCCAAGTCTTGTGCTCTTTCCAAGACATATGATGCACTGTAATTTTCAGCGTCTGGACAGTTTCTATAATGCCACGGTATTTCATGCTATCGTTATTTTTCATATAAACAGAAAAGAACATTACTCCTGTGTTGTCCTATTCTCTTTCTCCAACAGTGGACAGTCATATCTTTTATCTTCTTTTAAATATGCCTGGTATTATGTACACCTTAATTATACCATGCAATATTCCATCCAGCCTTCTTAAACTACCTACACATTTGAATTTTTCTCTAATAATAATAACTCAGAAATATGTACTTTTAGTGTTGCAAATGGCTTACATACATTGTTATGTTTGATCATTGCCATAGCTCTGTGAAGTAGGTAATTCAAAAATAAAATCCTTACTTTAAAGATAAAGAAAATAAAGTTCAGAGAGGTTAATTGTATTGTCTGAGGTCACTTTGCTGGCAAGTGATATTTGAGCATATGTGTAATAAGTGGGACATGCAGAGTATTTCTTTCTTCTTGTTTTTCACTCCTGGAACCAAGTGCAAGCATATTTTCTTTTTAATAAGTGACTAGAAGAAGTACCAGTTAGTACTAGTAGTAAAAAAGGAATTCACATTTTTGAGCAATCATACCTCAAAGTATCATAGAATGTTGAAAGGGACCTCAGAGGCTACTGAGTTCTATCTAATCCTTGAATAAGGATTCCCTTATACAACATATCCTAGGAGATGTTATCTAACCTTTGTTTGAAGGCCCAGTGCAAAACAACCTATTATTCCCTAAGGCAATCAGTTCCACCACTAAGCTCTGGTTGTTAGGAAGTTTTTCCTTATATTGAATCCAAATTTGCCTCTTTGCAACTCACATTAATTGCTCCCAGTTCTACCTCCTTGGGGCCAAGAGGAACAAGATAAAATGGATAATGTTGATTTTCTAAAATTGAAAAAGTTTTACACAAGCAAGATCAGTTAAATTAAAATTAGAAGCTAAATTGTCAACTGGGAAGATGTATCAGCAAGCACCCCAGCATCCCCAAGGTGGCTGCCAACACAGGTTCTTAGATCTGCTTTGTTAAAGGAAAGCAACTCAAAATGGGTTAACAAGCTTACTTTAATCAGCCAAATATATATTGTTTACCTAGTTCAGGGGAAAAAGGTCAGCACCCCAAACTTCAGAGTATACAGAAAGAATTATCAAGACAGAGAAACAGATCAAATAGACAGGTTTCCAAACTGTCCAACCATTACATCCATACCAACTCAACATCTGGGTTTTTCAAAGCCAGGGGGCTCTCAATAATGGCTTCCCAGAGTGTCATCTGATGAAATCACAGAAGCCTTCTCAAAGTGAGCCCCCAAAGCAAAGTCTCACACCAGGGATTATATAGCCTTTTCCTGGGTCAGAGAATGTAACCACCCTCTTGACCCACTGCCCAATCACACAGCATCAAGGTGTGGGCATTCCTGAAAACCAAGCCTCCTGCCACAGGCTCCATGTGACCACATTCAGCCTATTAGGAGGCAGAGTATATTTTCAAATCAAGGAAGGTTCTCAGAGTCTCTTAAGCCTATCAAAGGGCCTAAGGGCAGGGAAGATCTTTAAATTTGCACTTCCATTACAGAAGACAATATTGGCAATAAATTTCTCTGATAAAGATATTATATCCAAGATAAATAGGAATAGATTCAAAGATATAAGAGCAAGATCCATTCCCCAATTGACAAATGGTCAAAGGATATCCATAATCAATTCTCTTAAGAAGAAATGTAAGCTATCAAAAATCATATGAAAAGACAATCCAAATCTAAGAAAAATAAAACAACTTCAGGCACTATCTTAAAACATTCAGACTGACAAAGATGATTTTTAAAAGGAAAGTAACAATTGTTGGAGGAGCTGAGTGAACAGGCACATTAATGCACTGTCAGTGGAGCTGTGAATTGGTACAACCGTTTCTGCCAAGCAATTTGGAACTGTATCTAAAAAGTCACTAAACTCTTCATAACCTTTGACTCAGGGATACCACTACTATGCTGATAACCAAATAAAAATTTAGGGAAAAAGAGAAATGATCCATATGTATTTGGACTATTTATAGTACCATTTTATATTATAGCATGTCTTGAAACAAAAGGAGTGTTCATTGGGTGGGGATGGCTGAACAACCGAATGCTTGCTAATGTAATGGGATATTATTATACCATAAAAAATAATTAAAAGGGTAAACGTTCATAGAAACCTGGGAAATCTTGTATGAATTGATGCAGTGTGAAGTAAGTAGAACTAGGAAAACAAATTATACAACAACAGGACTGTAAAAGAAAACAACTATGAAAGACATACAATGAGTAGTCACAACTCCAGAAAATTGATGATGAAAACACCTCTCACTTCTTGACAGAGGGGTGACAAGTTAGAGATGCGGCATGAGACAGACATTTATTTTCTGATATGACTAATCTATGGATCTTTTTTTACTTAGCTATACTTATCTGTTAAAAAAAAAAGAGGTATTTATTTTATTGTTTGTTGAAATGAGAAAGAATAATAAGGAGATGGGGAGTAATAGTTGTTCCAGAAAAAGAAGTAATAAAAGGGTGTTGATGAAACATTTATAAAATACACAGAAGAGAGCAGAAGGAAGTTAAGAAACAGATGCGGACAAGCTGCACATAATTAAGATGCATGGTTTTATATGCAAATTTCCTTTTCTTTTTTTGAATATGGAAATGATCTTGTTGATGTCTGTCAAATTTCTAATTTTTTTAATTAAAAAGAAATTTTGAAAAGAATTTAAGAAGATGGTCATTGAGCTATTATGTAGCTTGCCACTCTTGTCAAATTCTGAAATATGATCTTTAAGTTTTGGAATTAGGTTGGAAATCTTTAACTAAAATGATTATATGAGGTTTAGTTTCTTCTTGTAGTCAGAAGATAATTGTTCCTAGACCCAGCTGTGTTTCTTGGAACACGATAAGACAAGTGACTGAAACAAATTTTATTGTCAGTCAATAAGCATTTATAAGAACCTACTACATGCCAGGCACTGTGCTAAGTCCAGGGGATACAAAAAGAGGTTAAAAGATAGTCCCTACCTTCAAAGAGTTCACCATCTAATGCTCTTCAAAAATTGTTCATATGCCACAAATCTAACTAGCAATGAGTTAAATTCAGAGTTTAAGAAATACTGATGTTTCAAAAATATCATGTAAAAAGAAATAGTATCTTAAATATGAGGGAAGAATTTAAAAAATCAAAGATCTAGAAATGGATCATAATTGTAGTGTCCTGAAAAATATTTCACTTTCATATATAATCTATTAGTTGTTTTAAATATAGGTTTTCTTGAACATTACTTTCAATATTATTTTTATTTTCCTCAAAAATCTAGTATTATCTTAAATGTAGGGATAGCAATTGGTTTAGAAAATTCCCTGGATGAGGAAATTTCCTTTATCAATGCAGGTAGGTAACTTCTCTGCAACTTATAATCTTAAGAAGCTTCCTGGGGTTTTTTGGCAAGATGGCAGAGTAAAAGCAGGGACTCACCTGAACTCTCCCCTAAAACCCTTCAAATACCTTTTAAAAATGACTCTACACAAATTCTAGAGTAGAAGAACTCATAAAAAGAGGGAGTGAAACAAATTTCCAGCCCAAGAAAATTCACAAGGTGGGTAGGAAAGGTTTGTTACACCAGGCTGAGAGAGGAGTGCAGTCCTGCACAGGTTGTGCCAGCACAGACTGGGCCCCAGAAAACCTGGAGCAGGCCTAGGGAGTTGCTGAATCAGAAGTGTTGGGGCAGCAGCTGCTTCTGGAGATGGTAAGGGGGCCAAACAACTGGTCATAAGGAGATTAGAGAGATCTTTTTGCTAGCGCTGCAGCAGGACTCTGTTGCTTTGCCCATACTTGGATCCAAGTAGCAGTCCTCAGCGGCAGTCCTAGGACTAGGACATAGCAGAGCTTGCAGCAATGGAAAAGGGACCCTCTTCACAATTCCAGGGCAGAAGAGAATGATTGTAGTTGCTCACAGACCAAAGCACAGGCCAGGAGAATAGAAAATACCTCTCAGATGACACCACCTTGGAAGAACTGAAAACTTACAGGTCCCCAGAAGTATCTCTGAAAGCAACTGCACAAAATCCCTGAAGCTTGGGACAGTGCACCTTCCACCCTGGATGCAGAGCCCTATTTTAACAAACAGTGAAAAGTCAAGAAATAGTGTGAGGAAATGAGCAGAGGGGAAAAAAAAAAACCTCTTACTATAAGTTATTATGGTGAGAAAGAAGATCAAAAACACACTCAGAAGAAGATAACAAAGTCAAAGCTACTATATCCAAAGCTTCCAAGAAAAAGATGATTGGTCATGGAAGAGATAAAAAAGGATTTTGAAAATGATGTAAGAGAGGTAGAGGAAAAATTGGGAAGAGAAATGAGAGTGATGCAAGAAAATAATGAGAAAAGAGTCAACAGCTTGGTGAAGGAGACACAAAAAAATAATGAAGAAAATAACACCTTAAAAAACAGACTAGACCAAATGGCAAAAGAGGTTCAAAAAGCCAACGAGGACAATGACTTAAAAAGCAGAATTGGCCAAATGGAAAAGAAGGTTCAAAAGCTCACTGAAGAAAATAATTGCTTTAAAATTAGAATGGAGCAAATGGATGCTAATAACTTTATGAGAAACCAAGAAGCAATAAAACAAAGCCAAAAGAATGAAAAAATAGAAGACAATGTGAAATATCTCATTGGAAAAAACAACTGATCTGGAAAATAGATCTGGAGAGACAATTTAAAAATTATTGGACTACCTGAAAGGCATGATTAAAAAAAAAACCTAGACATCATCTTTCAAGAAATTATAAAGGAAAACTGCCCTGATATTCTAGATCTAGAGGGTAAAATAAAAGTTGAAAGAATCCACTTATCACCACCTGAAAAAGATCCCAAAATGAAAACTGCCAGGAAAGTTCTAGAGTTCCCAGGTCAAGGAGAAAATATTGTAAGCAGCCAGAAAGAAAATATTCAAGTACTTTGGAGCCACAATCAGGATAACACAAGATTTACAGCTTCTACATTAAAGGATTAGATGCCTGGAATATAAATTCTGGAGGGAAAAGGAGCTAGGATTACAACCAAGAATCACCTACCCTACCAAAACTGAGTATGATCCACGAGGGGAAAAAATGGACATTCAATGACATCAAGGACTTTCAAGCATTATTGATGAAAAGACCAGTGCTGAACAGAAAATACAACTTATTTATTGTTATTTATTTATTGAAGGATCTGATTTTATTTGTCTATACTAGAGAATAATGGATGAGGAAACTTATTTACTCTTTCTGACATTTCAAATGAGACTCTTCTGCTAAGAGTCTCAAAGAATTTGCTCATTTATGCATGTAGTAGAAGACTACGAATACCAGGACAATGAAAGACATGTATGACTTGTCTGTTCCAGAGTAAAAGCTTTGAGGCAAAAGAAAAGAGGACAGGGAAAATGACTGATTTGGGCCTACACCGCTTCCTGATAGGCTACTGTCCTATCACACAGAATGGGACATCAATTCCATTAAGACTTCGACAATTAAGCATGTGAACAAAAGAAGCTATCAATTGATCTCAATTAACCTCCATTTTTAAGTAGATTGATTTATTTTAGCAACATTAAGTCATTTTAGATAAATAAATAAAGGGTAATAAAATATAAATTTTAACTCATTTCACACAAAACTTCATAACTAACTTCCTAAGTTCCAATCTTAAGTTTGATTTTCATTGACTTAGCATAATAGTGACAGAATCATAATAAAGCTTCCCCTAGCCCCACTATTCTAACTTCATTATTGGCCTGGCTCCACTGAACAGCAGGCACACTGTACCTACCTAACTCCCCTGCCAATATTCTAACTTCTTCATATATGCCTCACTGTTCACTGGAACAACAGGTATGTCCCTGAACTCTTAGTTCCCACAGAAACAGTACGTGTGTTCATGTTATGGGAACCTAGCTACTTCCTCTACCTGCTTACTGCCCCCAGACCCATTCCCACAGAAAGGAGTGTGTTCTTGTATTAAATCAAAATCACATCATCCATCTTGACCAGATAGGACCACAATAGCTAGCCAGTTGGAGCACAGAATGACCAGAATGTTTAACCACCCCTCCTCTATTATCTAATCCCTTAACAAACTCCTCCTGTCTTTTTAATATTAATGATATTCCTCTATTCTATATAAATTTCTGTTCTGTAATTGTATCTTTACCCTATAAAAATCCATCTTTCTTTCTCTGAAGTTTCTGGTTCTTCTTGGAACTTAGCCCACTTCATGAGAGGCATCAATCTCAATAAATGCTGGTACTTGAATTAGAGGTGGTCTGACTCTGAATTCTTTGAGATGGTTCCACCACAACACATCATGAAACTGCAACAGTTTTTGGGTGGGCAAAGCCCCCACCTCAACAGTTTTTGGTGTCCCTGGATTTAAACCACAACAATAGTATCAATATAGAATATTTTTTTTTGCTCATTTATGCATGTAGTAGAATCTTTTCATTGAAAACTACAAATACCATAAGGATTTTCTTCTGTTGCTTTCATAGGAAATAACTGAAGTCTAAATGAAAGGTGCTTTAAAAAAAAAGTTGGGGGAGCCCTGAACTAAGACAAGCAGTGTGGAACACTGAAAATAGCTCCAAATTTGGGGTCAGAAGACCTAGGTTCAATTCTTGCCTCTTTACTACCTGTGTGATATAAGGTGATTCACTTAATCTCTCTAAGCCTCTGTTTCATCATCAATAAAATTAGTGTGTTTGTCCAAATGACCCTTAAGATCTCATCTATCTCTAAATTTGGGATCCTACCCTATGATTCTGACCTAACGTATATCATACAATGGTTTGATTTTGTTATAACATCAAAGTGTAGCCCACAGGGGTGAGGCTTCAAACCTACTGTCCCTGAAATGCCTTTCTCTTATTTTTCCTATTCAAAAGTAGATTGAAATTCATTTTATCAGCTTTGTCATTGCATGCAGACTTATCTTTTCCAACTATTGCTGATATTTGAATGTAGTAATTATTTATTAAATAGCTAATATTTTGTGAAGCTTAATGTGAGAAGCATTAATGAAGATGTCAGAAGAAGAGATGCTAATCTTTGACTAGAAAACAGAGACTCCCAACTGAATGACTGGTCCTGACAAAATAACTGGATTACCCCCCAAAAATCTTAACAAGTCTAAATAAGTAAAGCTGAAACATTTAATCACTGTGAGAAGTATAAGAGAAGTTGAGGGAATCAGTTTATGGGAACATTTACAAAACTCTGAAAATCCTTAGAACACTCTGAAACCAGGAAAGGACCTGACATAGCTTCAAGAATCATAATAGAAACACCTTCAACAAATAATTTATAGGTGAGGAAACTAAGTCAGAAAAACTAAGTAACTTGCCTAGGATCACACAGCTAGTGAGTATCTAAGAAAGACTCGGAGATAGTTCTTTCTTGATTGAGGTCTAGTACTTTGTTTATTGGTCTACCTAACTGCCTCATTCATGATTGATGAAACTGCCATTATTCACAGTAGGTAATGTCAAAATAACTTAGTTATAAAAAGAAACATTAGTTATTGGCTCAATGTGTAACTAAATAAGAATAAAAGAGAAGCTATAAGGCTAACTAAATCCACACGCTGTACTCAGATTTGGCTGTTCTCACACCTCCTTTTTCATTGTATCCTCTTCTATCCTTATATTCCCTCTTTCTGGAATTTCTGTATACAGATTCACCACCATTTTCTACCTCTGAAATAATTTAGGATCACTTCGACTTTACAGAACACCAGGGCCAACCCTAGATGAAATTGTTAAATAGGTGATATTCATCTTTGGGGTTCTCATCATCTTTCTGGGCCCTTTTCCTCCCTTAAGAACTTAGCCATCCAGTCTATCTTCATGCTCTCTTCCCCCTTACTCTTTCAAAATCTATTCTCAGCAAAGGTTTGACCTCTCCAACAAAGTGCAAATGGCTTCTCTATCTTAATATGTGATCTCTTCTTCCAGAGGTATGTGGGTTTTAATTTAGGAAAAGGAATTAACCAAAAGAAAACCAAAGGAATAAATCCCTTAATACAGAATTCCAGGTAGCAATCAAAAGAAGAAACAGTATTTTGTGGAACTGAGAATCCTTGCCAATACCCCTAAAGTTATACTGCATAAACAATCCTTTACTATGCCTATTACTCACAGATATATGATTTTAGAACTAAAATAGATCTGAAGCGGTTATACTGAGCTTAAGTATATTATAAACTTTTACATTATATTCATATGTTACTTTTCCTTGAGGAAATTTCCCTCCTTTCCTGTGGTGAGTACCTTTGCTGGTGGTCAAATTACTACTATTAATCCAAACATTTCATTAGATAGTTATAGTCTCTCTTTAAGACATCGTTGCTATACTCAGAAAATCTGAATGATTCCCTGATAAAATATGTGTTTAGAGAAATACATTTTAATGTCCAACAAAACAAAACAAAATAAAAAGCCAGTAGAGGGGCGGCCAGGTAGCACAGCAAGTAGAGCACTGGCTCCAGTGTTGGGATGACATGTGGATCCAATCCAGGCTCAGACACTTATTACCCACCCAGAAACACCTGGCCATGTAACCTTGAGCAAGTTACTTAACCCCAATTGCTTAGGGGTGGCCAAGTGGCTCAGTGAGTAAGAGCACTGGCTCCAGTGTTGAGATGACCTGGGGATCAAATCCAGGCTCAGATACACCCAGAATATCACACCCAGAAATAACTGGCCATGTAACCTTGAGCAAGTTACTTAACCCCGATTGCTTAAAAAAAAAAAAAGCCAGTAGAAAGGTCAACCTCAAGAACAGAGAAACCTTTAAAAAAAAGGTTAGAATCTTAATCTAACAAAAAATAATGAAATTACTCTCAGGATCATGGCAAGAAATGTGGAATGACAAAAATGGGGGAAGGATAAAAGATGAGAGTAATAAATTAGAAATACATCCTAAGCAGGTCTTGCCTAAAGTTTAAAAAAATATATACCCCATCTCCACCTATATTTTTGACCCCCCAAAAAGGGGTGAAGAATAAAGACCACAACTAATTGCATTATACTTCCCATCCTCACAGGAGAGGGGTAGGGAGGATGTCAGGTTTGAGGTTTTTTGGTTTTTTTTTGCTTTTTGGAGGGGAGAGGGCAGGGCAATTGGGGTTAAATGACTTGCCCAAGGTCTCACAGCTTGTAAGTGTTAAGTGTGTGAGGCCAGATTTGAACTCAGGTCTTCTTGACTCCAGGGCCGGTGCTCTATTCACTGCACCACCCGGCTGCCCCTCTCCCCTCCTTTTTTTTGCTTTTTGGAGGGCAGTTGGGGTTCAGTGACTTGCCCAAAGTCACATGGCTAGTTTTTGTGTTAAGTGTCTGAGGCAGGATTTAAGCTCAGGTCCTCCTGACTCCAGGGCCTGTGCTCTATTTACCTCACCACCTAGCTGTCCCTGGAAGCCAGGTTTTGTAACAAGATAATGACTCCCTTGTTTTCCAGATAATGAAACTGGAACCCAGAGGAATTAAAAGACTTTTCCCATGAATCTAGTTGAGTTCAAATATTTGTCCACAGCAATATGGACCAAAGGAAATTAAGTGATAAGTAGTAGAGTAAGAGTAAGGAGCAGATTAGTATTCAAATTTTGTGATCCAAAGGCAAACAGGTAGTCAGCAGTCAACCTGAGGTTTGAGCTCAGATCTCCTATCACTCCAAATCCAGTATTTTTTCCATTACATGATACTGTCTCTTCAAGTGGACTAGTTAACAGGTGATTAAAGAGGAAAGAAAACTAAAGGAAAGGAGTGATTCAAGTAACATGTCCAGCTCCAGAGAGCTAAGAAAATTACTAACAAGCAATCCTAAGTTCAAAGACAGAAGAAATCTATGAAAAAATATATCCAAGGGGCTGGGCAGGAAGATGTGTTCTGAGCAGGTCTAAATCTGGGGGTCTAGGAGAATGTGTGTGTGTGTGTGTGTGTGTGTGTGTGTGTGTGAGAGAGAGAGAGAGAGAGAGAGAGAGAGAGAGAGAGAGAGAGAG
>NW_027187289.1:597816-640363 GCF_028583685.1 Petaurus breviceps papuanus
GAGAGAGAGAGAGAGAGAGAAAGAGAGAGAGAGAGACAGAGACAGAGAGAGAGAGAGAGAGACAGAGACAGAGACAGAGAGAGACAGAGAGAGAGAGAGAAAGAGAGAGAGACAGAGAGAAAGTGGGTTCAACACAGAGCAGGGTCAAAAACATGAAACACAAGGCATTAACTAATGACAAATTGTTTCAGGTAAAGTAGACTGAGGTGACATGGTATTGGGGGATCCTACTAGTCACCCCCCCCACCCAAAGTTCTGCTCAAGGTGACCAAGCTGTCCTAGATTGTCTCCCTATAGCTTATAGAGATGGCTTGGTGGCATTTTGCTGACAGAGAGTCTCCAAGATCTCCCAGATGCACAGGTTGTGACATCAGCATGCCTCTCCAACTAGCCTCCTTGCACAGACTGGGAATACAAACTAACCCTAAGGCTTGTAATTTTGTACCCACAGGAGAATCCCCTCCTGCTCTGCTTCAGAGATTTGGCCAGTGCACCCTGCACTCTCTGACAATCTCCAACAACAGAGAAAAGCCAGGAAAAAATGCCATAATATATTTTATTAAATGTCAAGGAAAAATAGGGCTTCATTCAAGAATCTACTACCCAGATAATTCAGGAATAATATTTTAAGGAGAAAATATGTTTTGGATTCTCCACTATTTTTCCAAGGATTACTACCAGAAAAGGTAAGCCTTCCCTTGGAGCTTTGATATGCAAACCTGCCCAGAAACAAAATTTCTGATAGTTCTTAGAAACTTAGCCCTTAGGGGCCTTTAATATGCAAATCAGTGGAGATCTTTATGAAAGCCTGGATAAGCTTCAAAACTCTGAATCTATAATGGAATGTTCATGTAAATCTGGTACTGAGCAGGCAAAACAACTGTGGGTTTGTTATAATCTGAAATTGTCTCAAGGACTGTAAGTCAGGATCATTCTGGAAGTAGGAGGGAATTTCAGTGTTGCACAGGACTAGCAAAACACCAGCAAGGCTGTTATTATCTGCAATAGTCTCAAGAGGTATGAGGACAGATTCAAGAAGAGACATTAGAAACACACAAATATTTGTGTGAATTCTATATCAGAGCCATTATAGAGAAAAAATTAAGATAATAAACACCCAACAGTAAGGCCATTCTGATAGACAGCAAAAGGCCACAAATGAGCTTGGAGTGAGTGGGGAATAATTGAATATAAAATTTCTACACTAGATAATACAACAAAACAAAGAAAGGATGATCAAAAAGAGGAATTACTTGAACATAGTTGTCACAAATAATGAATAAATGAGGCAAACAACAATGAATAGTCTCAAAGAAACATTCCCATGAAACATTAAAGATCTTATTGAGATAATAGTGTGTGGGTTATTGGGACCCCAAAAATCCCCTGCCCCAAAATTAAATGCCAGAGGTGTCTCCATCTAAGGACAGGAAATTTTTATTCAGTTCTGGAGAGAAAAGGGCATCCCTTCCACCAGTGCAGACCAGTGGAATGAGGTGTGTTACAGAAAGCAGAGCAAGGTTTTATACCCTAAGGAAGACAATTCCCCTCCCACCACTGTCCCTTATTCCCATTGGCTGGGAGGAGGGCTTACAATCTAAGCACGAAATTCTTCCCAATGACAAAGAGCAAAGAAGCCCACCACTATCCCCTGTTGGCTGGGAGGCGGGTTCACAGCCTTGATGCAAAAAAGTCCAAGAACAAGGAAATGTGTATTGTTCATGTCCTTATTTGGCATAAGCTAAAGCAAGGGAGGGGAAAAGGTCACAAGCAAGGGTGGAGATGGAAAGACTTCTAAAGGGCTTAATGCTGATTGACAGTAGTAAAAAAGGGGGAAAGGTGAAACTGAAACTCAGGCCTGTTCCCACAAGGAACCTTACTAGATTTTAGGATACAGGCTGTGAAGTTTTCACTTCTCCCACTCAACAGAAAGGACAAAAACAGTGATGAGTGCTGCAGACAGGTGTCAGGATAAGTGCCTGTGTATTTACAATACTGGTAATAGAATTCTCTTTGGTGTTACGGATCTGAGTTTGAGTGATTATTTGTGTTTAAGACTAGGATTAAAATAAGGTGAAATATGATGAAGTAAGATCATAGTTTTAATGGACAAGACAAATAGACAAATGATATGGATGAGTATGATAAAGAAACTAACAAATTAAAAAATTATAACCTAGAATTTCTAAGAATTCCACTAACAAAAGGAAATAGGATACAGTTCGGATAAATTGACAAGACTGAACAATATACCTAATATAGAAGGACATACAGCGGTTTAAAATGGGAGGCTGGAGACCTAGGGGGTGGGGTGGGGAAGAAGTGTTATGTATCAGCTGACTCCAGAAAAATCAGAAGTCACAGTCATGATTTCAGATAAAGTTGAAATTAAATTAGAAGGCATAACAGTTGGCAACTATATCAGCACTAAGGGATCTACTGATGAGTAAAGTATACCAATATCTAAAAATATTAATATATAGGAAAGAGCAGATTAATTTTATAGGAAAACATCTTCAACTGTCTATACTTAAAGCAAGTATGAAAAAGATCAATTGACTGCATGATATGTTCATATGTTTGAGTCAGGAGCAGTAGAACTGATGCATAAATTGAAGATATTATCATAGGTTCATAGAGATGGAAGGAACTTTAGAGGTCATTAAACCCAATGCCTTATTTTACAGATGAGGAAATTGAGGTCCAGGGAGGTTACTTAATGTTGAGTATCATCATTTTTGTTTTTGCTTTTTGGAGGGGGGAAGGTAGGGCAATTGGGATTAAGTGACTTGCCCAAGGTCACACAGCTAATGTTAACTGTGTGAAGTCAGATTTGAACTCAGGTGTTCCTGACTTCAGGGCCAGTGCTCTACTCACTGTGCCACCTAGCCGCCCCATGTTTTTTTTATACATCAAAATTTAGTGTTTCACTTTTTCTTAAATATCATCCAGTTCTGGTCACTTCTCTTCAGTTTGTGATTGTCAAACTACACTTCACACCAAAGTATATTCATTCAACAATACTTTGTGCCCTTATAGCAGGTATGACAGCAAGGTACAAATGAAATGAGTTACATGATCCAGGGCCACAAGGAGCTTGCAATAGTTTGGGAGACAATACCAGCATAGATGTGCAGCACAGCATTAAGGCATGAAATAAATTTGTTCCCACTAAGATGATGAGAGATGGCAGATAGGGTAGAGTGATGAAGCAGGTGTAATTAACATGAAAAGTCTTTCTGAAATAAGTTGGGACTGGCACTTGAGATAAAACATTAAACCTCTCAGGATATGGCTGGGTGGAGAAACTAGGAGTAGTGTAGGGAAAAAATCAAGCAAAAATATCTGAAGGTCTGAAAAAAAGTTGTCTCTAGAAACAAGAAACAGATTAGCTTTTGCTGATAGGTTGATTAGTCTTCCTTCTCTGTGGAATTCAGTCTCCTTCTAACTTGAATGTAAGCTTTTCAAGGACAAGCAATACTAACTGACTGTCACTTGTATTGGGTTCTTTAGATCTGAAGGCAGCATAAGTTAACTGCTATTTAATAAATCATTTAAACTTGCTAATTATAAGAAGCTTCTTATTATAGAAGCTTTAACCAGTAAAATTAGAAAAATTAATGCAGATAGATTCTACTATACATAGAGCATGAGATTCTAGACATCACATAATCTCTGTTATTGTTGTTTATTGTTACATTCAATACTTCCTTAGCTCTATATTTCCAGAATGCTTCACCATTTTATTACTATTATTCCTCACATATTTGGATTGAAAAGATTATTTTAGGGCAATATATAAAAAGGGAATCTGTAACAAAATATTTTAAGTTACATTATTTACAAAATAAAGACCCAAACATTATTTACACATTCCTAGTCTACTGACAGTTTTCCTTTTCAGTCAGATTCTATTTATTTTCCCACATTCCATTTCAGCAAAAAACAAACACAAAAATCACTGTAAATAACTATCCTTTCACCTACTTTCTCCACTTTCTTTGTTCTGTGTTTTTCCTCCTATTTTTTTGCTTTTGCTCTTTTCTTCCTGATGGCCTCAGGTTCATAATTAGTCTTCTGTGACAGTTCTTTTATCATGTCTATTTCATTGCTAAATTATTCATTATTGTGACTATATTGTGCCTTAATTCCAAAATATATTGATTCTCCTCCCCATTATTTTGTAGTTTCTATAATCTTTCTGTGCAAAACCTTAGAAGTTTCTGACATTGCCTACTCCCAAGAGGCTTTTGTCAGAGTGTGTCTAACGATCACTTGTTTCTGTTTTTTCCCCACATCATTTCTATTACTGCTCTCTTGCCTTGACTCATTCAATTGTTCTCTCCAGGAATGCTTTCCTCCCTTCTCACTCTCCAAGCATACCTTGAACTTTTAGAATGAATGGATGTGCTCTAAGACCTCCCTGAGTAATTTTATCCTGCTTCTCATATTCTCTTTGCTTTTTCTACTGAGCACTTATAAAATTCATATGTCATGTTTTTGCTTTGTAATTTTCTTTTGTTCTTTTAAGTGAGCGTGTTTTATTTTCTATTGTGCCCTCTAAATACTCATTTTATATTTAACAACGTCCTTTCAAGTTAGATCTCTTTCTCACATGGTACTTCCATTTTGTGGTACTCTTTACTTACTAAGATCTCACTCCCATACTACATTGTATTTATTCTTGGTTGTCCTTTGCATCATTGAATGCACCATCTTTTATGTCCCCTGCCACAGTGATCTAGGAAAGTCAATATGATCCTTGCTTCCCATTTCCACTTCCAGACCTTCCCTTTACTACTTTCAGCCAGCAACCTCTCTTCCACTGACGCTCATTCTTTCCAAATGCATGACCCAAACCAGATCCTAATGGTTGTTATGTGTAAGTCCCCAACTGATTCTCCCCCTTTTCTAAAGTATTTGAATACCTGGCTCACAGTCTTCCTTTGCACCCCAAACCCTGACCTTATCCAAGGTATCATCAACCTGTATGCTCTTTCCTAATAACTTCTCAGCTTCCTCAACTCCCTTATCAACCCCTTCACTCCATCATAACCACACACAGGGACTGTTACACTCTTGATCATCATTCACAATGTTCTACTTCCATTACCAAGAATCCTAAATTCTTTCAACCACTCAAATATACTACCCTCTCATCTTTCCGTTGTCTTACTTTTACTAAAACTATTCTTTGTTCTAACTTTGAATTCTAGTCTGCCTATCCTCAGTCCTCTCCTAGGCCTTCCCTCTGCTTTAGCTTCACTTTTTCCCTTCTCAATTTTGACACTCTAGTTAACCAGTAAAGCATTACTCTGTTCTCTACTCTTGAATACCTGACCCCCACCCCTTGTCCTTTGAACAGTAATATCTTGCCAAACCCCAACTACTATTATACCATCCAGTCATATTTTACACTCCAAATATATTGCTGAATGGACCTAGAGGAAGTCACAATAAATTATTAAGAATCAGTTTTTAAAATGTTACATTTTAACTTAGCTATTGGTATTCTAAATGTGAGATCCTTGTCCAATAAAAAAATGAGTATATGTATCATTGAAGGAACTGAATTGTATCAATTTTGACAGTGAAAGTAGCACTACAAAAACAAAAGAACATTGCAGTAAAATAGATCACTCATAGATTCTCCTTGGAGCAAGAAATAAAGGAGTTGGTGCAGTTGGTTTTATTATGTGCCAAAAAGCAAAAAACAAATACATAATTTCAAGAAGCAGTTTTTGTCTCATACTGTAGTGCTCATAATAAGTATCTGAAAAAAGAAATTGCAATTTATGCATCAATATCTTTGATTGAAGAGTTAGAGAAATTCTCCAAAAAAAAATCTAAGACCCTTCAAATTTTATAATTTGATGTTCAGTGACTTAGTACAAAGGTACAAACAGGTTGGGATGACAAGAAACATAGATTGGCAATAAGAAGCAATAAAAGCTTTCTAGGCTACACAAAAGACTCATGCTTATACATCAAGAATAATTTCTTTGAGAAAAGAATCACAGGGCACTGGGCGTAGTGAGCACTAAATAACATGGCAAAAATGAAACTGATTTTATTTTACCAGTTAAGAAACTACTCTTTATTAATATTAGAGTTAATCCTGAATTAGCTTGCTACTTATATTCATACTTGTCAGACTTTCTATAGCACAGACAAAAATTAGTACAAAGCTAGAGTAAAAATAAGAAAAATATGTGGCATAAAATTAAAACAAATCTATCCTGATCTATTTTAAAATGTCATTAAGGATCAAAAGAAAGATAAGGACAGAAGAAGGAACTCAAACACAGACTACAATAATTTCACATATTAGTTAAACCAATTTATAATCATTGCCATGACGAGGAAGCCACTAAAAGGCACCTTAGTGAGCAAAAACTTGATTTGTTTGTCAAATAGAGAGACAGGAAAAACACAAAATACCACTTTGGAATTTAAATTAATTTTTAAAATGTTAATGGAAAAAGATAATGGAAAATTATGAACAATGTTGACTCATAAAACAAAGAAACAGTATAAGGTAAAACCAGTTTAAAGACACGTTGGTAAAAAACCAAAACAAGCAGAGTCATCCAGGGGCATCTAAACATGAAAATGAGAGAACAACAGGCAAAAGAAAAATAGAAAGCATCTGCATAGGAAACTCTTTTCACTGCCTAGGACTCCAATACCATAGTGCCAGATATGTTTACAGAAGCAGAAATGACAATAAGGAAAACAGAGATGGGAAAGGAAGCTGGATTAAACTAGCTAATATATAGAGGGATGTGTATAAGAGGAAACATAATTGTGAAGCTTTTGACGGATGTATCCAGAAAATATTTCAAGAAGGGTAAGATTCCAAGGGAATAGAAAAAAATATTAATACAGAAAAGTAATTGAGAGGTCAACAACTCCCAACCTCAATACATAGCTTCCCATGTATATAAATTCTTATGAAAAGACTCTATATATGAACCAAGAACATCCTCAATGAGGGCATTAGTAGGAAATAGGTAATTCTATGCAAGTGACATGGCACAGAACACAGCTTTAGCATTCCACAGTCTATTAAAAGATGTTCAGAATGCAAAAAAGGGACACCATCAAGCCACATAAGGACAAAAAGTAAGATCAGGTGATCTTGTGGTGAGAGTGAAGAATAACTGTTAAATTGTCCATGTACGAGAGAAATACAGGAATAGGGCCATGGACTTGGTATCAGAAAAGCCATGTGTTCAAATACTGACTCAGAAGTTCATCAAATGTGTGACCCTAGATAAGTCACTTAATGTGTGTCCTAGTTTCCTCATCTGTAAAATAAGGATACTGGACTCACTTGTCTCTGAGGTTCCTTCTAGCAATAATTCTAAGATCCCATGAATGGAAAAAAACAACATAAGACACAGAGGTTTGCTACATACTAGAAACATTTAAAACATATAAATAAATTCTGAGTGAAAATGAAGTGTTGGAACAGGTTTCTATCTTTTAAGCAATTCCCAAAAATTTCTGCAAAACAAAATCCAATGAGTTGTAATAATGGTTTCATAGAGGGCAACAATAAAGTATGACAATATCAAGAGAGAAATCATTATAAAGTACATTATGCTTAGAGGCACCATGAGCAATGAAATATTATCCAATATCTATGCACCAAGTGGAATAGATCCCAGTTCTCAAAGGTAAAGCTAAGAGAATTGCAAAAAAAAGACACATTAATAATAATACAATAATTGTAGGGGTTTAAATATTCTTCTTCAGAGATGGATAAATCTAATAGAAAGAAAAATAAGGCAGAAAATGGAACTAAACTGCTGGAAAAAATTAGTTTTGAAATACAGTGAAATACAAACACTTACTGAATACAAATAGTAAAAAATAAACTTTTGCAGGAGGGAAGAGGAATTGCTTATAGACCTTAGGGCAACAAGTTGGGGGATGGGAAGCATCAGGCCTAAGGGAAACAGAATTTCAAAACTAGCTGGGGCTAATTCTCTACCACAGGAGTTTAGGTAAGATAGTAATCAAGGCCTGCCTGACACTTGACAATATACCTTTAGCAAAATTTAAGCATCTATGATGCTGAGAATTCAGTCAGACACTAGGGTTATTCTTAGTTAAACAAGGCATTGGAATGACCAGAAATCTTGAAAAGATTCTGAAATTATCAATTTTGGAAGGGCTATCAAAAACAAAAAACTACCAGCAAAACACACTGTCTGTGCCACTGTGAATTAGCCTGTACTATGGAAAGTAATTTGAAATTATGCTAGGAAAAAGTGACTAAAATGTTTATGCCATTTAATCCAGAGACTTCACTGCTAGGATTATGTCCCAAGGAGGTGGAAGACAGAAAGAATGGCTCAATAAAACCAACAATTTCACAGTAGCAGTTTTTATGGTAGCAAAGAATGATCGAGGCATGGCTAAACAAACATGTACATGGATGTAATGAACTATCATTTTTCTGTAACTGGCAAATATGAAGAAAACAGAGAAACATGGGAACACTTAAATGAACTGATTCAGAGTGAAGGAAACCTGAAAAACAATATATACAATGATTAAAATGATGACACTAGAAAGAATTGGGGGGGAAACCTCCAGGCTCTATAATTACAAAGACCAAAGCTGGACACACAAAAAAATTTTTAAATGCAACAAATGTACCCTCCTCTTTTCTTTGCAGAAGCAAGAGACTTGAGGTAGAGAATATTGAATATATGATTAAATTCAGCTAGTATGTTAGTTTTGCTGAATTGTTTTTATTTGCTTCCCACCCCTCCATCATTGCTACAGGAAGTGGCTTGTTGGGTAAGGAGCAAATATATACATATACATAGATATAGATATAAATTATATATATGTTCAGAAATTAAAGAGATAGAGAAACAAAACATGTCATTTTTAAAAGCTTTAAAGATTACATTTCTCAAAATACAAACATACAAAAAGAATGTGAATTTTAAATAACCACACATGGAAATTTTTGTCAAAACCTCTAATTATAAGAGAATGCAAATTAGGATAACTTTGAGTTTTCATCTCACAGCCAACAAAATAGCAAAATATAACAAAAGACAGAAATATTTAATGTTGTAGGAACCCTGGGAACACAGTCATGCTAATACATTGCTATGGAGATATGATTCGGTCTAATTGCTACTGAATGCAATTTGGAATCATAAGAGAAAAGTGACTAAACTATTTTAACCTGTTGAATAACTGATCATACAAATGGGTATAAACCTTTAAAAAAAGGTTAAAAACAGAAAGAAAGATATAAAATATACCAAAATATTCATAGTTCTCATTTATGTGGTAGTGAAAAACCTGAAAACAAAGAGGATGCCATTGGGGAATGATTAAACACACACATATATTGTATATAAATGTAATGGAATAAAATGGTACCATAAGAAATTATGAACATATGAAATTCAGAGAAACATGAAAAAAACCTGTATGAACTTATATAGAAGAAAATAAAACCCTATATGCAACATTTTTGGTATGTAAATGAAAATGTAAAATGCATCTGAACTCAGAATAAATTTCGATTTAACTTTGATAAATAATGACATATATTTCATTCTGCTAAACTGAGAGGTGGGAAACCAGAGGTGAAAAAGGTTGAATATACAATCCACTGTTGTGGTCAATGGCTCTTGGTCTTATTTGACTTTTTCCGTTTTGTAAGAGATGATCTAGGAGTAGAAAGCACATGAGGAAATGACTGTGTGTAAAAGGAAAAGTATCAATAAAACTTTACAATAAAATGAAATGGAAAAAAGTTCAGGCAGGGAGCAAGCAGTTGACCTTAAGGAGGCCCAGTGGCATAAAGAATGAAATTAAGGGAAAGGATTATGATCTCTTTAAGGCCTTGGGACTAGAGAGCAAAGAAGACAAGATTCGAAGTAAAGGGCAAGAAACCAAATAAGTCAAAGACTCAGTTACTAAATGTGGAATATCAAGATGACCTAGAACAAAGGTATCAAACATGCAGTCCATGACAATCCCAAGTGTGGCCAGAACCAGATTAAAATGTAGTTCCTATCTGATTTTAATATCCTGATATATTAATACATAATAATGTAATAAAAAAGAAATACATAAATATGGTGGTTTTCAAAGTCAGTACATGGCCTCCAGGGATCCTTATATACAGTTTAATGGCCTCTTTTTCTATCTGAATTTGACACCACTGACTTAGAACACTATTCCATATTTTCCAAGTGACCTAACCTTTTCCATTACTGTTAGCTAGAGAAGAGAAAGGATTGCAAGAGCTGTGTTTCCATTACAACATGCAATAGTAGTTGAGGTCGGCTGGACATAGAAGAATGAATGCAACTGTTTTCTTAGTTTGGTGGCAAGAGTAAAATGAACTTTTCTCATTCATACTCAAGGAACTAAAGAGACTGTGTTGCCTCAGTGTACGTGGATATGAATCTATTAATCTTTCTGATTTTGAAGTACTGACAGAAATTCAATATTATTTACCATCACTTCTTTAAGGAAGTGAATGGAGGCATAAGAAGAGATTGGCAAAGGTTTTATTTTTAAAAAAATAAATACAAATATTTGTAAAGAAACAGTTATGTTTCGAACAGGTCAGAATGTAGTGCCAAGTTTTGTTGCTGGCAGATATATGTGTGTATATGTATGTGTATGTATGTATATAATATGTAATATTATAAGTGTGTATGTATAAGAATGTGGACCAGGAGCAGGGGAGGGGAATGTGAGGGGAGTGTGAATTTGTCTTCTTACCTTAGCTTTTGTTTTTGCTCAACTTTAAAGGCATGACAACAGGGAGGGTTTGGGGATCAAGATGGGCTTCATAGTCCCAGAATCCACATAGCTTCTATGGTCTTTTTTCCCCTACCAAGTACCTAAAATAGATTTAGAGGGCATAGGATACCAACCATGATTTAAAAAGAAGTTGTAAGGAATTTTCTAACCCTAAATCAACTAATCATCTGAACTATGGACTTTGAATCAGCACTAAACACAGGCAAAGCTGTCAACCTATCCTTGACAGCAAAAGGCTTTCCAGTAACTGAACCCTAACAGGAGGGATTGATATGCCTAGCAGATGGCTTCAAAGAGCTCAAGGCCAAAAGATGGTAGCAAAGAAAAGTTCAGCAACCAGCAACACCCACAAGAGATATTTGATGACGACAGAGACAACCCACTCAGAAGAAATATTGTACCAGCAGAAAGTAACATTTTATTCATCACCAGAATAAATTGACAGCCTTGTAGCATGAAGGTATGTTTCCCTGGCCATGTTTGTTCTTTGCATGTGTGTCCTTACCCATTGGTAGTGTGGAAAACTGAGAATGTATAATACCTGTGCAAATAGGTGAATTTATTCTTTGGTATATTTTTTGATTGAGTCTTTTGTTTTGACTGGCTGGGTTACTGCTGATTCCCAGCTTGCAGTCCTAGACAACTATCTGATTTCAAGTTAGGACATTCTTTGTTATTTCTCCTTAACTTTGGTTGAGGACCCTATGTTGCCAAACTGTATTTCAAGGACACAAAGAAAAAATCCATAGAAACCTTGTGGATTCTTGGACTTTGAAGTTCATTTTTCTCCCTAGATCTTCTCTGATTGGCATGACCATGATGCTGAATAAAAGTTAAAAAGAGGAAAAGCATTGCACTATACCTTCCTGATCCACATTTGGTTCTTTATTATTTATCTGGCACCATCACCCCTCCCTACTTAATTTGGAAATATATTCTGGCAATCACAAAATTTTGCTACTTTCCTAGATACACGAAGAGAAAGGATATGTTTATTGGGTGATTAGGGTATTCAGTGAAGAACATGATTTAAAAACAGGAGACAGATTCCTACCATTCACCTACTTTTTAATGTTCCCTACAATCTCAGTCTTACATATTTATCTGTAAGTAGGTTAAATAACCTAAATAAGGGGGAGCCAAATGGTACAGTGGATAGGGTGCAAGCCCTGTAGTCAGGAGGACCTAAATTCAAATATGACCTCAGATACTTACTAGCTTCATGACCCTGGGCAAGTCACTTAACCTGTTTGTTTCCTCATCTGTAAAATGAGCTGGAGAAGGAAATGGCAAACTACTCCAGTATCTTTGCCCAAAAAACAAAACAAAACCCCAAAATGGGGTTATGAAGAGTCAGGCGTGACTAATTGACTAAACAACAACAAACCTGATTGAAATAGCAATAAATATCGAATAGGATGCTTACTCTTTGTCTTTCTGTTGTTTCTTAATGATAGAAACTCTTCTTTAATGCCTCTGATGAGAATATTTTTACTTTTTTTTTGGAGGAGGGAAGGCAGGGCAATTGGGGTTAAGTGACTTGCCCAAGGTCACATGGCTAGTAAATGTTAAGTGTCTGAGGCCAGATTTGAACTACGGTCCTTGTGACTCCAGGGCTGGTGCTCTATTCACTGTGCCACCTAGCCACCCCCTCTGATGAGAATATTGAAAAACCTAAATATTAGGATCAGCAATTATGAAAATTTTAGAGAGGTACACTCCCACATTTGCAATTATCCCATAGCTCCCTGTACAGTCACAGAATCATAGAAAATATATTTTGATCAATTTTAGGGTTGGAATGAGCTTTAGTCTATACTCCCTATAAAGAAATTGAGGCTCATAGAGATCAAGTGATTTACTAAAAGTTATAAAACAAAGTCATAATACAAAACAAAGTCAAATCCAAATCATTTAGCATTAAGGTTAGTGCCTTTTTTTTTTTTTTAACTAAACCAAAATATCTGTTAGAGGTCATCTAGGCCAGCCCTTACTTTACACATCAATCTCTTTTACAAGATCCCAGATTCTGTTCCATCTGATCAATCTCTCCAGTTTCCTCATTCACAAGTCAATGTGATGAGGGGCTAAGTAAAATAGACTGGATCATTCCTGCTCTCAGGCTGAACCCTATTCTAGCAGAGGTAACAATGGCTAGGCTATAGACTTTTCTTATCATCTTTTATATAATAACCAATCTATTAATTGAATTGTGCCCCAGTGCTCCCTCAAAGGTTAAATTCTGAACCTTCCTAAACCCCAAGATCAAAAATCAAACAAAATACAAAAGAACCTCTTTTTCAAATTTGCAAAATAAGTAGATCTCTAACTACCAGCCCCATCATTTACCCCCACCTATTGCAATGCAGAAAGCTATAGGGTTTGCCTCTCTGTCATGTTCACTTTTTTTTTCGTCTTTTTTGGAGGGGGGAAGGCAGGGCAATTGGGACTTGACTTGACAGTGCCTTGACCAAGGTTACACAGCTAGTAAGTGTTAAGTGTCTGAGGTCAAATTTGAACTCAGGTCCTCCGGACTCCTTTATTCACTGCACCACCTAGATGCCTCAGATTCACTTCTTTCATATACTTTTTAAAAAATTGAGCAATTGATCTTCAGCAAGTCAGAGAATTTAGTCCTTCAAAAAGAGGGTTCTTGGGGAAAAGATAGTCGAATTAAGTGAAAACAGAAAGCTTAAGGAGCCCCAGTGGGGCGGCTTTGTGAATCAAGCACAGACCCTAGAGTCAGAAGGACCTGAGTTCAAATTTAAGGGAGGGGGTGATAGAAAGGAGGGCAGACTGAGGGAAGGAGTGACCAGAATGCATACCATTTCAGGGTTAGAAGAGGGGAGAGATGGGAAGAAAATTTGGAATTCAAAATCCTGTGGAAATGAATGTGGAAAACTAAAAATTATTATTTTTTAAATCAAATGCCTCTGCCCAAAGTAGTTTAGTGATGAGTGTCTTCCAGAACTGCTGATCATTTTTTGATATCTATATATTAGGTCTGGGGAGAGTTCTCCTAAAGTAGTCATAGATTTGTGGGTTATGTGGTTATGGTTGTAGCCTGCCTGCCCATAGCATATACTCCCTAGTCCTCTGGTATTTCAGAGATATGCCTCAAACTAGCTGTATCCTTCAGCAAATCTCTTGCTCTTTGTGGACCTTACTGTCCTCATCTATTGAAGAAAGGATTTAGTCTTCAAGCAATCACCTTCTGAGGATTACAAAGAAAGGATTCTTTTGCAGGTATGGCTTGAATTCCCATTAGGTGTTCTGTAAAAAGTGATACATTTTGTAATAGAAAGGAGTGCTTGCCTCCAGAATCAAATGAGGTGGCTTAGAATCCTTGCTGTGTTATACACTACCTGTGACCTTGGGCATTAACTGGGCCTTTCTGCCCCAAATTTTCACATCTGTAAAATTTGTTAGACTAGATCATCTCTACGTGCAGCAGATTGTGGGATGATTGTAATGCCTTTTATTTTTTTTTAAAGGGAAACATGTCTTCACACTCTTTTCTCCAACCTCTTATCACCATGATGACTCTGTGCAGAAATAGAACAAGAAGAAAGTAATATTTTATGATTATTTTGTAAAAGCACCATCTGTGATTTCACTGGTTGTTATGGCTAGCTATCCATCGATCAAGCAACAAATATTTATTAATTTAAATTAATTAATTGACTATGGGCCAGGCCCAGCACAAAGTGACACCTCAACATCTTATTAAACGGTGCTCCAGAACTTCCAGGGCCAAGTTTCCCCACAATACAGCTAACTTGATGCTGATTTTTCCTCCTGTGTTATAAGGATTCTTGGAAAACAAGCAATACATAATTGTGCCAGTACTCAAAGCCTTTCAATTTTGCCGGGCTTTGACAGGCTTCAAGGTCATCTTCATAATAAGAGGAGGCAATAGAAGAATTTAGTGGAGGAGATAGAAGAGTAAAATTATGTACGAAACAAGTTCAAGAAGCGTTAATCAGCGCATCCCGGATCTGCAACATGTTAAGACAACCTAGGGATGTTTGAAACAGCCTGACTGAACCTGAGAGTCGGAATTCTGGTTTGAATTCTGGCTCGGCCACTCACTAGAGGATAAAATGGAGACAAAGTGTGCGGTTACATGTGATAGCCTCTGCCACTGACAGCGGGAGTACAAAGAGGAAGGGTGAGACCAGTGCACAGTCTAATCCACCGCAAGGAAAGCTTTGGGCTTTTCCTCCCGCACTCCCTACTCGCCTGCAGGGCTCTCGCCTTGCGCGAAAGGACCACTTTCTGTGATCTTTGTCCCTCAAAAGCTAACAACTCCACGCCCATCACCGAAGCCCAATGTCAGGGAATGTTTTTCGCAGAGTTTCATGAATCTTGTCCCTTTTGCCAGAATAGGTCACAGTGACTTTTTCTTCCCTGACCACCGCCCCTAAGCCCACGCCCGACTACAGCATCAGGGGAACACAAATGTGAGGCTGCTGATTGAAGCTCTTTTCGGATTGGTCGAGGAGAAACTTCCGTCACATCCCAGCTCAATCCAGGAGTGGCTAATTGCAAGCTTCCAGTCAGCCTCGACCTAGCACCGAAGGGCTGACTGTCTCTGGGAGATGGTGTCGTCACGTGGTACTGGGGCACCCTCCGGTTGGTAGCAACCGGTGCCACGTGACACGAGGCTTGCGCTGGTTGGCTGGTGCAGATCCAGGCTTCGACGAGATGTCGTTCAAACCGGCTGTTGCTAAGAGGCATGCTCAGTTTAGCTGGGAGTACCGAGAGAATCTGATTCTCCGGGCTTTAGCGACTCCCGACACTGGGGGCGGGGGAAAAAAGAGAGGTTGAAGCGCTAGATGAGCATCGCCGGCGCTTAAGAGGAAGGGCTGAGGTGGGAGACAAGTGGCTAAGCCTGGGGACGGGCAGGCCTCGGCAGAAGATGGGCCCGGCGTGACCTTCCTTGGCTTTCCTCTGAAACAGATGACTCTTCCCCGGCTGTGGGATGTGTGTGATTTCCCCACGCCGCTGCAGCACCCGTGTTTAAAAACAAGCATACAGCCACAGTTGGAGAGTTATGTCAGGATGAGTCCCTACCCATCTCTCTGCGCCCCTTAGGGGGATTGACAGTCACCTCCAAGTGAAGCCTTTCCTCAGGGGGATCACCTTACACGTGGGGGTTCACGCTCTTGTGACCAGGGGGCACTTTCCCCCAGTCCCGCTCGTTTTCTTGGTCAAACACTAAAACCTGGACGAGTGCATGCCACATGTTTCCACTTGTCTCAGCTGAGGTTAGGGTGTGCGGGCCTGCGGAGTCGGAGTCGGACCGAGGTTTGTTTGTTTTCCCTTCTCGGAAGCTCCGGCGCTCCACAGGCTGCAGCGGGAGCGGGCGCCTCGGGGTTGCCTAGGTGACGGAGGAAGAAGGGTGGAGCTAGCGCCCATCCCGGGCCCCGGCCCCGCCTCGCCCCGCCCCGCCCCGCCCCCGGTAGCACTGCAGCTCGGGAGCTAACGCGCCGCCCGCCGCCGGGCCGCCGTGGAGGAAGCGGCAGAGGAAGGAGGGCGGGGAGCGGCGACGGCACTGGCACTGCGGGCCAGCGGCGACGGCTCCTGCTCCTGCTCCTGCTTCCGCTCCTCGCTTCCCTCCCAGCGGCGTCCGCGGGGCTGCCTGTCCACCGAACGCGGTCCATGCCCAGGGCCGCCACTAACGCTGCTGCTGCTGCTGCTGCCGCCGCCGCCGCCCAGGGGGCTGCCGCGGCCGCGAGGCGGTGGTGGGGGCGGCGGCAGCGGCGGCGGCAGCAGCAGCCGCCCGAGGACACGGCGGCGGCGGCTGCGGTGCGATCCGGGGTCCCGGCTCGGCTGGCATAAGTCTATGTCGGCGGCCGAGGAGGCGGCGGCGGCGGCGGCGGGGGACGATGCGCGAGTACAAAGTGGTGGTGCTGGGCTCGGGCGGGGTGGGGAAATCCGCCCTCACCGTGCAGTTTGTGACCGGCACCTTCATCGAGAAATACGACCCCACCATCGAGGACTTCTACCGCAAGGAGATTGAGGTGGACTCGTCCCCGTCCGTGCTGGAGATCCTGGACACGGCGGGCACGGAGCAGTTCGCCTCCATGCGGGACCTGTACATCAAGAACGGCCAGGGCTTCATCTTGGTCTACAGCTTGGTCAACCAGCAGAGCTTCCAGGACATCAAGCCCATGCGGGACCAGATCATCCGAGTCAAGCGGTAAGGGTCCGGGGAGCCCCCCACCCCACCCCGGGGACGCGCCTCTGGCATCTCACCGCCTCCCCCCCCCCCAGCCTAACCCCCCCAGGGCAGGGAAAGGGGGGGGGGGGGTCCTGCAGACCAAGTTCAGGTCTGAAATAGAGGGAGGGGGCGGCCACCCAGTCTGAAAGATCTGCAGCGGCTCAGAAAGGACTACGGGGAGGGGGCGCGGCGGGCGCTGACTTAGAATGTTCTCTCTGGGAGGGTTTGTGTGCCCTTGGGTGTGTGTGTGTATGTGTGTGTGTGTGGTGTGTGCGCGCGCGTGCATGGTGTTGGGTATGTTATGCTTTCAAGTTTAGCTTGTGCTTTGTTTCCACAACTAAAATTTTTGTCAGCCTAGATCTATCGAATCCTTTGAGTGATAGAGCGGGTCAAGAGTCCAAAAAGAAGTTGAAAGACTTTCCAAGGGGGAGGGGGCTTATTTTGGAAAAGGGGAGAGGGCCGGAGAAAGGTGAGTTCTGGAAGAATAGTTGCGGTTTTTTTTTTTAAATGCGAGTAATTTGGGTAAAAAGAAGCAACTCCTTTTGCTGTATTTCACGACAGGATATTGCAAGATTAAGGTGAAAGGGCAAGAGAATCGATGCTGTTTTCACTCTTTTGCCATTTTGCACTTGTAGTGTTCAAGATTAATAGCTAGTTTTGAAAATGATTATTTAGAAATTCTGGACAGAGAAAGGGTACAATAGCTATTTGCAGGCCCTGTGGGTTTACAGATATATAGCCTAAATTATCGTGTGGACACATAAAAAGGCTATTAGAGAATCCAAAGGAATCAGGGGGAGTTTTTTTATTTAACTTACAAACAGGATTTTTCTTTCCCGAATGGTTAGCGAAAAAGTAAATGCATTTCTAAGACTTGCACGGGAAGTTTCAGTACCGCTTTTTCTGAAGTGTTTTGGTCTTTGTGTAGTAGGTGCTTAATAAATGCTAATTTACTGACTGACTTTAATCCCCAACACCTTTCTTAGTTCCTGGCATATAGTAGGTGCTTAATAAATGCTTGTGGCGTTGAATTGAAATCCTTTTTATTAAAAAAAAAAAAAAGCCTTTTTATTTTTTCCTCTATATCGTGGACGATTTCAAGGCAATTGAAATGTGTACCAAAACCCTCTGCTGTAAGATTATATATTCTAGCATACTCCATGTTCTCAATATCAAACTTGCTGATTTTTTAAAAAAGTTTTTGTAGATTTTTCTAATTGTCAGTTCAGCATTTGACATCTTATTGTGGCCTCTGCTGTCAAGTCATCTCTTCTGATTCTTATCAGTCATTAAGATTCTTGATATTTGCTGATAAATTTGTTGATGTACAATCTATAATGCAGCTTGGTCACTAATTTGTCTTTTTATTCACCTTGCCCTGTAGTTCATCCTAATTCCCCCCTCCCCCACTTCATAGTTTGTATGGATGTGCTCAGACACCATATACTTTTAAAGAGAGCAGTAAATCTATTGTGAATACAATTGTATCCTCTATTGGGTTCTGTAACTACTTTGAATGGGCCAGAGCCAAGTATCCTGTTTTCTTTGAGCACTCAGAGATATTAATTGAAAATGAAATTATCTTTAATGCAATTTGTGTGAGTGCTAAAGTAGAAGCAGGTTTTTTTTTTTAGGAACATACTAGTATACTCAGTAGTTGGATTAAAATTTTTTAAAGTTTCTTCAGGAATAACAAACTTAAAATTATCTTTTCAGTCTTATTCATAACTCTGAAAGATTTGATTCTGATTTTTTTCCCCTTCCTTACCCTTTATATTCTTGTAGAAGCTATGTCATTAATTTCTGTGGTATACTTTAGTATTAGTTTGTGTAATCTGTAAGGATTCCTATTTTTAAAACACAGAACAGTGGTTAAAAACGGTTTCTAGAACAGGGTTGTCTGGTGAAATTGCCAGCGCTCGGGTGGCGACTTGATGCTCCCAAGTGCTTCTTTCAGACTATATCAGATAAATGGAGTTTTCTTATCATCCCTCCCATCCAGTAGCAAACTGCCTGGCCCAGGGAAGAGCGTGGGGTCGACCCTGGCTAGAGATAGCTTACCTTGTAGACCTTATAGTTCGGAGAAATGACATCGCAATGAAAAGTGTTAAATAATAATGCAAGAGGGGTGCCAACAATGACTTGTGAAAGCAGAGCCTGGGAAAGGTCTTTATTAGGGAGCAGAATCAGAGAGGGATTTAAGGGGGAAATGGCATGTAGGAAGGCCAAGGCTGAAGGGGAAGGAAATTCTAGACTTGGGGAAAACTGAGCAAAGTCATGGAGAAGGGAAAGTGCAGAAATGGGTGTATTTGAGTGGAGAACAAAAAGAAATCCGAGGTTGGCAGAAACGTAAACTATATGAAGGAAAGTATTATAAAATTAATCTGGGAAAGAAGAATGGTAACAGATTATAGAAGAACTAGAATGACCAAGGAGTTTCAACTTTACTCTTTAGGTAATGGGAGTCATTGAGCAAAAAAAGGCCTCTGATCCACCTGGCCTAGATGTCACAAAGTAGGTACACTAGGTCTTACACTTAATTTTTTTAAATGCCCATAGACCTGCATTCACAGCGTATTTACTCCAGTTTCTAAGTTGTAATGCTATTAAGTTTTCATTATCTGGTATATAGGTTCATTGCAAGTTAGAAACTGACAAAGGAGGGGTGGGTAGGTAGTGCAGCGAATAGAACACAGGCCCTGGAATCAGGAGGCCCTGAGTTCAAATCCGGCTTCAGACACTTGACACACTTAATAGCCGTGTGACTTTGGGCAAGTCAATTAACCCCAGTTGCCCTCCAAAAAGCAAAAAAAAAAAAGAAAGAAATTGACAAAGGGAGTAATTTTTCAAGGGAGGTACACCGAAGCAGGAAGTGACACATTACAGCAAAGGAGACAGGAAGAAAATAGAACTTAATCAACAAGCATTCATTAGGTGCTGAGCTAGGCTTCTGAGATAGCAAGACGAAAGTGAAACAGTTCCTGCCCTCAGGGAGTTTATATTCTACAGTGTGCATGTGTGAATGTGTGTGTACATGTATAAGGTAAATTGGAGAAGTCACTAGCAACTGTGAGGATCTGAAAAACCATGCAGAATGTGATCCTTGATATCAGTCTTGAAGGGAATAGTGATTTTGCAAGGCAGAGGAAGGAAAGAAGGAATGTATTAAAGACATGGAAGTACAGCCTGTGCAAAGTCATAGAGAGGGGTTGTCATATGAAGAACAGGAAGAAGGCCAGTTTGATTGGATTGTAGAGTGGGAGAAGGGGGTGGCAAAATGTTGTTCAGTCATTTTTCGGTCACATTCTGACCCCATTTGGGGTTTTCTTGGCAAAGATACTGGAATGATTTCCCATTTCCTTCCCCAGCTCATTTCACAGATAAGAAATTGAGGCAAACAGGTTTATATGAGTTGCCCAGGGTCCCATATCCAGTAAGTGTCAAAAGCCAAATTTGAACTTAGGAAAATGAGTCTTCTTGAAACAGGCCTGGTACTCTATCTACTGGGCCACCCACCTGCCTGTGGTAATATGTTTCTCTCTCTCTCTCTCTCTCTCTCTCTTTCTCTCTCTCCAGAAAGCTAGGTTAGGGCCAGGTTATAAAGATCTTTAAATATCAAACCGAGAAATTTTTATGTGATCCTAGAAGTAATGTGGAACCACCAGGATTTTTAGAGTAAGGGAGAGACCTGGTCAGACCCATGTTTTAGGAAAATCACTTTCGCAGGACCATTTGTCAAGAGTTAATGTGGGCCTGAGCTGGGGTGGTAGATAAGGGAATAGAGAAGCGGTCAGATGTGAGAGAAGTTATAAAGGTAGAAATGACAAGGCTTGGCAGTGTGAGGGAAGGGAGGCTGAGGAGTCACTTCAGGCCTAGATGTCTGAAAGTTATGGTTATGACCTCAACAGAAATAGAGAAGTTTTAATGAGGGCTAAGTTTGGGGAGAATACTTAAGTAGACAAACAAACCTGTTTCCTGAGTCCATTAATATGTGATATAGCATAGTTTGATCACGGAATCACAAATTTTAGAGTTGAAAGAGATCTCAAGTGGCCATATTTGTACCCCAAAAAGTACAACTTATGCCCAAAAGAGAATTAATTCCTACCAAGAAATAGCTTGTAAGTGATTCCCTAGTAGCCTCTGCTTGAAAACCTCCAATGGTAATGAACCTAGGATCACCTGAAACAACCTTTTACACTTTGGGACATCTCTAATTGTTAGTAAGTTCTTCCTCATATTGAGCTTAAATGTGCCTTTAGTACAGCTAATTTATGTTATCTATATTTAATAACTTTTAACCCACCTGGGAGAAAAATCTGCTTCCAAGTGACATGTGGGCTTACCCAGGATGATCCATAATGATTTTCCAGAAATGAATTTGCTCCTGTTTTTTTCTTCTGAGGTTAAGCAGAACAAGTTTATAGTGTTGAACCCAAGTAATTTCAAAAAGCTTACTTATATTGTTTACTCTGATGAAGGCCAGGGTTATGTAATACATCTTTAGTGTTTTCTGTCAAAAATGGTTAGAATAAGAAAAGTTTAGGGACTTAAGTAAATTTTACAAACCAACTTGCACCTTTTCATGATAAGCAGCATGAGATAGTTATCAGAGCTCTCCACTCAGAGTCGGAACACCATGATTTGTGTCTCTGCTCCTACCTGGACCTTGTGACCTTGACAAATTCATATAACATTCCTAAGTCTCAGTTTCCTCATATGAAAAATAGATAATACTTCCAATAATAATACAGTAATTACTTACAGTAATAACACTTTCACTGTCCACTCCACAGAGATGGTGTGAGTTGTATGAACTATAAAGAATTATCTAAATCTGGGACTTTATCATATGTAGAACATCCCAGTCTTGATTAATGCAGGATAAATGAGGAATTGATGTTTTTACTATTAATTAGCCCGAGCATTTAGTTTCTCAGGACCATATCTGAGTGTTTCACTTTGGGGGGGAACTTGCCACTCTTCCACTTTTAAACACTGCCCTTGATACAGTATGGATTAGAACTGACAATGATCATTTTGTCTCTATAATTTGAAATTTTATTTACTCTTCTTAGAGCTGATCCTATGAGATCACTTCCACCATTCTTCTAGTCTCCCAGGTTCTTAACCTCATTGTTATCCTCAATTCCTCATTTTCCCACTCTCTTCTTAATCAAATGATGTCTTCTTATTTCTACCCTCTACAACATCTCACATCCAACCCCTTCTTTCTACTCACATAGCCACAACTTTAGTTCAAGCCCTCATTACTTTTTTCTAGACTATTTTTATAGACTTCTGTTTGGTTTCCTTATTTCAAATCTTTCTCCACTTCCACCCTTAACTCCACACAGCTGCCTTCAGCGCAGATATGACCTCCACGGTCCTTTGGCTTTCCATTGTCTCTAGGATAAAATAGAAACTTCTGTACTTGGTTGTTAAGGCCCTTTGCAATCTGGCCCCAACTTATGCTTCCAACTTCTTTATATATTACTACTCTTTCATGACTAGCCTTCTCTGTGTTTCTCACAAATGACACTGTCTTGTCTCCATGCCATGATTATTTTCCTCATTCCTGGAACTCATTCTTTCTCCTGCTGTTTCATTTTATTCCTCTTTCTCTAAGATATAACTGAAGCCCCACCTTCTCCATGAAGGTGGCCCCCACCCACCCAGTGCCCTCTTGTATTTATTTTGCATATGTCTGGCACATACTGCCTAATTAATAAATATTCATTGAGCAACGAAACTAGGAAACCAGCAACCCACTAGGATTTGTATGTTTCCTTAATTAGGATATTATCCCCAAGATGCTTCATATTTTAGGAATCTTAGTGTCCCTAATCAGTGCAGTATTTTTTTTTTTGATTGCAATTGTTTTATATTTTTTACTTCAACAGACCAAAGTAATTTGGACCCATTGGAAATGCCTATACATTTATTTTTTTCTTTTTTTTTTGTCTTTATTAATTTGTTTGTTTACTTTTAGCTTACAAGATTCAGTTCCACAATCCCTTGAGTTTCAAATTTTCTCCCCCTCATCCTCCTCCCCACCCCGCCATGGCAGTATGCAATCAAGTATAGGATCTGCAAATATTTTTAGACATTTGTCAGGTTGTAAAGAAGGATTATAACCGATGAAATGAACAATGGGAAAAAGGAAACAAAATCAAACAAGAAAAAGAGAGCAGGTAGTTTGCTTCAAACTGCATTCAAACTCTGTAGTTCTTTCTCTGAATGTAGACATCTCTTTCCATCTTGAGTCTTTTGGAGTTCTCTTATAACCTTGCATTGTTGAGAAGAGCCCAGTCTATCAGTATCCATTTATTTTTTAAAAGTTGACTCAGTGTGATCTCACACATGTACTTAGGAATTAGACACGAGAGGTTTCAGTGAAATTAAGGCTGAAGTTCTAATATGCATTTGCAGCATCATTAGGATCATTCTTTTACCTGTAATTCCCTTTTTATCTCCTACCTAGACAAACAATAACCCTGACTTTTGGATGTCAAGTTGCTATGGTAGGCACTATATGGGAGCTAAAAAAAAAAAAGAAAACTGTTTTCTTCTCTATCCCCACCCCACTTAAAAAAAAATTACACAGGCTGTATGTCTTAAGTTATCTGTTTTCTAGACCTGTACAGTCTTGTTGAGAACACATACTATACTAACAAATAATTACTGTACTAGAGAAGCCACTTAATCTTTCCTCAGTTTCTTTATCTGTAAAATGAGGTAATTCAATTAGATAACCTCTAACCTAATAGCCTCCTAGGACTGGAACCAAAGGAACCTCAGAGACCATGTAGTCCAAACAACTTTCTCATTTTATGGATAAAGCAACTGAGGTCCAGGAAGTTAAGTGATTTGCCCTCAAAGTCACATAGAGGTAGTGAGTTAGAGAAAGAACTTGAACCCAGCCCTGAATCCAGAGTCAATCTGATTTCTAATATAACAGGAAGCCTTTGAGATCACTCCTGGTTAGGGTGATGATAGAAGGTTTAATCTAAAAGGTAGATTTGTCTTGGGAATTGAAGGATAGGAAGGATTTGGGGTACAAAGGAAGTCAGTGTGACATTCTAGATGAAAGAAACAGCACGGGCAAAACCACAATAACAGGAAAATCAAAGCATCCTTTTTCCAGATGGCTATTAGGTGATACAGTGGATAGCGTTCCAGGCCTGGAGTCAGGAAGACTCATCTTCCTGAGTTCAGTGCCAGCCACAGACACATGCTAGCTGTGTGACCCTGGGGAAGTCACTTACCCTCTTGGTCTCAGTTTCCTCATCTGTAAAATGAGCTGGAGAAGAAAATGGCAAACCACTCCAGTGTCTTTGCCAAGAAAACCTCAGGTGGGGTCATAAAGAGTCAGACATAACTCAAACATGACTACACAAGTTAGCCTAGTGTGGCTGGCTGCAGGGGTTGAGGGGGGCAGAGGGAGGTAGGGAGGGAAGCAGAATAGTAAAGTGAGATAAAATTACAAAGATATTTGGGGGTCATATTTTGGAAGATTTAGAATGCTAGACTTCATCTTATAGGCAGTGGGGAGCAATTGAAGGTGTTTGAGTAGGGGAGGGACATGAATGTAAGTTCATCATGAGTAGGCATTATTTCATTCTTTGTACTGTATCACCAGTTCCTAGCAGCATATAAGAGCTTAATAAATACTTGTTGATAGACTGATCAAAGCTAGAAGTTAGTAACTACACTTAATACACTTAAGTGCATTTGGAATCGATTGTTTTACCTAAAGTGTTGGTTGCTGCTGCTTACTTTTTGTCCTTTGTTCAGGAAGAAGACCATGACATCAGGAAGGTGATGCCATGACATGCAAGTGAATTGCATTTAAGTGAGGGAGGGCTGTGCCAAGTCACCAGCCTCACTTTCTCCTCCAGAGCCATCTGGGTCAGGACCATATATGGATCAGGACAACTGGAGATGGCCCGGGATGCTGTGGGGCACCTTGGCCTTTTCAAGCTAAGGTCTTTAACAGGTGTCAGTTTGACTGAGGCAGCCCCCATTCAGTGATTAAGACTTAATTTTAAAAAATGAATCAAAGAATGGCTCCCCCAAAAAATAGATCTGAGAGAGGAAGACCCTTAGGGTTTCTGACCAAAACAGAAATAATTATTATTTCTATTCATTCTGAGCCAATCAGGGCTCACACAGTGACCAAGTAGGGCTTGATCTGGGACCAGAGTGATTTGGGGTCTAGGCTGGTCTTTAAGAGAAAAATAAAAAACAAAAAGTTTTAGAGATTAAATTTTCTGTTCACCTTGGGCAGATCAGTCCTTAATGGATGGGATAGTCATCTTGGAAAAAGGTCTAGTGGGCAGTGGGTCACCCCAGGGCCCGGTGATTAGCTCTTGTTTTTTTAACCAATGACATGAAGGCTTAAATGGCATGCTTATTAAGTTTACAAATGACACAAAACTGGGAGGGACAGTTTGATAATTTGATTTACAGAATCAGCACCCAAAGAAAAATCAACCAGTTAGAATGATGGAATGAATCTAATACTGTGAAATTTACTGAAGATGACAATAAAGCCCTACATTGTTGAATAAAAACTTCAAGTAAACTTATATAGATGGGAGGGCTAGGGCTGGTGATGTTGATGTAGGAGAGATCTGGGGATTGTGTTAAGACTACAAGTTCAATTGATGGTGAGTTGATGGTGCAGGGAAAAAAGAAAATGTTCTTAAAGAAACATAGTGTTCCAGTAGAGAGACTTGATAAGACCTATTTTGGTCTGCATGTAGTAGCATATAATAAAACTTGTGTTCGGGTATTTGGTAGGTACTGTATTTTAGGAAGGTTATTGACAACCTGGAAAGGTACCGGAATGGTAGGGAGTCTGGACATCCTGCCATACAAAGATCAGGATCAGTTGAAGGAATCAGAGATGTGAATAAAAGACCTTGGAGAAATATGGTAATGGTCTTCAGATATTTGAAAGGCTGTAATGTAGGAACTGGATTAGATTTGTTCTGCTTTATTGAAGAAAGAAGAAGCCGGAGTAAGGGTTGTAATTGCAGAAAAGGAGATTTAAGCTTGATTTAAAGGAAAAAAGCTTGAAAACAATGAGACCTGTCCAGTGCAGCTTTGAAGGATAATAGATTTCCCCTCATTGGAGGTCTTCAAGCTAAGACCATATAAATAATAGCCAAGAATGTTGTACAGAGAAGATTGAGCTTGAGGACTTCCTAAAGTACTGCCCAGCTCTGTAGTTCTCTTAGTTTGTATTTTCAGATTTAAAGGAGATTAATCTGTTATTAGTTCATAGGATCAGCTGAGAGAGGTCAGTGGGTGTAGGGCTGATGTGAGACCAGTTAAGGACCATGGTAATATCAGTGGAAGTAGAAAGGAAAGAAAGGATACATGGAAAAATTAGGGAAGAAAAATCTGAGTTATTAAATATCCAGGTTCAATGTTCACTCTCTTAACAAAAAGAAACTTTATCTATTATTCAATTGAGTCATTGTATGCTTATCATGCACCAAATTTAAGAGAAAGTACCTATATTCATGAGGCCTATAATATAATTACAGGGCTAAAATACTAACATATAGGTATAGTACATAATGTTATCTAACAAGAGTGTTAGAGAATTGCATGGTGCTATTTGAGGTTAGTAGAATATATACTAGAACGCAACAGTACTTAAGAGGTATTCTAATCTACTAGTCTTCTCCCCTTTCTGCCCTACCCCACCCTCATCCCCAACTTTATTTTTACACATGAGGAAACTGAGACCCCTTTTTTTTTAAGCAATTGGGGTTAAGTAACTTGCTCAAGGTTACATGGCCAGTTATTTCTGGGTGTGGTGCTAAGTATCTGAGCCCGGATTCGATCCCAGGTTATCCAACTCTGGGGCCGGTGCTCTTACTCACTGTACCACCTGGCTGGCCACCCCTGGAAACTGAGACTCTTAAAGGTAAAGAGATATGTTCACAGATAGCTAATACTAAAGGAGAACATTGTTGGGCAGGCAGTTGTAAATGTAGAACTAGAATTTGAGAGAGCAGTCACAGCTAGACAGACAGATTTGGAAATCATCTGTGAGCAATGATGGTTGAAGGATCAAGCCTGAAGGTAAGACTGAAATGAAAGAATTGCAAAAGGTCACTCTCCTTTCCACTTATTCTTTGACCCAGAAAAAGTTAAAGGGATAAGTGAGAGGGGTGGCTAGGTGGCACAGTAAATAGAACACTGGCCCTGGAGTCAGGAGGACTTGAATTCAAATCCAGCCTCCGACACTTAACACAAAACTAGCCCTGTGATGTTGGGCAAGTCACTTAACTCCAACTGCCCTACCTTCCCCCCTCCAAAAAGCAAAAAAAGGGGGGGGGATAGGTAAGAGTTTCAAAAAGTGGATTGAGAGCAGGTCAATGGTATTGAATGTACAAAATTGAGGATCTAGGCAAAAAGAAACGTTTGATATAAATCTGCCATATTTTTTAACTCCTTTGTAACTTACCATAAGACTGCGAAACCCTTTACGTTTTAGCTACAGACTTTGCCTCCTTGCTCCTAAAAAATAGCTTAGATATTATTTCACTTTATTTTGACTCTGAGTCAAAGTATCTAGCCTCCAAATAAGTAAGACCTATTAATAATAATAGCTAATGATAGTTAACATTTATATAATGCTTACTTTTTGCCAGGCAGTGTGGTAAGTGTTCTATAATTTTTATCTCATTTAATCCTCTCAACCACCCTGGGAAGTAGGAACTCTTATTATCACCCCCATTTTACAGATGAAGAAATTGAGGCAAACAGGTTAAGTGACTTGCCCAGAGTAGTATCACAGCTAATAAGTGTCAAGTAGGATTTGAATTCATATCTTCCTGTCTCAAAGTCCACTTCTCTTGTCCACTCAACCCTACCTCAGTCCAAGGTTGAATATAGAAAGAAGGATATATATTCTTCTACATATTTCAAAGAGGAGCTGTGTGCGCTTTACCACAATTCAACACCTGGACATGCCAGTCTAAGATTAACAATTAACTCTAGTAGCTTTTCATAGATACCAGTAAGACCAATGGAAACTAATTAGATTCATAAATGAAGATTAAGAAACATTCTCTCTAAGAAAAAATTTAGCTGTGACATGAAATTATACTGGTGTGGAGAAGCCGTTTGAATTTTATTGTTCTTTTTGGTTTCTTTCGATGTGTTTATTAGACGAAGTTCTACTCGGTATATTTCCGATCTAATGAGAAAGATCAAGTTTCTCAAAGATACTTTTATGCTTCACAATATCAAACCAAGGCTTAATAATACTAACAGTGGTGAAGATATAATGAAAAACATTTCAGTAAGAATGACTAACATGTGTGCACGTGCATGCATGTGATGTGTTAACAGCTGTTTTCCTTCAGTATATAAAAAACTGGTTTGTATAGCTACTCACAGTACAGAAAATCCATTGCGATTCCTCTTCTTTTTAGTGGATAGTCTTGCAAGAATTCCTTTGGCCAAAAAATTCATCAGCCCGATGCCAACCTGGCAATAAAGCTCTCACCAAATTTATCTTGTACAGAAGAATAAAGTTCATTACCAGTCTAGCACTCAGAACTTTTCCATTTTGGTAAGACCTACCAGCTGGTTTGCTGTTGGCGCATTCTTTGAGAAGCCAGGGTCACCTTCAGAATACGATGAGACCTAGGAGTGGGCTTATAGTGTAGACTTGAGAATTTACTCTTTCGAATGCTGGTTATCACCTATGTTGTTGTAGCTTTATGTTTATGTAATTGAAATTCCTTTTGAAAAATTGTACCTATCGCTTCTGTGACTATTTGGGCTAAAAACATTTGTACCTGATAGTACTATTTAAGGCTACTTGCCTTGTAGGAAAAATAAAATTAAAAAAAATCTTGAATTATTTGATTTTTCTTGTGTTGTTTGTCTTTTGAGGATAGCCTTACTTATTGTCCCCAATTTGAATTATCATTAAAGATTTAAAATGAGCTCCTTAGAATTTAAGTTATTCTAGTTAACTGTACCAAATATTAACTCTATATTATACTGAAGTCATTGCTGGGGAAGTACAGTAATTGTGAAATCAGCATCTTAAGTCTTTGAAATTTTGATGTATTTAGTTACTTAATGATAATTAAGCCTGTTAAAAATATAACTCTAATCATGCATTGCTGAAAACTCTGTCTGAATAAGCTGTTTTAAATAGATTATAACATGTAAATTAAGTATACTTTTAAATAAGGCATCCTTTTTCATTCGAAATGCTGAGCTGAGTTCAGTGATAAAATTGAATATATACAATTATATATTGTGCTTTCTGTAGTAAGCTTTAAAGTTTTAACTCACTAAAAATTAACTTTTGGGTTTTTTGGTGGTAAATGTGTTGATCTGAAATCTCTCATTTCCAAGAATCTAGTGCTGTCTATTGTATTTGTGCTAAATAGCTCTGAAATTATAGTTTACTTCCTGTTTTACAGTTTATGTGACAGATAGCTAACTGATCATCTGCTTAGTACTTGTTATTAAAAGTAAAAGAAACACTCCTATTTAAAAGATTTGGGCGGAATTATTTATTTTCAAAATGTTTTGATTCCTTCCTCTTTTTTTTCTCTTTAACCTCTAAGCCCTTTCAAAACTGATTCAGAACTGCAGTGACTATTGAAATAGATCATTAGAACAGATGGTTAGTAAAGGCTATGCCTGTTACAGAGAAGTGGTGCTTAGTTGTTGAGCAAGATGATGAGAATATTTATTTTAAAATGTAATTCAGTAAAGCATCCTTTATTGTGGTGAATATTAGAAATATAAATGCATATCTTTAATAACATTCTCAGTACAAATAAGCAAGATATCTCTTGTCCACTGCGAACAAAAACAGAGGAAAGGGATGTTGTACAACACATTCAAGTTAGATAAATGAAAAAATATCCTCAATTTTAAAGGTATTTCAGTGCTAAAACATTTTGCCACATGGGGTTTGAAGAAATATTTCTCAGGAGGTTTACAACTGAGGTACCTCACCATGTATCAAGGGTGATATTCATCCTTGGTCATTCAACCACCAAGGGCTTATTTAACACTTACTTATGTGCTGGGCACTGTGCTAAGTGCTAAGCATACAGGGAAAGACAAAAACATTGGCCCTTCCCTCAAGGGAAACATTCAAATGGGGAAGACAGCGTGTAAATAACTGTGTACATACAAGGCATAAAGTGATCTCTGAGGGAGGACACAGAAGTAGCTGGAAAGGCCTCTTACAGAAGGTGGAATTTGAGTCTTCATATGAAGACTAGTTGAAGAAACAGACCAAAAAAAAGGAACTTGAGAAGAGAACAAGGGATAGCACAGATCTTCAAGGGCTCTTATGTGGGAGAAAGTGGGATTGGAAGCCTTAGCTCAAGAGGCTCAGTGGCCTAGTTCAGAGAGCACTGGGCTTGGAATAAGTATGACTGGAGTTCAGATCATGCCTCAGACACTTACTAGATGTGTGGCCTTGGGTAAGTCACAACCTCTGTTACCAGTTTTCTCATCTACAAAACTACAGGGTTTTATATTCAGTGGCTTCAAAAGTCCTGTCCGGTTCTAAATCAATGATCCCATGATTCCTGTCAATCAGAGAGACCATGAATGGAATATAGGAGCTGAATAAATTCTTGTTGATTAGATTAGAGCCAACCCAAAATTAATGACTTGTAATGTGATATAGGAAATTTGTTATGATTGACTATTCGTATTTGTTTTAAAGATTTCTCCCCCCCCTCCCTGCACCCACCTCATTGACTGAAAGATGTGGAAGGGAGAGAAACTATTTACTTAAAAAAACACAAAAGTATAAATGGCTTGCCTTGGGAGATCATGGGTTCTTACTGGAAGACTTCTGGAAGAGGCTGGACAATTATTTGTCAGGAATGTTGTAATGGGTATTACCTTTTGGGTAGAGTTTAGATGAGATCTTTTCCATCTCTAAAATTCTGTGATCTACTTTTAAAAGCAAAAGCACAAAGGTATGAATTCAACATGTGTTTAATATGGTTGAGAGTGGTTCAATTTTGTTGGGATGTAGAGTATAGGAGGTAGCTAGGTGGCATAGTGGACTGAGCACCAGGCCTGGAGTCAGGAAGACCTGAGTTCAAATCTATCCTCAGACACTTAACTAGCTGTGTGACCCTGGGCAAATCACTTAACCCAGGTTACTTTAACCCATTGGAGAAGGAAATGGCAAATCACTTCTTTATATTTGCCTAGAAAACCCCATGGACAAGATGGTCCACTGAATTACAAAGAGTCCAATACAATGCCCTTAAAAAGGTTCAGGAGTACCAGATTTGAAGGAGGGAGGAGGCTGTAAATGGCTAGCAGAGAAAGGTGAGTTTTAGTCCAGAAAGTTGCTAAGATCATTGACTCCCTTAATAGAGCAAGGACTGGAAGAACCCTCAAAGCCCATAGGAGACATGACCTGATCTCTGAATAAGGAAGTTTATTCTCATAGTATTATGAATTGGGGCAGGGCCGGGATGTCCCCTAAGGGGCTCTTGAGAGGGTAGTCTAGGGAGACAGTGATGTGGCCAGCTAGAATAGTTACAGAAATAGAGAAAAAGGGATGGATTCAGTGGATGTTGTGGAGGTGAAATTGATTGAGAAGAACCAGAGGTAGCCCCCAGCTCTGAACGTGCACAGGCAGCTGGACTGTGCCACAGGCAGGCATACTAAGCACCCTGGTGCCCATGTCTTCAGCACCTCACATTGAGACCAGCAGGCTTATGGTGCTGCTGTGGTCTGTGTGGCAGTTTGCCAAAATACATAATTATTCTTTCTTTCATCACTGGCTTTCTTCTACAGTGAGGGATATCTGTGGCCACCTATTTATGTGGAATCTTCTGATCTTCCCTGGTTGCTGCCCTTCTGGTCATTTTTTTTGTCTCTTCCTTCTTTCACTTGTTTCTTGTTTTCTTCCTTCTTGGGCATTCTTTCTCCTACCCCTTTTTAGATTTTACTCACACAAAGGTTAATCCAACATATCAATAACATGGGTCTGTTCAGGGGACTCTTTTTTTTCCTTTGTAGAAAAATAGACCAACCACAGAGCACCATCTGCTGTCAGAACCAGCAGACCAGGACCTTGGTGGTGGGACAAACCAGAGGAGAGTTGGCTAATACTTAGAGTCTAGTCAGGTTCACCACAAGAGGGAACGTTTCAGCAGCCTGCAGTAGGAGAAATGCATACAGGTGAGCCTGGCTCTAAGGAATCTAAGACAGTGGGAGGCAGGAACAGGTAACCACCCTCTGATTAGAGGGCAGAGCAAAAACTCCTCCCAAAGCTTCCATCTTAAAGAGAACTCAGAAACCCATTTCGTAGGCCAGATTCCATTCCATTATCACTGTGTCCTGACCTTCCCCATTTTTAGCTTCCTTTTGTCTGTTGTCTTCCCCTATTGGATTGTAAGCTTGTTGAAGGCAAGGACTTTGTCTTTTCTATACCCATCACTTAGCACTGTACCTCACCTAAGGAAAAATTTCAAGGCATGGAATATCATTATGTATGTACTATTGCGGGGGAGCAGGGAGGGTAGGGTAAGGTTTAGATTTGTGATTTCTTCCTGTTTTTTTTGTCTCTTCCTTCCTCTGTCCATTTACTGTAGTCAGGAGTATGTTAAGGAAAGAAAAAATTTTACCAGATTTTAAAAGTGTTTTAATTATAATTAATTTTTTGGCAAATGAAAGGTGCTTAATAAACATTTATTGTATTATTATCATTTTTTAAACAATCGGGGTTAAGTAACTTGCTCAAGGTTACACGGCCAGTTATTTTTGTGTGGGTGCTGAGTATCTAAGGCCAGAACCGATCCCAGGTCTCCTGACTCTGGGGCCGGCGCTCTTACTCACTGCACCACCTGGCTGCCCCCATTTATGTTATTATTGTGTGGTATGTTTGATGTTGATTGGATGTAGCACATTAATCTGATTAAGATTACTGTAGATTGAGTTAGCCTCATGAGAATCCTTCAGGAAAATAATAAGGACCTAGTCACAAGAACTAGAGTTCAGGGGCAAGATTCTGGTCTCTGATAGAATCAAGGATAGATAAAGTAGGACCCAAGTCCCAGAGGAAATGCATCATTCAGCAGCTACTCCAGTTTGAGGATACTAGGTAGGGAACTAGTTATTGGAAGACTTGTGTACTAGGTAGGATTGCTTGTAAGACAAAAGGCAAGGGCTTCATTACTAGAATCAGAGCATAGGTAGGAGTGGGACCAGAATAGTACTTTGATGTTTTTTGTTTTGCCTGAGCTGTGGGATACTGGATTCTTATGTTGTCCTTTCTCAGAGACCAGCTTTGTCCTAGAAACTAGGTAATACAGATTAGACTAGAGTCTAGTGGAATTAAATAGTCCTACTTATTTATGCTGGAAAGTTTTGTCGGCATGGGATATCATTACACATGTAATATTGGGGTCCTTTGGGGGGGGGACAGGGAGGACAGGGTAAGGGTTAGATTTGTGCTTTTATCCTGCCCGTTCACTAGAGTCAATCAGTAGTGTGCCAAGATACCAGATTTCTTAACTAAGGAAAGAAAAAAATGTTACCAAATTTTAAAAGTGTTTTAGTTATATAATTAAGTTCTTGGCAAATAAATTTTATCTGAGACATTAAAGCATTGTTAAACAGTCATTAGCAGAAAAATATACTTTAAAACTTAGTGATGCTTGTACAAAATAAATTAGTACATCAAGTGCGTTTTGTTAATTTTTAGTAGTTTTTGCCAAAAATTTCTATGATAGAATATACCAAGAAGAGTTTTATTATATTTCCAGATTAAAGTTGGATAGTTTAATTCATGTACATATTTCTGACCATCTGGCTCAAAAAAATTTCTTAATGCATTGGTTAGTTGAATTCTCTGATGTACAGTTTTTGGCTTTTATGTGAACCAGAACCCATGTGGCCAATACTTTTGCACATACAGACAGTCCACAACCTTTGAAGGATGAAAGATGTGTTTTTCCATGTACATACCCAAGTTTAGAATGATGGCCTCTTATGGCTATAAGGAAAGGTGCCAGTAGAAATGCCTACCAATTGTATTTACTCACTACCTGAAGTCATAGGATTTAGAGATCATTTAGTACAGTGCTCTCATTTTCTACTTGAAGAAATTGAGATCCTAAAATGTTGTGAGTCTTCCAAGGAAAGTCCTCTGACTCCAAATCTGCTGCTGTTTTCCCTATGCTTGTGAATGAGTAAGAGAGAGACCAAAGAGAAGAGATTTTAGCATGGTGATTCCCAACTCTGGTTTTGTTTCTCCTTCTTTAGAGTTATTATACAGTTCTCCAAAAATGATTAAATTTCACATTAATTTTAAAATATGTAATTTTAACTTGGATATTTGCAGAAGGGGGTGGAGCATGGATGTAAACAAGTCACACTGATTCAGAGGGGTCTGGTTTATGCCATGTTGAGAAGAGAGCTTCCAGGAAAACTGAGTTGCCAAATGTTTTTCTCCCACTCTGGATTACCAACACAAGTGTGGAGGAGGACCACTTAATTCACTTTAATACTGGCATATTATTCTTCCCATAGTTGGCATTTAATGCACATTTGTTGAATTAAAATCAGAAAAACCTCTGAGTGGTGGTAGAAAAGACCACAGTGAGGAGCTGGAAAAATCCCATTCCACCTAAAAGGGATAGCTTTAGGTCTCTGTTTAGTGACTTTTCCTTCCATATCCTGAAACAGACTGGGCATAACCTTCCCCGAAACCTTAATCCCAGGACTGGGCCAGGAAGTGATATTTACATACAACCCACTGTGTAGCTCTAGCACCAGAGTCCCCAGATTCTCTATGAAATGGCTTCTCTCACCATTCCTACTCCTGCTGAACTGGTACACTTCCACTTATCTTTGAAAACTTAGCTGAAATTGTACCTCCCAGAGTTTGCAAAGCGTTTTGCTTGTACTTCTTTTTTGGCGTTTATGTAGTCAAAGACAACTTAGAAAGCTCCCTCCCTTCCCATCTTAGGGCCTTTTCAGTTCCTCTTCTGCTTACCACTGAATCCAAACACATGGATAAAACATATAACACAGTGAGTATAGTCTTCCTAATTGTTCTGTGCAAGAGTCAATTATTTTGGCTTAAAGGGCCCTCTTCTCTAAGGGTTTGCTGGGTTAAAAAGTAAATTAATATCCTGATTGTATGAAGAAAGTATTTCAGCCAAGTAATTTGCCAGGCCAACTGAAATTTGACCCTTTATTGCTTTAAGATAAGGAAGTACAGTAGGTGGGTACAAAGTATGTCTTGATGCTTCAGTCTCCTGAATTTATAATTTTTTATTTGATTATGTTATTGAGCCTTCTTTTCTCTGGTAAGTTTTAATTTTTTCCTGTCTAGACTTTTCTTTCATTAAAGAAGTTTAATTCTGATGTAATGTTGGATTCTTTTCCATGAAATTACCTTTCACAAAGGAGTTTTAACTTTTGATACATATTAATTAGCAGTGTAAGGCAAGTCACTTAACTTTCTTGGCCTCAGTATCTTATCTGTAAAATAGGAATAATAAGGATAATAATCACACCTACCTCACAGGTTTGTTGTGAAGGTCCTGTGACAAAAAACGTAGCTAGAGTGCTTTGCAAACCTTAAAGTTCTACACAAATGCCAGCTATTGTTATTGGTTATTATGATTGTTAATTATCTTTTAACACATATTTGAATAGAATTGAATCCATTAATTTTGTGACTGTATTACTTCTCTTAACACTTTGAGGCAGCTAGGCAGAGTAGAGCACTGGGGCTGGAATCATGAAGAGCTGGGTTCAGATTCCACCTCAGACACCAGCTCTGTGACCTTGACTAAGTCACTTAACCTCTGTTGACATCAGTTTTCTCAACTATAAAATAAAGTTAGTAACAGCACCTCCCTCCTGCCCTCCCTCCCAGGGTTCTTGGGAGGACCTAATGAGATAATATTTGTAAAGTGCTTAGCACAGCACCTGGCTCCTAAGTAGGCAGTGCATGAATGCTGGCGATGATGATGTCATCTGCTCAGAAATCTCTGTATATGAAGCCAGTGTATAAGAACCCTGCCAGTCACTTCTGGGAAAAGAAAAGATGACATGTCCTGATGACATTTTCCAAATGGTAAATTAAGTCCTCCAGCACATTTGGTTGCAGTGAGGCATAACGGTGGAAAGAAAGCTGGGTCTGGAAGCACAGGGAGGAGATTCAGATTCCACTTTGGCCATGTCTTTGTCTGACCGTGGGCCAGTCCCTTAACTTACCTGGAATTCAGTTTACTCAACTCTGAGATTAGGGGGTTGGACTGTATGATGACTGAGATCGCTGGTTTAGATCTGTGATTCTTGTGAAGTCTCCCAGAATGATCTGACACTTGTGGTTTACAGTTTTGCACTCTGCACCACTGGAATCTCCCTGTGAATTAGATCACAGACCTTTCAGAAGGCTACTAAGTGTATATCTATCATGTGTTCAGTGTTTTCCTTTATGCCTAGGGTATCTTGGCACTCATGGGATCATTTCGTAGATGGTAATAGTATCAAACTATGTTATCAAGACTTGTAGTGATACATTAATTAAATTAAATGCAGGTATAATTACCTGGGGTAGTAACTTTATTGCAAAGAAGAACAACTGGCAAAGAACCATATGATAAGTCAGTCCTTATTTGGTGGGAAATATAATGAAGCATCAGGCTTAAAGTTGGGGAATTTAAGTTCTAGTTTTACTATAAATTTATAAAACCTTGTAGCAACCATTTTCTCACCATGCTATAAGTTTTTGGTTGCATACCTTCTCTTTATCATTTGAAATGCCAGTGAAGCCTCTGGCCAGACTAGGTATTTCAAGATGTTGAAATTCCTGTGCTCACTGTCAGTTTTGATTGTACTTCCAAGAATATCCATTGAAACCCTCAGATTTTTTATCTTTAAAATGAATTGGGTTGGACTAAGTGACCTCTGAGGTCTGTGATCTGATGCATTCTGCTCCTAAACTGATATGAAATTAAATTGTTGTTCAGTCATTTCAGTTGTGTCCAACTCAGTGTGGCTCCATTTTGGGTTTTCCTGGCAGAGATACTTGAGTGGTTTGCTATTTTCTCATCCAGCTAATTTTACAGATGAGGACACTGAGGCAAAAGGTTTAGATGGCTTGCCCAGAATCACATAGCTAATAAATGTCTCAGACTGGATTTGAAGGCCTTCCAGATTTCAGGCTTGGCAATCTTTCTAGTGTTCCATCAAGTTATTCACACTTTGCTTTATGCGTATTTGCTTTTTGATTCATTGTAGGTGCTATAACATTTAAAAACTTTGGACAGAGAAGTAACAATGACCAGATCTCTGTAGTGAGTTTAATTTGATTCTAGTCTAAAGTAGGGGGTGAAGGACAAAGAATAGGAAGCTCAGGTGGGATAAGATTAGAGCCTAACATGTTCTCAAAAGTTATCAATTATATTTTCATTTTATTTTTTATTCTGAACTTAAGAAACACCAAAAATTAGTGTTTCTATAAATAACAGCATAAAGAAGAGGAAGAAAGATGCAAGAGATATTTTGGAGGCAGTATTAGCAGAATTTAGCAAATTAATTAGAAGGCAAAGGAAAGAAAAGAGCGAGAGAAAACATTAAAGCTTCAGATATGGGCGACTGGCTAAAATTGGTGGTGCCACTGACAGAATTTGTGAATCAGAAAGCATGTTTTGGGGTAAAAATCACAAACTCTATGGTGTGTTAAATTCGAGTTTACACAGGACATCCAGTAGAAGTAGCCTGTGACTGCAGCCTGTAGCAGCTGGAATTATAAAATCTGGAGCTGGAGAGAGAGATGAGGTTAGAAATATAAACCTGGTAGTCATCTGCCTACAGGTAACATTTGAAGCTATGAAAATGAAATGAGATTTTCAAGGGAGAAAGTTTTAAGAGAGGAGAGAAAAGAGAGCTAAACACCAGAGCTTGAGAAGCACCAACATTTAGGGGGACTGCTGAGAGAGAAAGGGAGAGGATTGGTTAGGGAGGCTGGAGAAGCAGCCGGTGTAGAACTCTGGCAAGACGTGGAGAAGGGATCCAGGGCTTGTGCACTTGACCTTGTGACTGAACATCCAAGATGCTGTGTGAACCGGAGGTTTTTAAGAGCAGTAATGCAAATAGTAATGACAACCAGGTAATTGTGGCTCAGAAGGAGACCAAGGAAAGTGAGGACTAGGAAAAGACAGTAGATTTTGGCAATAAGAAGGTGACCTTGGAGAGATCAGTTTAAATGGAGTGAGAGAGGTCTGGGGAAGCACTAGAAGCCAGGATTAAGGAGCAAAGAACTGATGATGAAGTGAAGGAATTAGATACAGGTTATTTTTTCAAGAGGCATGGCAAAGAAAGGAAGGACCCAGAAGGGACCATAGGTGAAGGAAATTAAAAGAGTCCAGGGAAAACTGGTGTGTTTTTTTGGTCTGGAAGAGAGTAAGATTACAGAGACTTGAACTTGTTTATAACAGATGGGGGGGAAGGGGTAAGATCTCAGCAGTTTTTGGTCTAAGGAGTAGAGATACCTCTTCCTGAGATGGGGGAAGAAGAAGGAGAAATAGGTGATGATACTGAGACATTGTGAGGAATGGATGGAGGACATTAAAGGAAATGACCTATTATTTTCCATGAAGCAGGAAGCTAGCATCTACTATAAATGTAGGAGTTACGGGTTAAAGAAAAAGGACACATTTTGAGTTACTGTGGGGGATGAGAAAGAGAACCAACTATAGAATAAATGACTGCCAATTATCCCATAATATAATCTGAATAAAACTAAATCTGTTCATCAACTTTGCTTAATGGATTGAAACAAAAATCAGTAAAAGTGGTCATACTATCGAATATCTTTAGCTCAAGGATTCTTAACTTTTTTGTCATTGACCCCTTTGGCAGTCTGGTGAAGCCTACAAACTTTTAAATGTGTAAAATAAAATACATTTTATATTTCAGGATTACAAAGGAAACATAATATTGAAATTCAGTTAACAAAACATGTTTTTTGATCTCCTGTTAAGAACCTCCACCTTATGATGTTGTTAGGCCTCCTTGGGTAATCCTGAGAACTGAGTCTGTTGACTTAGTAGATAACTTCACATGGTGGTTAAGTTCCAACTATACAAAATGTAACATATTGAAAATGTGTGTTGTCTGCTGTACCTAAAGTTATTTGGTGATTCTGTGAGTACATGGTAGTTAGTTCAGAAGGACTTATCAGGCATCAACAGCAGTAAGATACCATGTCATCCTTTCCGCTTCTATTTGGCAGTCATAGTTTTAGTGAAGCCTGAGGAATTTCCCCAGTGTTCTATACTTTAGTCTCCAGCAAGACCTTACTCTGAAACTTCTCCATGATGTAGAGCTGAGCTTGGTATTTATAGAGCACAAGTTCAGAGGGTCCTATAGCTTTGAGCCCAGGTTCTATGATGGATTAGCTATGGTATTCTATCATCTGAGGACTAGACTAGCTAAGTTTGGAGAGACTTATCATAAAAATACTAGCCTAGTTGGGATGATAAATTTTTTTTTCACTCATAGCAACTCAGAAACACTGCCCATGTTGTGGAAGCACAATCTTCAACAATGGAGAGAGTACCTACTCTAATGAAATCATTGAACCTTAAAATTAATATTAAAACACAAGCTATCTACATGTTTAAAAAGCTTCGTAGACCTAGATAAAAATACCAGTAAAAACTCATTAAATATTACCTAAGAAATCTTAAGTTATGCTGTCAGACATAGAGGCTTTGTTGGTCAGTATTTTTACTTTTTTTTTTTTTTTTTTGCTTTTTGAATGGGGGAGGGCAGAGCAGTTGGGGTTAAGTGACTTGCCCAAAGTCCCACAGCTAGTAAGTGTTAAGTGTCTGAGGCCAAATTTGAACTCAGGTTCTCCTGATTCCAGGGCTGGTGCTCTATTCACTTCACCACCCCCTACTTTTTTTTTTTTAAGTTTTATTGATTATTTTGTTTTTTACATTATGTTTACAGATTTGTCCTACTTCACAAGTGGTGTCTTATAACAAAGTAAAAATAATAATGATATCATCTGAAAATGCATGAAATATTTAACATGTATAGAATGTACATGCTATAGGTGCATGTGCACGCACAAACACACCCCCCACACCTCTATCCATTTCAAAAAACAATCTATTTTCTTTCATCCCTACCTTCTATCCAAAGGGGGAGGAGTGAAGAAGAAAAAAATTTCCAAGAAATATGCATAGTCAAAAAATTTGCTCAGTGCTATATACAGAATTTTGACTTCTTCAAAAATTGAAATAAGATCTGGATAATTGCAATTTGTTAGGATATCTCCATTTTATAAACACTTGCCCATTTAGACTATAAACTCCTTTAGTTTATTAAAGATTATGTCTTATATTTCTTTCTATAATCCTAAATACTTAACACAGTCACTCAATGAATATTTGTTTTTATTTTTGCTTTGAAAATCGAAGGTATGACTGCATATATTTGGATTTATAATGCTTTCACTTACTTTTCTGTAATTTTACAGATGAGAAAAGTGAGTCTGCTTCACTCTTCATTGGTCAATACAAGTGACGGACATAATGATGGATGGTAAAATGAGATATGAGATACATTCATTCTCAGATGTGACTGTGGTGATTTGGTTTGCTGAACTATGCATATGTTATGAGGCAGGCCTTCTATTTGGAAATGGGGAGGGAAAGTGATCGTTTTTTTCGTAGTTAGAGATATGTCCAAAAAAGAGTATCGATAAAAATAAAGAGACATGAAGCAGGAGATAGAAACATTTTGTTACTATCTTGTTTAATATATGCTTCTTTTAAAAAATTCTATAGCAGTTCAGTTACTCACGTGGTCTTTTTTACTCTGTATATTGAAATATGTGTTCAATGATTAACTTTACAATTTACAAAGGCAATTAATTTATTAAAAATACATAGGCTTGCTGAAAAGATACAGCACCAGAGAAAGAGTGAATCAGCAGGAATAAGAGATTGGAGTGGCAGCAAAGGATTAATGACCACTTAAATACAATACCAAGAACTTGAAGCCAGAATACCAGTAGACAGCCCAACAATGAGTAATCAATATTTTGAGCAGCAGTAAAAAGATAGGAGAATCCAAAGGGGGAAAACAATGAACCCAGAGAAGTTAAATGCCAGACAAAGGACACACCAGTAATTAGTATCAGAACTGGAACCTTGTCTGTAAAATATCCTTGATGCCCATCATGGGGCTGCTCTGGGTTATGCCTGGCTCCACATGCTTACCATGTGCTGGAGAGTCACCTTCTTAAATGGGGATCTTATGTTTGTCACTGAATAGTTTTCATCATATCATAAAAAAACTTTTGTGTGTTTTTATTTATTTATTTATTTTTGGTTATCGCTGAATTGAGTCATTGTGTACTGACTTTAAAATCAGGAAGACCTGGATTCATATTCAGCCTTTGATACATACTGGCTATGTAACCCTGGGCAAGTCCCTTATCTTCTCAGTGCTCTAGGCAATTCTCTAAGCCTCTGAGCTTCAGAGGAGGCGGGGAGGCGGGGTTGTTCCCCACTGTGGAGTTACCTATACATTGAAATCACCAGTCCAGTTCTTATCACTATACAGTGATGAACTTAAACATCAACAAACATGAACCTTTCAGTTTTACACAAAAGGTCAGAAAAGAGTATTGAGCTCCTTTTTTGTATCCGGATTCCCAGCTGGCCAAAAGCAGCCAGGAGACTGCAGGGGATAGATAGAGCCTTAGACTCAGGAAAGCATGGGCCTCTTTGCCCATGAGATTGGCCTCTTGCACATACTAGCTGTGTGACCTTGGACAAGTTACTTAACATCTCTCTGCTTCAGTCTCCTCACCTATAAAAGGGGTTAATAACAACATCTAACTTCCATGGTTATTGTGAGGTTCGAATTTGATGTTCATAAAACTTTTAGCGTGGTTTCTGATGTATAGTAGGCACTGAAATGCTTGCTTCTTTCCATCTTAATGACTGGCACATAGTAGGTGCTTAATGAATTCTTGTTGATTAATGGAGCTGTAATCACTTCTGTTAGTGTGTATTAAGTTTAACACAACACTGGCAAAATTGCCCTGCCTTGTGCCCCCTTTTGAACTTCCTTCTTTTCTCTTCTCTGTGTTGAAATTTTCATGTTTCGTTGATGCCTTTTTATCCTCATAGTCACTACCCACCAATTTTCCATCCCTGAAACTAGAAACACCTTCCTTTTAACAAGTAATTACAATTGAGGCCCAGAAGGCCAAAGATGCAGAGGCAGGCCCGGAAGGGGCCTGATCAACTCGGAGGGCAAGTCGTCCCACCAACCAGAAGGGCCACTACCAGGCCTATCACCAAAGGGCTGGGACTGGAAAGAGCAAGGTAAGAAGCAAATACAGGGGCCCCTGTCCTGGACAGCAGATACTCCTGGGGCTACCACTTCATAGCCCAGAAATTAAAAAAAAAAAAAAGCCCCTATCAG
>NW_027187289.1:640463-721934 GCF_028583685.1 Petaurus breviceps papuanus
CCCCCCCCCCTCTGACCATGAAAAGATAGTAACTCTTGCCCTAGAGCAAAACCCTCTACAGTAAAGGCTTGGGATCCTAGAGGAAGGGCATGGCTAGGACCCTGCCTCAAAATGGGTAGAAAGCAAACTACAAAGACAAAGACTCTGAAGTCCCACTCTCCTCAGAGGGAGGAACCAAACTCAGAGGGAGACAATGTGGACTTCACACCCAAAGCTGAAACTTCAACAGGGAATGGGTCCCAAGCACAGAAGACTCTCCTAGATGAGATCAAAAGGAACTTTGAAAACCAAATGAGAGAGATAGAAGACAAAATGAATAATTCTCTCAAAACCAAAGTAGCAGAATTAGAAAAACACTATAATGAGGAAAACATCTCTCTAAAAAGAGAAGTATATGATATGGAAAAGGAGCTCCAAAAATTAACCAAGGAAAATGATTTGCTAAAAACTAGAATCGACCAAATTGAAACAAATAACTCTAGGAGGAACCAAGAATTAGTCAAACAAGACAACAAGAATGAAAAATTAGAAAAAGAGGTAAAATGCCTCAAAGAAAAAATAACTGACATGGAAAACAGATCCAGGAGAGATAATCTGAGAATCATAAGCCTACCAGAAAATTGTGATGAAAAAATGAGCCTGGACAACATTCTCCAAGAGCTCGTTAAGGAAAACTGCCCTGAGATACTAGAACCTGAGGGTAAAATGGAAATTGAGAGAATCCACTGGACACCTGCTGAAAGAGATCCCAAACTGAAAAGTCCTTGAAATGTTGTGGCCAAACTCCAGAACTACCAGATAAAAGAGAAAATACTTCAAGCGGATAGAAAGAAACAATTCAAATATTGAGGGTCCACAGTGAGGATCACACACACAGGATTTGTCAGCCTCTACACTGAAAAATCGGAGGCAGTGGAATACAATTTTCTGGAAGGCAAAAGAGCTCAGGTTACAACCATGGATCACATACCCAGCAAGACTGAGCATATTCTTCCAGGCAAAGAGATGGTCATTCAATGATATAACAGAGTTCCAGACCTTCTTGATAAAAAAAGCCAGAGCTCAATGGAAAATTCAGCCTCCAATTACGAGATGCAACAGTGACGTAGAAAGGTAAACAAGGAAAACACATACACACACCCCCTGTTATTTGATAAGAGCAAACTGGTTATAGACAAGTAGAGGGTATGAGTATAAAATACACAAAACGACTATTAAAAAAAATCTTATTAAGGGCTACAAAGGGACTGCAATGGAAGAAAGGAAATGAATGAAGTGGAAAAGTAAATTATGCCACACAAAGGCATAAAAACTGTATAGCAGAGGAAAAGAAGGGAGGGAGATGGGAATCATGAGCTTTTCCCTCACTGGTTCTGGTGCAAGGAGGGAATAACAACCAGTTAAACATAGGACTCTATGGAGAAGAAACGCAAAAAGTATCATTTTAGAGGGAAAGAGGGGAGGGAGAGGAGCTTTGCATGACATTTGTTCCTGTCACTCTTGGCACGAAGAAGAAATAACATACTTCATTAAGTATAAAAATATCCTACAGGCAGTAGGAGGGGGAAAGGGCTGCGAAAGGTGGGGGGTGGTTGGGGAGGGAAGAAGTAAGGGGAAAGGGGAGGAAAAGGGAGTGGGGCTGATAAGGGAATACCGAGGGAGGCGGTGATAAAAAGGAAAACTATTAAGGGGAAAATATGAACATTAACAGGGGCGGGAATAGGATGGAGGGAAAGAAAGAGATAACAATCATAACTGAAAATGTGAATGGAATGAACTCTCCAATAAATAACAGACGGATAGCAGAATAGATTAGAAATCATAATCCTACAATATGTTGTTTACAAGAAACACATCTGAAACAAATGGATACACACAGAGTGAAGGTAAAAGGCTGGAGTAAAATATATCATGCCTCAGCTTAAAGTAAAAATAGCAGGGGTAGCAATCCTTATCTCAGATAAAGCAAAAGCAAAAATTGACCTAATTAAAAGAGATAAGGAAGGAAATTATATCCTGTTAAAAGGCACCATCGAGAATGAAGCAATATCATTACTTAACATATATGCACCAAGTGGTATAGCATCCAAATTCCTAGAGGAGAAGGTAAAGGAATTAGAGGAAGAAATAGATAACAAAACTATACTAGTGGGAGACCTTAATCTCCCCCTCTCTGAACTTGATAAATCTAATCTCAAAATAAACAAGAAAAAACTTAAGGAGGTAAACAGGATTTTAGAGAGGATAGATATGATAGATCTCTGGAGAAAACTGAATGGGGATAAAAAGGAATATACTTTCAGTGGTTCATGGCACATACTTAAAAATTGACCACTTTCTAGGGCATAAAAACCTCACAATTCTATGCAATAAGGTATAAATATTAAATGCATCCTCCTCAGATCATGATGCAATAAAAATTCTATGCAGTAAAGGGCCATGGAAAGACAGACTACAAACTAATTGGAAAGTAAACAATTTAATCCTAAAGAATGAGTGGGTCAAACCAAGAAATTATAGAAACAGTCAGTAATTTCATTCAAGAGAATGATAATAATGAGACAACATACCAAAATTTGTGGGATGCATTAAAGGCAGTTCTTAGGGGAAGTTTTATATCCCTGAGTGCATACATGATTAAATTAGAGAAAAGGGAGGTCAATGAATTGGGCATTCAATTCAAAAACCTTAAATACTAAATTAGAAATATTGAAAACCAAAGGAGAGATTAATAAAATTGAAAGTAAGAAAACTATTGAATTAATAAAACTAAGAGCTGCTTTTATGAAAAAACCAACAAAATTGATAGACCCTTAGTCAATATGACAAAAATAAAGAAGAAAACCAAATTATGAGTATCAAACACGAAAAGGGTGAATCTACCTCCAATGAAGAGGAAATTAAAACAATAATTAGGAATTATTTTTCCCAATTGTATGCACATAAATTTGACAGTCTTAAGGAAATGGATGAATATTTACAAAAATACAAGTTGCCCAGATTAACTGTAGAGGAAGTACATTACTTAACCCCATTTCAGAAAAAGAAATTGAACAAGCCATCAGTCAACTCCCTAGGAAAAAATCTTCAGGGCCAGATGGATTTACTAGTGAATTCTATCAAACATTTAAAGAACAATTGATTCCAATACTCTACAAACTATTTGGGAAAATTAGTGAAGAGTCCTACCAAATTCTATTTACGACACAAATATGGTACTGATACCTAAATCAGGAAGAGATAAAACAGAGAAAGAAAATTATAGACCAATCTCCCTCATGAATATAGATGCAAAAATTCTAAATAAAATACTAGCAAAAATCCTACAGCAACTTATCTCAAGAATTATACACTTTGATCAGGTAGGATTTATTCCAGGAATGCAAGGATGGTTTAATATTAAGAAAACCATCAGTATAATTGAACATATCAGTAATAAAACTAGCAGAAACCACATGATCATCTCAATAGATGCAGAAAAGGCTTTTGACAAAATACAATATCCCTTCCTATTAAAAACATTAGAAAGTATAGGAATAAATGGAGCCTTCCTTAAAATAATAGGTAGCATCTATTTAAAGCCATCAGCAAGTATTATATGTAATGGGATGAAGCTAGAAGCATTTCCCATAAGATCAGGGGTGAAACAAGGGTGTCCACTATCACCCCTCTTATTCAATCTGGTACTAGAAATGCTAGCAGTAGCAATTAGAGAAGAAATCAAAGGAATCAAATTAGGCAAAGAAGTGTCCAAGCTATCACTCTTTGCAGATGATATGATGATATACTTAGAGAATCAAGTAAAAAACTACTTGAGGTAATAAATAAATTTGGCAAAGTTACAGGATATAAAATAAACCCACATAAATCCTCGGCATTCCTACATATTTCCAATGAAATTCAACAGCAAGAGATTCAGAAGTCAATGACTATAGTAATCTATTGTTTGATAAATCTCCAGACCCTGGTTTTGGGGATAAGAACTCACTATTTGACAAAAACTGCTGGGAAAACTGGAATATATTATGGCAGAAACTGGGCATAGACCATTATCTAACACCATATACCAAAATCAAGTCTAAATGGTGCATGATCTAGGTATAAAGGTTGATACTGTAAGCAGTCTCCTAAAACAAGGAATAGTTTACCTATCAGACTTGTGGAGAGGGAAAGACTTTATGACTAAACAAGAATTAGAGGACATTATAAAATATAAAATGGATAATTTTGACTACATGATATTGAAAAGTTTCTATACAAACAAAGCCAGTGTAACCAAGATTAAGAGGGAGGTAGGAAATTGGGAAAGAATCTTTATAACCTATGTCTCTGACAAAGGACTCATTTCTAAAATATACAGAGAATTGAGTCAAATCTATAAGAATACAGTCATTCCCCAATTGATAAATGGTCAAAGGATATAAACAGGCAGTTTTCAGAGAAAGAAATTAAAGCTATCTATAAGCACATGAAGAAATGCTCTAATTCACTATTGATTAGAGAAAGGCAAACCAAAACAACTCTGAGGTACCACATCAGATTGTACTGGTACTCACCAGTCAGATTGGCTAAGATGACAGATGCTGGAGAGGATGTGGGCAAATTGGAACACTAATGCATTGCTGCTGGAGTTGTGAACTGATCCAGCCTTTCTGGAGAGCAATCTGGAATTATGCCCAAAGGGCTATAAATACTTTCATACCCTTTGATCCAGCAATACCACTCCTAGGGTTATATCCCAAAGAGATCATAGAAATGAAAGGCCCATATGTACAAAAATGTTTATAGCAGCTCTTTTTGTGGTAGCAAAGAATTGGAAATTAAGGGGGTGCCCATCAATTGGGGAATGGCTGAACAAGTTGTGGTATATGCATGTTATGGAATACTATTATGCTATAAGAAACGAGGAGCAGGCAGTCTTCATATTTACCTGGAGAGGCTTAAAAGAACTGATGCTGAGTGAGAAGAGTAGAAACAGGAGAAATTTGTACACAATTATAGACACAACGTATGTGTGATGACCAAGTTTAATAGAGTGGACTCTTGTTAGCAATGCAGTGATATAAGTCAATCCCAAAAGACTCATGATGGAGAGAAAAATGTGCATCCAGAGAAAGAACTAGAAAGAACTGAGTTGATAACCAGATGGAAGCAAAATACCTGATCTTTTTCCTTTTCTTGTTTGACTTGATGTCCTCTTTACCATTTTTCATTCCATCTGATACAATCCATCTTTATAACCTGACTAATATATAATGTGAAAGTATTTACAGATCCTATACTTGACTATATGCTGCTGTGGGGGGAGGGGAGGGAGGGGACAAAATGTGAAACTCAAGGAATTGTGGAATTGAATCCTGTAAACTAAAAGGAAACAAACAAATCAATGAAAAAATAAAAATAAATTACAAAAAAACAAACAATTACAATTAAGCAAAATAAATCAACACATTGTCCATGTCTGAAAATGTAGGTTTCATTTTGTACCTCTGATCCATTAATTCTCGATCCACCAGTGAGAATCATACTTCACCATCAGTTTTCTAAAGTCTTGATGGTCAATGCACTGAGCATTCTGAAGTCTTTCAAAGTTGTTTTCCTTCTTATTATTGTGGTTAATATTCTTTTGTTTCCCTGGTTCTTCTCACTTCACTCTATATCAGTTTTTATACATCTTCTCATGTTTCTCTGAATCTTCCATGTTTATAATTTCTTACAGTGAAATAATATTCAATTACATTCACATGCCATAATTTGTTCAGCCATCCCCCTCTAGATGTGTGTTCACTCTGTTTTCAGGTGTTTTCTGCAAGAAAAAGTGCTGCCACAGATATTTTCATATATTTGGGCTGTTTCCTTCTGTCTTTGACCTGTTTGGGGTTTATAACTATCAGAGATGTTACTGGATAAAAGAGTAGGTACTATTTGTGACTAGATAAATAAAGAGGTAAATTGGGTTCTAAATGCAGTTGCTTTCCAGAATGATTGTACCAGTACACAGCTCTCCTAGCAGTGCAGTGGTCTGTATGTCTTACTGTGACCACTCCAACAGTTTCCATTTTCCTCTTTTGTCAGTTTTGCCAGTCTAGTTCATGGTGAAGTGGAACTTCAGGTTTTTTTAACTTCAGGGTCCTTTTTCATACAGGAGCATATTTTTAAATTTTACTGAGTTTTTTAAAGTAAATTTATGTTGTTATCATTTGGTTTCCTATTACTACACTACCCAATGTATCTTTGTGCCCTCCCCTCTCAGAGGGCCATCTTTTATAAGCAAGAAAAGAAAGAACTTCACCAACATATCATAAAAACCTAAGTTATGTGCATCATTTCATACTCATAGTCCTTCTGCAAAGAAGTAGGGAAAAGAGAAAGTGTCTTATAGTTCTTTTTGGAGCCAAGCTGTTGTTTTTATTTCACAGCATTCGTTTCCATTCTTTTGATGATGTTCTTTCCATTTACATTGTTCTCATTTATATTTTTCTTCCTTGTGCCATTTCCCACCTCCCAGATTTCTTTGTATTCATTTTATTGATTTTTTTTCTTATTATATAGTAATATTCCATTACATTCAAGTACCATAACTTGCTTAACCTTTCCCCAATTGATAAGCATCAGGGCATCTGATTTCAGTTTTTATGGGACTTTTCTTTTTGTCACTGACCTCTTTGGGGTACATGCCCAGTTGTAGAATATCAGGCTCAAAAGGTTATAAACAATTTAGTAATTTTCTTGGAATAATTCAAAACTGCTTTCCAGAATGATTGGACCAGGCCACAGTTACACTAATAGTCCATTAATGTGTCTGGCTTTCCGCAACCAACACCAATTATTACTATCCTTTGTCATCTTTGCCAGATTTATGGGTATAAGGTAAAACCTCAGATTTGTTTTTATCTGCTTTTCTTTCATTGTTAGTGACCTAGAGAATTTTTTCATATAATTGTTGATAGTTGCATTTCTTCTTTTGAAAACTGTCTGAACATGCCTTTTGAGAAATTACCTACTGAGGAATGACTCTTACTCTTATGTATTTATTATTTATATCAACTCTCTATACTTTCCCAAAAATTTTTGTACAATTTAATTTTTAATAGTTTGATCTCATCTCAGACATTTACTAGCTATATGACCCTGAGGCAAGTTTTAATAGCCTAAAACTTCACTGAAACTTTTGGGACACCCTGTATATCTTACAAATTAGACTTTTATATTATCTTTGTGTAGTTAGTTGAAATTATCTTTTACTTTTATGATCATTGTTATTACTTGTTTTAATAATTCAGCCTGTGTGTAATTGTGAAAGTTCATTTCGCCTTTCTGATTTGTCTGTCTTTTTATGTTTAGGTAATGTATCCATTTGAAGTTTGAATCTCACCCTTGTAGGATAATACCATCACATATAGTATATTACAGTCAGCATAGCAATTATTAAATAAAATAATACTATGTGACAAGCACTGTGCTAAGTGCTGAAGTACAAAAAAGAGCCAAAGACAGTTCCTATTCCTTTTTCTTAATGCTTTATTAACTTCTAGTCTACATCATTCATTTCTGCAAGATATTGAGTTACAAATTTTCTCCCCGTTTTTCCCCTACCTATCACCCCAAAATAGCTATCCCACTGGATATCCCCTCCTACAATCTGCTCTCTCCCAAATCTTCTCCCATACCCCCTCCAACTTTACTCCAACTTTTACATAGATAGTGGATCTATGCCCCAGTGCCTGTATATCTTATTTCCCATTTACATGTAAAATAATAAAGATAATAGTATATATATATGTGTGTGTGTGTGTGTGTGTGTGTGTTAAACATTTGATTTTAAAACGTTGAATTCCAGATTAATTCCCTTCCTCCCTTGTCACCCACCATTACTGGGAAGATAAGCAATTCAATATAGGTTGTACATGTGTAGCTATGCAAAACATTTCCATAGTAGATACATTGTAAAAGACTGACTATATTTCCCTCCCTCCTATCCCACCTCCCACTTGTTCTATTCTCTACTTTGATCCTGTCTCTTTTCAGAAGTGGGTGCTTCCAACTTCCCTCCCCCCGACCATGCCCACCCTTCCATCATCCCCCCCTCTCATGCCCTTCCTCCCTACTCTCCTGTAGGGTGAGATACCGTATTTAGTGTGTATGTCATTCCCACCCTAAGCCAAATTCAGTGAGAATAAGGTTGACCCATTCCCTTTTGATTTCCTGTTCTTCCCCTCCTTTGTAACCATTTTCCCTTACCTCTTCTATATGAGATAGTTTACCCCAATCTGTCTCTCCCTATCTCCTCTCATTATATTCCTCTCTCACCTCTTTTTAAAAAAAATTTTTTTTAAGCAATTGGGGTTAAGTAACTTGCTCAAGGTTACATGGCCAGTTATTTTGTGTGGGTGCCAAGTATCTGAGGCCAGAACCAATCCTGGGTCTCCCAACACCGGAGCCGGCGCTCTTACTCACTGTGCCACCTGGCCACCTCTCTCTCACCTCTTAATTTCACCTTTTAAGTATCATCCCATCCCATTAAAATGGTCCTGTGCCCTCTATCTATGTATACCTGTACACATATAAATACATATTCCCAATGTATTCATATGCTTATATACCCTCCTATATAGACATATGTATGTATGTGTGTGTGTATACACACACACACACATTTCTGTTCCCTTCAATTCTCATACTGAGAAAAGTTTTATAAGTTACAATTATCATTTTTCTGTGTAGGAATGTAAATAGTTCAACTTTGATAAGTTCCTTATGATTTCTTTTCCCTCTTTACCTTCTCATGCTTCTCTTGCTTCTTGTATCTGAATGTCAAATTTTTTATTCAACTCTGGTTTTTTCATCAAGAATCCTTGAAAGTCCTCTATTCTACTGAATGACCATATTTTCCTCTGAAACATGCTACTCAGTTTTGCTGGGTTGGTGATTCTTGGTTTTAATCCCAGCTCCTTTGACCTCCGGAATATCATATTCCAAGACCTTCAGTCCCTCATTGTAGAAGCTGCCAGATCCTGGGTTATCCAGATTGTGTTTCCACAATATTCAAATTGTTTCTTCCTGGCTGCTTGTAATTTCTCCTTGATCTGGGAATTCCTATAATATTCCTAGGAGTTTTCTTTTTGGGATCTTTTTCAGCAGGTGATGGGTGGATTCTTTCAACCTCTATTTTGCCCTCTGGTTCTAAAACATCAGGACAGTTTTCCTTGAGAATTTCTTGAAGTTTGATTTCTAGGTTCTTTTTTTGATCATGTCTTTCCGGTAGTCCAATAATTTTTAAATTATCTCTCCTGGATCTGTTTTCCAGGTCAGTGGTTTTTCAGTGAGATATTTAACATATTCTTCTATTTTTTCATTTGTTTGGATCTGTTTAACAGCATCTTGATTTCTCATAAAGTCATTAGCTTCCATTTGTTCCAATCTAATTCTGAAGGAATGATTCTCCTTAGTGAGCTTTTGAGATTCTTTTTCCATCTGGCAAATTCGGCTTTTTAAGGCATTCTTCTCCTCCTTGCCTTTTTGAGCCTCTTTTGCCATTTGAGTTAGTCTATTTTTTAAGGTGTTATTTTTTTCAGTCAGGTTGTTGACTCTCATTTCATAATTTTCTTGCATTGTTCACATTTCTCTTCCCAATTTTTCCTCCACTTCTCTTATCTGCTTCTTAAAGTCAGCTTGTATTTTCCTTTGAAGCTTTTGGTGCAGGAGTTCTGACGTCACTGTCTTCCTCCTATTCCATGCTTTGATCCTTTTTGTCCCCAAAATAGGAGTCTAATGTTGGATTCTTCTGTTTGCTTTGCTTCCATCGTTTGCTCATTTTGCCATGCAATTACTTGACTTTTGGGCTTTTTGACACAATAGGACTCTGCTAACCAGACAGGGGAGCTTTCGTCCCAAAAGCTGGGGTTTTCTCAGCTACTGGAGGTATTAGATGGGTGCCCTCTCTGAAGCCTCCACATGCTCTGACAAGCTGGACACACACCCCAGGACCTCCACCCTAGACTGCAATCCAGATCCAAGCAGGTTAAAGCAAGAGCGATTACCCCTCAGACTGGTTGCTTGGTCCGCCTACAGTCTGCAGGCTAGGAGCTGAAGCTGCCACGTGGCATTGGCTGAGTTACGGTGCCTCAGTGGCTTCTCCCTCCAGGGGTAAAGGCCAATGCACTCCCAAACTATCCAATTCCAAAGTCCACACTGCATTGACCTCTCACTTTGTCCTTAGCATCTATGGGTTGATAATTCTGGAAAGCACCTCAGCTGCTGGTGATCTGGAGTCTCTCCAGCGGTCAGGCCTGCCCTGGGGCTAAAGCCTCTGGCTGGCTGGGGCTGGGGTCAGCTCCCAGAGCTGTGCTGGCTGGTTCCTGCCGGCCTGCTGAGCTATCCTCAGAGGGAGGTTAGCTTTTCTGTGTCATTTTGTGGGTTCCGTAGCTTCAAAGTTTCTTCAGAGTCACCTTTTACATGAGTTGGAGGTGGTGGGATGACAGTAACTATTCTTAAGGAGCTTACAGTCTAATGGGGGAGACAGTAAACAGCTATGTACAAATAATGGATATACAGAAGCAGTTGGGGTAAGTGTCAGAGGGAAGGCCCTAAGAATAAGAGAGGCTGGGACAGGCTGCTTGAAGAAGAGGGACTTCTGCTGATACTTGAAGGAAACCAGGGATTCTGGGGGGCAGAGATGAGGAAAGAGAACGTTGCAAGCATGAGAGAGAGGCATGTAGCCCGGTGGAAATGCTCATTTGAGAGATGGGATGTGAACATGGTGACCTAACTGCCTGTACTTTCCAAACTGTTTTCACCCATGTTAATTTCATTTAATCTCATCTCAGACACTCAGGGGCAGTAAGCTGATGCAGTGAATAGAATACTGGGCCTGGAGTCAGGAAGAGTCCATTTTCTGAGTTCAAATCTGGCCTTAGACACTTACTAGCTGTGTGCCCCTAGACAAGTCCTTTAGCCCTGTTTGCCTCAGTTTCCTCATCTATAAAAGGAGCTGGAGAAGAAAATGGCAAACCACTTCAGTGTCTGCCAAGAATACCCCAGGTCACAAAAGAGTTGCACGCATCTGAAACAACTGAATGACAATAGACATTTAGTAGTAATGTGAGCCTAGGCAAGCCACTTAATCTTTTTTAGGCTCCTTGCTCACTTGTAAAATGGGGGTGATAATACAGCATCTCCTTCCCAGGTTTGTTAAAAGGATGAATTAGATAGTATTTATATACCACTTTGCAAACCTTACAGTGTTATATGTTAGTCACTATTACCTGAGACTATTTACGTAGGCAAAAATGGAGAGGCTAAAGTCTTTAAAATCATTTCTCACTTGTTGGTAGCAAAGCAGGGGATAATCATGACAATAGTAACAACAGCCCTATGTCTGTATCCTGTTTCCTCACCGCTTGGAGAAGTTGGTAGTGCTGTTAGGGAAGCCCATGGCTCCTGGCTTCTAGCCAAGTCTCTTCTGTTGTGTAACACTGCAGTATTGAAAACTAATGATAAAATAGACTTTGTAGTATTCTCAAGCTACCAACATGATTTCCTTTCAAGATCTTAGTTTTGTTTTGTTTTTCTTTTTTTAAGTCAGAGGAATTGTTGTTGGGTTTTACCCATTTAAAACACTCCAGGGTAAGCTAGGTGGTGCAGTGGATAACTCACCACCCCTGGAGTATGGAGGACCTGAGTTCAAATGCAGCCCCAAACACTTACTAGACATGTGACCCTGGGCAAGTCACTTAACCCCAACTGTCGCCACCCACCCCCGAAAAAACTGCTCTAAATCAGAGAAGACTATACTGTCAACCAGAGCCAGTAATCCAGCCAAGTTCCCTAAAACTTAATAGATTAAACCATAGGGTGCTGCAAATAGTCCAAAGACTGGGGCAAATTGTTAAAAAGCCATTGTGTTTGGCCCTAAATTTGCAGTTGCCTATTTGCCCTTTCTAGAAACACAGTGCTATTAATATTCATATGTATGCTGAACCATCCATACTTATAGCATACCATGTAAACCATACAGTCTGAATGATTTGAAATTCTGTTATGGTAATATTGAAAATCAACAGTTGACACTTCATCTTGTAGTTTTTCATTTTTATTAGTAGGGTGTCTCCTTTAGATGTGAAATGTGGTTTTATGATGTGTGATATACCATCCTTAAGCTCAGAAAGCAAGTTTCAAAAAATTATATAGCATACCAAGAACTTGGGGAAATTGAAGGAAAATAGTATGAGACCCCCAAAGAATATCCATGTATGTGTATATCCAAAGGGATAAATAAAAGGACAAACACAAGGAGAAATAAGATGTATGATAAGAATTTGAGGGTAGGTGGGAGTCACTGTTGGGGAAGATTTCCTAGTTTGTGTGTTACCCCCCACCTCTCCATCCTAGAAACAGTGCTTTGTTGGAGGGGTAATAACTGTTTTGGGGAGATAGGTTGGCAAGATGATTCAGTGGGATTGAGGAATGGACTGAGGCTTATGTGAACTGGTATGTCAAGTCTTAACTGTCACTAAACCTTGGTTAAGTCATCTCTGGGGCTGTTTCCTGGGTGTAAAACAAGGGATTGGTCTGGAAAAGGATCCTTAAGATTCTTTCTGATCCTCAGTTCTGAAATGATAATTTTCAAACTTTCCTTAACATGCTAAAAGACAATTTTTAATCATTTAAGTGGATTGAAGTTAGTTGTTTACTTGGATCCCAGAATTCAACTAATAAAATCAACCTTATTGTATTTAGGTTTGTAATTCGGTTCACCTGCACAACGGGACATTTTAAGTACATTGTATGTGAAGTGTACTACTCTCATTAGAGAAATAAAATGCAATTATATCCTTGCTAGTGGGACATAAATCAGTAGCTGTAGTTGTCTGGCTTGACACTGTTGACAACATTATTTTCCATGCCATATTTCTCTTGTGTTCCGTTTTTCAGGAGGTCTTGCTAGTAAAATAGCTCATACTGGTACTTTGTGATGGAGCACCATTCGTGTGGCCTCCCTGAGGCCAAATGGCTTACATGATGAATTGATTGCCTGTGTTTAGGGTGCTTGTCACTAATGGAGAATGAATGTTCAGAAGACAAGGATTGCTACCACTCAGATTCCATTAGGAAAAACTCTGAGGGACTGTTGAAATTCTTCTATTATACTGAAATTTGTTGAATCAGATATTGTATGATTTAACAGTTTGGGTCATTGGCTACTCCTTAGATTTTAATTATAGTGTTTGTTAATGGTGTTAATAATAGGGAATTGGCTTTGTAGTCAAAGGAAGACCTGGGTTCATTTCTCACCCCATGGCTCTGTGACGCTGGACAAGTCACCCTCTTAGTACCCCTATTCAGTTCTCTAAAACTGTGATTGCAGATGCCAGTCTATGTTGGCAGAGGGAATTTCTTAGAACAGATCAGTCACAGGTCTAGTACTTCCCTCACCCCCACCCTCTACCTCCCTGCAAAAAGAAGAGTTTTAATAAAATTTGACCATAATATCAGATGAGAACTGTTACCTTCTCCAATAGAATGATACTTTTTTTTTTGACTGCATTTATATTTTTACTGATATAGGAATTGGTTTTTTGTTTTGTTTTTTGCTTTATGGAGTGGGGAGGGCAGGTTAAGTGACTTGCCCAAAGTCACACGGTTAGTAAGGGTTAAGTGTCTGAGGTCAAATTTGAACTCAGATCCTCCTGACTCCAGGGCTAGTGCTCTGTTCACTGTGTCACCTAGCAGCCCAATATAGGAATTGTTAAACATAAAATAAATATTTCAAAACACTTATCCCCCTTTAGTTATAGACTCCTAGCACTAAAAGGGACCTCACCTGTCAGTTGCCTCTTCTTAAGCTGTGCTCAAATTGTGAAACCTGGCTAGAATATCCCTAACAAGGGTTCATCTCTCCTACGCTTGAGACCTTTAGACCTTAATGCCAAACTCAATACATGTCTTAGGCAAATCAAGTTATCTTCAATACCCCCTAATTTTCTGCTTTTGTTTTGCTGAAACTCCTGTATACAGCTCATACCCATGTTTCTAGACCCACCCCATTCATAGTAGACACCAGCCTAGGAGTCAGGAGAACTTGGCAGGTCTCTCGTGGCAGCTCTGATCTGTAGGACCTTGGACAAGTGCTTTAACACTCTCTGGACACAGTATTGATTGCTCCTTTTTCCAAACTCCTAGAGCATAGAGTCTTGAACAGTAGAGGTAGGTGGCATGGTAGGTAGTATGTGTCACAGGCAGAATTTGCACTTACTAGACTTGTGCTAAGTGCTGAGGATTCAGATACAAATAAAAAGAAAGACAGCCGCAGTCCTTAGGAGTCAGCACATAAAAGGGAGCTGAAAAGTGAGTGGAGGGGCGGGAGTGCAGATTCAGAACTGAGCTGGGAGAGGAAGGCTGCCTCCTTTGTGATCCATTCACCACAGGTCAATTAATTTCTCAGTACCCTCAGTATCTCTCTGTACAGCTCTTAAGTCATGCAGAGGGAGTTTTCACATAGAGAGTTCTTAGCACCAATGAAATTGTAGGTATAGACCTTTTTTAAAAAAGTAAATCGTACTTAATGTTAAATAGTCAATAAAGTAATTTCCTCACAAACAGATCTGTGACATAAGGAGTACAAAGTTTATGGATTAAGAGATTCAGATGAAGAAACTAAGCCTCAAAGAGGTGATTTGACTTGTCCATGATGACACAGGTATTGAATACAGACCCCTTTGACTTCAAAATAAGTACTCTTTACTACCCCACTGCCTCTAATTTTATCTCTCCAACTAGAATGCCTACACATAGAGATCAGGTCATCATAATTTAGGGTGTTTTGTGGTTTACCCATAGTATTCAGCTTTTTTTTAGTTCAGTTAACACTTGGTGATTTATTTAACAAAACGAAGTTTTGTGACTCCTAATAATTTGAGTGACTTTTAGCCCCAGATAAAACATTGTTTTCTACCCCCCCAAGTGTAATTTGATAGACAATTAGATTTTTAATACTATAATAATAAGATATTTACATGGTACCTTAAAATTTGAAAAGCACTTTATATATGAGAGACAAATTTAGACTTGAAATCGAAAAGACTTCCAAAGATTTAGAGCTTAATTTGGTAGTCAAATGTGCTGTCTCAGGAGGGTAATTAGATCTTCGGTGGAAATTTTGAAGCAGAGGTCACATAATTATCAGATTATTAGTTATCTTGTCATGGGAAACCCTTCTTTGAGTATAGTTTGAATTAGATATCTGCTGAGGTCCCTTTCAGTGCTCAGATTATCTGATTCTGGCTAGTAGATGACCATTTGTCAGGTGTGCTATTTTGGAGATTTCTTTTTATATGGTTTGAACTAGGTGGCCGTTCTAGATCTCTTTCCAACTTTAGAAATTCTGTGACTCAATGAGTATGGTGTCTTAAAAGCCAAGGAAGGGAAGAATATACAGAAGATGGTGAAAAGTAGTCTTTAAAGCTGCAGTGATGTCAAGGGAGATCAGAAGAGGGGTGGAGGACATGGGATTTAAATATTTAAGATGTCATTCGGACCCTTGATTGAACAATTACAGTTAAGACACAAAAACAGGTTCCAAGGGATTGGGACGAAAAAAATGGAGAGGAGGAAGTACAGATATTAGATCTAGAAAGTATATCCAATAAGTCTGGCATTCAGCACATCTTTTGCCTATAGAAATTTGGCTAAACTTTCTCTAGCTTAAATGTGTTAAGTACTTTTTTATAAGTACAGAGAATCATTGAATTAAAGCTGGAAGAGATCTTATTAAGGTTGTCTAGTCAAGTCTCATTTTACAGTTGGGCAAATTGGGACCCAGAGAGAATTAGGGGTGGGGGGGAGGGGGCAGGGAGGAGAGGGGTCACATAGGTTAGCAAGTAGCAAAACCGTTATTTAAACCTAGTTCCTCTGACTCCAGATTCAGCACTTTTCCACTGCACCAGTATGCTTCCAAGGTAATTCTACAGTTACAGAAAAAAGAAAGTCATTGTTCAGAACATTTAATTTCTGGTGGCAAAGATTAATTTTTGTGTCTATTCAGGACATTTGGTTTCTCATATTGCTTCAAAGCCCCAAATCAACTTGTATCAAACTTTCATGACTGCATTTTGAAGAAAATAAATTTTCTGATCATATAACTTTCTAGTGAGTGACAGATTTTTTTTTTTCTTTTTGGAGGGAAATTGGGGTTGTGACTTGCCCAAAGTAAGTGTGTCAAGTGTCTGAGGCCACATTTGAACTCAGGTCCTCCTGACTCCAGGGCCAGTGCTCTATTCACTGAGCCACCTAGCTACCCCCATGAGCGACAGTTTTGAAAGTACTTCGTACTTAATCTCATTTGATTCTCATGACAAAGCCCATTCGGGGAGCAGACCAGGGCGTCAGAGAGGATAAATAACCTGTGCACTGATACATAGTAAGTGACAGAGCCAGAACTCAGAACCCAGGTCAGTCTTCTGATTCTAGGGCCAGTGCTATTTCCCTTACACCAAGGTGCTATTGCTATGGTGGTTTACTTTTCACCACCTAATCTAATGTCTTTAACAGTCATTTTTCGTATATTATTGTGGTGGTTATATAACTGTACACCTATTTGAGACAATTTTATGGAAAAAATTTGAAGAAATTCCATCCAATGCAGTTCTTCAGTCCTCCCTCCCCCCCCCCACTCCCCTAGCGTTATTTCTTAAGCTCAGGGTTAACTTGGTTGGGCAAAGGATCATTTATACTCTTTTATTTCTTTTCCTCATTGCATATTTTGTGGTTCTAGTGAGAAATCCAGCCTTGGAGTGGACTTAAGAGTCTGAGTGTTGCCTCTGACACGTAATAACTGGGTGGACATGTTCAAGTCTTGCAGCCTCTCAGTTCCCAAGGCAGTTCTCAAAGACTCTGTGGTACAGTTGGGTTTTCAAGCTACATGACTGGAAAGGAGTTTCTGCATTGGGAGTTTGCTGCATGGTAAAATCACAAGTCAAGACACCGCCACCACCATCCCACAAAAAAATCTACTGCGTGTATTATTGTATAATGCTGTTTCTTCCCTTATGATAGATATGTTGTTGGAGAGTTTGATTCAGTGTCTTATACAAATCTTTGCATTCTCTATGGTGTCTAGCTAGCATGATGCCTTGTGCAAAGCGGACATTCAAAGAACACATGCTAATTAAAACCTGTGAAGTTTTGGAAATGTTTTCTTCAGTTTTATAATGTTGAGAATTCTCTCAAAAATGGGTCTTCCAAGATTTCTAATCTAGGCATTCCAAAAGTAGCATTTGGAGTTAGTGATCTGATCAGATGACCCAGATGATAAATCTTGCAGGTAGCACCTGTTATTCATCTGCTAAGCGTAAGCAGAGCATAAAAAATGATGTCTGCAGGAAGATACATTGCTTGGTATAAGATTTTCCCCCTCAACCTTACATAAACTAGCAGTGGGGGAAAATAGCAACAAGGGTAGATTGAACTCACCTGTTCCATGGCAGTAGTTTAAGAACAGGAATGAGAAGGGAAATCTCAGCTGTTGTATCAGACAGCTAGTGTCATCAACAGAACCATATGTTCTTCAGAAAATTAATACATTTACATTTGAAAGTTGATTGACTTTTAGCGTTCCTGAAGTGAATTTGTGCTATAAAACTGCAAGTCTCTATTAACTCAGTCTGATATTAAACACTCTTCTTAAATTTGTTAGAATGCAAGTTCCTTGAAAGGGTGGATTTTCTTTTCTTTTCATTTTGGTATTTGTAGCCAACCCCTAGCACTGTGGTACATAGTAGGTGCTTAACAAATGCTGGCTGGTTGGTTGATTGGCTGCCATTTTCAAGCTGCCTTTTGTCTGTTTTGTGAAGATAAAATATGGATAAAACATTTTAAACCCTTTAAAGTAAAATACTTTATAAAAAGAAGAAAAAATTCAAGATGCTTAATGAGATCAACATATATTCCTCAGTCATTAAATAATGGAAACTTCTTGTTCTTATAACTTAAATCTTTAAGCATAGCATTTTAAACAAAAACCAGGAAGGAATTACAGGAAAGGTTAGCACCAAAATATTAATGTGTTTGAGAGTGTTAGTGATATCAAAGAAAGGAAATAATATGCTGGAATGTTTTTTGTTTTTGTTTTTTTGGCTTTTTGGAGGGCAGTTGGGGTTAAGTAACTTGCCCAAGGTCACACGGCTAGGTGTGTGTGTGTGTGTGTGTGTGTGTGTGTGTGTGTGTGTGTGTGTTAAGTGTCTGAGGCCAGATTCGAACTCAGGTCCTCCTGACTCAGGGGCCAGCACTCTACTCACTGTGCCACCTAGCCGCCCCTGGAATGTTACATAATAAAAATTGTTTTCATCATTATTGTTGAATAAAGTAAGCACTTAGATTTTCCCAGAAAATAGTGTATCATGTGTACATACACCATCATCTACATACAAACTGAGAGAAAGTTGCTTTTTTTGTATAGCAGTGGGATCATTCTGGGTTTTTGGAGAGAAAGCTATATGCAGTTTTTGCTAATATCCATTATAAGCATGATTGTAACATTCATTCTAGTTGTGGAGGAATCTCAGAAAGTCATCTGGTACAGGCTTCTAACCTTGATGATGATGATGATGATGATGATGATGATGATGATGATGATGATGATGATGATGATGATGATGATACACACTTAAGTTTGTAGAGCCATATGTACATTAAGGCAAGTGAATCATGAAGCCCAAGGACTGGCCAGTCAAGACCACCATGGAGGGAACAATATCATCAACCAATGATCACAAGTTGTTTTTTCAGAGTTAAGCGATACTTCTTATTAAAACTGGCTTTCTCTTCTATTGTTTGCTTACGATGCCTACTATGTGCCAATTTGTAAAAATTTTAGTAGGTCTTTCAGAGAACATAGTCCTTTTTTTTAAGTGAGTTTAAAAAAAAACATTCCTTTTAAAGAATATACCTTCTTGCCCCCACCCCATTTTCCCTATCCCTCATTTTAAAAAAAGAAAGGAAAAAAGTTACATCAGTAAAACTAGCTAACACAATGACCATGTCAGAAAGTATTACCCATCCATAGTCTCCCACCTCTGCTGTAAAGGAGAGGGAGAGTTCATTTTCTCAACTTTTCTATGGTTCAAAGTTTGGCCATTCTAATTTTGCAGTCTTTGAGTTTCATCTTATTCTTTTCATTTTTGATGTTGTGTATGTTTTTCTGGTTCTGCTCATTTTATTCTATTAGTCCATATGAGTCTTGCCATGTTTCTGTGAATTATATGTGTCTTTTCTTATAGTACAGTCATATTTCATTATATTCACATACTTTGATTTGTTTAGCTATGCACAGTCAATATGTACCTGCTTGATTTCCAGTTGTTTACTTCTCTCCCCCACTTCTTTTTGTTTATTTTAATGTAAAGATAATCTTGTTTTTTATATCACATTCATTTCCAAGTACAGACCTCCCCTCCAACCGCTACTCAACAGGCCATTTCTGTAACAAAGAATTTTGATGTTTTTTTTTACAGGGGGGAAAAGAAAACAAAATAAACAATCCATCTACACATTTTTTCTGAACCATTCTTTTACCCACCTTAAAAAAAAAAAGTAGAAATTGGTACATTTTCTCAACTCTTCTCTGTAGCTAATGATAATTATAATTACACAGCTTTAAGTCTCATTTTATGGAGTTTCTTTACATTTACATTCTTGTTGTCGTGTATATTGTTTTTCTGGTTCTGCCTTTCTTTTCCTACATGAGCATTCTCTTCATTATCTTTCTTATGACACAATATTTCTCAGGTTCATACAGTAATTGTTTCTGTGATCTGTCTTTGGCCTGGTTGTTCAGAATACCATTATTAAATCTGTATGCCCATGCATCCTAGGTACAATCAGTGGCACCTGTCTCATTCTTCTCTTGTATATGTCTTAGCTTGATTAGATTGTAATTTTCTAGAAAGCAGGATTCTTCTGTGTCTTCCTCTCCTATATCCATAACACAGTGCTTTGCTTAGACTAGATATTAAAGTGTTTTATCATGGCCCCATCTTTATTTTCTTCTCATTGTTTTCTTCCTACAAACATAGGTAGGCCTGTCTCATCCTTAAAAAACCCTTCATGTGACCCTGCCATCCCCTTGGGCTATCTTTCTATATTCTTGTATAAAGAACCATCTATTATTGCCACCGCTGCCGCCTCATTCCCATTCACTTCTAAACCCCTTGCATTCTGTTTGCTTTAGGGAACTACGGACTGCCGTTGTTGCTCCTGCCCTCCCCCCTATCAGGGGCGCTCTTAAGACTCTTCACACTTTCTCTTGTGGTTCTCTTAACTCCCAAGGGCCTACTGATCACTTATATGTAGTGACTCCCAAATCTGTATGTCCAATCCTGATCTCTAATTCAGTCCCTTTGTCACTAACTGCATACATGATGGCTACAAGTATTCCCATCAGCATCTCAAAGTGAATCTGGCCAAAAGGAAATTCTTTTTTTTTTTTTTAAAGCAATCAGGGTTAAGTAACTTGCTCAAGGTTACACGGCCAGTTATTTCTGGGTGTGGTGCTGAGTATCTGAGCCCAGATTTGATCCCCAGGTCATCCCAACACTGGAGCTGGTGCTTTTACTCGCTGAGCCACCTGGTCGCCCCTAAGCAATTGGGGTTAAGTAACTTGCTCAAGGTTACACGGTCAGGTGTTTCTGGGTGGGTGCTAAGTGTCTGAGCCCGGATTCGATCCCCAGCTCATCCCGACACTGGAGCCGGTGCTCTTAATCGCTGTGCTACCTGGCCACCCCCTAATAAATTCTTAATCTTGTCCCCTGAATTTGCCCTTCCTCTAAATTTCCCTGTTTATCACTCATTCATACTCTTGATGTCATCCCTGATTATTCTTTCACACAATTTTTTATTGAGTCTTTTCTACTTCTTTAAAATAGGAGCATAGATTGAGCTATCTCACATTCACCCCTTTTCTCCACTGTCACTCCTCATCACCTCTAGACTGGACTATTAAAATAGCTTTATTTATTTATTGGTCTTCTTACTTGGATTTTCTCCTCTCTCAAATACATCTTCCACATAGCTGTCAAAATAATCTTCCTATAGCCTAGGTCTGACCACACCACACCCTTGTTTAAAAAAATCTTGCATGCCTTTCTTGTGCAGGTCTGCTACTCAACTCAAGTTCTGTGCCTCCCTTTTGGACCGTTCCTGATGTCCCCAATCTCTTTACTTTGTAGTGTTGCCCTCGGCCCCATGCATAATAGGTATTTATTGTTTGTTGAATTGAATTACTGAATTGGAGTAAAACATGCTTTTGTACCTATCCACAGCAACTCAATAGAATGGATAAGATCCATCAAATTAATTATATAATAGTGATGTTACTATTCTATATCATGGCCTAAAGAATGTATAACAGTGGCTAACTTGCTGTTAATGGAACCTCTTACCATTTAAACTAGGGTGGTCCTTGAATAGCAGTCTGTCACAGTGACCAAAGTCAGCTTGGTAGAACTCTGCTCAATTTGATAAAACATTTCAGGATTTTAATTATACTATCCTAGCCTTGAGAAACCCAGAGTCCCTTCTGCATCGTGATAAGAATTTGGAGGGGGCAGCTAGGTGGCACAGTGAGTAAAGTGCTGGCCCCGGAGTCAGGAGGACCTGAGTTCCGTTCCGGCCACAGACACTTAACACCCACACAAAAACACTAGCTGTGTAACCTTGGACAAGTTACTTAACCCCACCTGCCCTCCAAAAGGCAAAAGGGGGGGAAAAAGAATTTGTAGGATTTTTTTGAGCTATATTAAAATAACAATCCATAAGCATCTGTAAAAAGAGTATAATAGCTAACTAACACTGTTCAGCTGTAAATGATCAAAATGTAGTTTACTGAGAATATATTAATAAATTATTATTATTCCTGTATATGTTTATTTAGAGGTGGGAATTCAGAATAAACTAATAAAAATTGTTAGTTGATACACAAATATCATTAAAGATAACTTTAAAATTGAGGTGCATCGTTTTGAAGTTAATCTTTACATATAATACATTTGATTCATGCTGTGCATAGATGTTTACATTTAATGTTTTGAGTTGACTACTTATAGATTGAGGGGAAATTAGTTTATTTAATAGGATTTAAGAATTTTTGTTGTACATTGGATAAATCCTATTATAAAACAACTTGCAGATATTAACTAAATCAAGCTTTTGGAAGAACCTGACTTCACATATGTTCTTAAAAGGTATTTATTAAGTGTGGTTAAGAGCAGGAAAAAATAAAACCTACTTTTTCTGTGTAACTTTTTATTCATGTGTCTGTTTCTTTGTTTGTTTTTTCATAGGTATGAGAAGGTACCAGTGATCTTGGTTGGGAACAAAGTGGACCTGGAAAGTGAGAGAGAAGTGTCTTCAAATGAGGGAAGAGCCTTGGCTGAAGAATGGGGTTGTCCCTTTATGGAGACATCTGCTAAGAGTAAAACAATGGTGGATGAGCTCTTTGCTGAAATCGTTAGACAAATGAACTACGCCGCTCAGCCAGACAAAGATGATCCATGCTGTTCTGCGTGTAACATACAATAGCATTTAAAAGTGAACATATCCTGGACACAGTTTACTCAGCTTTTGTAGGGGGTAAAATCCTGTCTGCATTACTGCCCAATTTGCAAGGATGTGTGGAATGAATCTACAGTGAAGTTCCAGTACTTATTCAGAGCTAAGCAGAGCTTGTCAATCAGTGTCTGAATGCATTTGGGTTCAGTAACTACATTTTTCACTACCATCCTCAGTCTCCCTTATGCACCTGCAACTCAATGACATAGCCAGTTAATCTACAGGGTGATCTCATTTGAAAGATATGTTGGCATTGTCCCAAACAACAGCAACTATGGCATAAATTGGAAATATTCTTGAGGGAGAAATGAGAAGACCTGCAATGATAATTCACAATTAAAATATTTGTTGTTTTTTGGATTTTTTTTTTAAAGAAAGAAATCATACACAAATACAGAATTTTAGAACTTGTAATAGTGCTTCTGACCAAGTTAACTCAGTCAAGTGAAGCAGGATCAACCATACTGCTGACAGCATTCCAGGGGACATTCTCTATAAGGCTGGCATATTATTTCTTGTTTTCAAAATTGAAGCTGTTAGTTGTATATTTTATCCTAGTCTGTGACATGGAACTCATTGCACCAGTCCTTGAAAATGAAGAGATCTAAACAGGTTGTGGAAAATGCAGTCTGGTTTTATAATGTGTTAAATCATCTGCTTTGCTACTGAAAACGGAAGATCTCTTCAGGTTTTGTTCAGACAAAAAAAATAAGCAAACAGATCTCTGTTTACAAAGCAGGAAATGTCTTTATCACTTTACTGAACATGGAGGAAGCAACTATGATGAAAAGAAATTGCTTAGCCTTACTAACAAGGAGCATTTTAGTAGATTAACTAGTATCATCTTGTAAGGAAAATGAAGCCATGTTGCATCCAGATGTTCCCATTTGCAGAAACCTCATGGGACAGTACAAACATTCTGCATTTTTAAGTTTGTTAAGACAACAAATTCCTTTTTGCCTTTAAGGGCTATGGTTTTTGGTGTGATCCCAAGCTAACTTTCTTTCAAAATCAATTTTGCTATTTCAGAGCTTTAATGTTGACATTTAAAAAAACCGAATTAACCATATGAAACAATTCTGGCTAAAACGTAGGATATAAGTTATAGGGTAATGAATAAGGGATGAAAAACCTTTTATCTCTAATTTTCCTGATGTACACCACAAAGGTTCTCCTGCAAGTTTTGCCCTGATTACTGAAGTGGCAAATAGAGTGGGAGTGAATATTTTGTTTTGAAAAGGTGCTCAAGCTCTGACATTTTTAGTTTTCATAGCCGTGAAGTATTTATCATTTGCATGACTAATGGCACAGAAATACCTATTCAAAGTTTTACAATCAAGTGTAGATGATTTTTCAATTTTGAACTTCAGAGTTTTAAATGCTGAAGAGATTATCTTGAGTTGGCCCTCTGTAGATAAATTTGGCCGTCAAAACTGCAAAATCACTGAGCCTGTGGTCTACACGCCACCCTGCATTTCATTGGTGTCACAATCTCATGCAGTAACTAGGTTTTTTTTGTTGGGTAATTGAGAGGATGTGTGCTTGTATGTGTGCATATGTATATTAGTTGCCTTCCCAAATTTGGCACAAAGTTAAGAGACACTAACCTCTTCTTAAAATCTGTACTTTGGATTTGTCTCAATGACTCACTTTATTTCTTAAAACGCTCTAGAGCATTTTTGAATAAAAAAACTCATGTTTCATGTAATTAATTTATATCAGAGTGTTCAGTGATTGGCAAAAATTCAGCAGATAGAAAAGACCTGGTCAGACTATTCTCAGACTTCCTCTATTCTGAGAAAATGGAAGGGATGCATGTGTAAAAATCAGTATTTAGTTCTGATCAGTCTTTCTGGATTTTTAGTCGCTAATTGCTTCCTTTAACGTAGTTTTCATCATCCTCAATTTTTGAAGCACCTTGTTCATATAAAATTTCAGCCCTTTATACTAAACCCAGTTTTAAGTCCAGAATCAAAGGCGTCAAGGATACTACTTGTCTCCTGCAGCGGAGATATCTCTCTGCCAGTGAATTGATTTCCCATCCTACAACTTTTTAAAATTTCCCTATTTCACATATTTCCAGATTCAAATTATGGAATAGCATTGATATTTCAGAATACATTTAAGTATGCTCTGTAAAGATCCTGCAGTCTTACACCGTGGATTGCTATGCAGACTATAGAAATGGGCAAAAACAGCATGAGGGGTCTTACAAACTCTAAAGAGCAAAGGATTATCCAAATGTTTCAATCATGTAGTTAAAAAGTTTGTTACATAAAACAGTCAGATGGGCCTTTTAATGTGTACATCTTAGTAATCAGTGAATCGGCCACCTGACCATGTGCTTCATCACAGTGCTGTGTGTTTAGTGACAAAGCAACACCCATTGTCACAAAAAAATGTAAATGCTGTTGTGCTCTCTGTCTTGTGGTTCTCAAATTCTGATGCTTTCGTGGTGTTTCATCTGGTGAGAACATACTTCAGCTTGATTGAATGATGGTTACATTTGGTGAGATGTTGGCAAAAAGTTTGAGAACGGGAAGACTAACCTTAAAGGGCCACGAGAAAGAATCGGTGGCCACCTCTTTCTATGAAGGTTAGTGACCTTGGCTCACTGTTTTGTACCCTGATCAGACTAGCAATTATTGTCAATGGAAATTTTTCTAACATGCCTTAAAAATATTATGGTTTGATCCAAAGACCCACTTTTACTTTAGCTGTTCTTGTAGGGTTTTGTACTTTCTTACAAAAGCAGCATAATTTTTTTTTAAGTTTTACTGATTTTTCCTTTTAATGTTGCAACTTTTAATTCTTGTAAGCTGTAATAGTGATGGTAACTGTTGCCTTTCATTTTGTTCAGCCTGTGCAAAACAAGCCAGCATCTGATCAAAAGTATTACACAAAAGTCTTTCTTAAACATTTGAAAGGTGCTTTGATCACTTTGTTCTTTGGTTTGTACAATTAGAATTAGCTTTTCCGACTGGTAGTACCACAGTTGCCATCACTTATTTATGGGGAAACTACTGGTATCTGCTCTCCTGTGTAAAGAATGTTGCCTAAAGATGTCTGCCATTTGTTTTTCAGAGGATTGTATGTACGTGAGAATATGTGTGCATGTGTGTATGTATGTGGATTTTTATTATTGTTATTATTATTTTGTTCTGATCAGTGTCCTGTCTTAGCACTGGTTAGGCTTTAATTGTGAAGCTCCCCAACCAATCAATCATTAAAAGATGATGGGAGTTTTTGTTTTCTGTTTATCTGTGTCGTGCATATGTTAAATCTTGATCAGGGTTTCAAGAGTGACTGCAGTGGGTTTTGGAAACAGACTTAACATTATTGATTTGGGGTTTTCCAGAGATTAATTATAGTTCACAGTTCATTGTTGAGCTCTAATACAATTGACCATTTAAAACTGAACAACAGTTTATTGTTTTGTAACAATGTCAGTTGTTAAACCTCACTGTTTGGGATAAAACAAGAATTGTACATAGAACTCAATGCAAATTCAACAGTTGTACTTGGAGTTAAATTATTTTAACAAATAAATTTATTTAATGAAACTTCATTTGGATTTCTTTGTACTATCAGCATCCAAAAATGAACTTGGCATGGGCTATTCAGGTATTTCCTGTATAATCATTAAGTTTTTAAACAACCTCCCCGAGTAAAGAGTCTTGTGGTTAGCACTGGGTGTGTGTGCAGATAGCAGAAGAGCAGACTCCCAACGCACTTTAACTTTTTAGGTTTCAACATGAAACCACCCAGGCTTTTTCATATCTACATCCTGAAATTGTAATGCTTTTAAGGTTCTGGATTAGAAAATGTCAGTGTTCTGAAGAAGCAGCTGATTACACATCCTAGCAATGATGGTTTGAACAGTCATGATGCTCATGTTAACAGGATTGTTCTAGATAATTGACATTGATTAGAGGTTGCATTATAGTCATGCCAATACCACTGAAATGCACCATTGTGCTCTCTGGTGATGGGCTTCAGGCTGGCTTTTTGTTTCTAGGTCATGTGGATCTTAAGGTGCCAGAAGCTGGAGGCTGGTCCTCTGTAGGGACTGCTTGTTCTATAGAGGATTCTGTGAATGTTGACAAATGCTGTTAATTGTACCCAGCCTTCAGCTGCTGTAGACACTGATAACTAGCTCATTCATTCTGTAAACCAATTTAAACTGTGCCTTTTGGTTATGTTGCCATTGGACTATGTTGAAAGCCGTTGGCAAAATTCCACTAGTTTAGTAGTTTCATTGTTTTAGTGTATAAGAGAATAATTGCAAGGATGTAACAGAAGCACTATAGAAACACTTTTGAATATTTGAAGTAAAATTGCAACTAAAAATATTTTAATGCAATATTCAATATTTTTAAAGGTGGTTAGCTTCATAGTATTTAAGATGATTAAAAATACATAGGTATACCAGTGTCAAGTCGTGCTGAATGGAAGGTTTTGAGCCTAAAAAATGTTGCTTTGGAACTCATCCAACTTACAAATAACTTACAAGATATAATGCTCAATAAATTTTGGTGAATTATGGAGGCATATATAAGCAGCTACACGAGGTAATGTTAGTGGGTGAAGAAACAGGAGGAGACTCACTCAATTTAAGATTGGATCAGAATGAATGCCAACTGACACCCAAGGCTTGTGAAGCAGAGTTAGTTAAGGGAACTTAACTGGGAAGGAAGGGAGCAAATTAATGATCTTACTTATTTTGCTTGTTTAAATGAAAAACAGTCTCATTAAGAGGGTTGGCAGACAAATCCTAACCAAGAACAATGCCTGGCTCCTACTAGCCTCAAAAAGTATTGATCAGATGAATAATTTCAGTGCAATTTTAAACTCGTCTGTTTGTATTTCCAGATCTTAGTACAGTGTTTGGCACACAAAAGCATTTAGTAAGAACTTTTCCATTCAATCTGAAACCCTTCATAAAACCTACAACATAACTTACAAAAGTTGATATTTCACACCCACATGTGAAACTGGAAATTTTACAATAGCCTAATATTTTCTTTATCCCCTTTTAAAGTAACACAGTCTGTTTTTCTCATTTCTTCTAAGCAATCTCATACTAAAATACTTCAAAAGATCCACATATGTGTATTTTCTCCAATGGAATAAATGATATCACCTCTACACATTAGTAGATGGTTCTTCAAGAGATAGTGTAGCCAAAAACACTCAGGCCAAATCTCTGTGAGCTTCACTGGGCTAGTACTCAAAGGACACGCACACACACACATGCCCCATCACTAAGCATGTACCTGAAGCATCTCCAGCTTGGAATAAAAGCTTCCAGTGTTTGCTCTTTCAGAATAGTCTTTGAGCACACAGGGTCACTCCAGTGAAATTTGAGTGAAGGTTAATCATTATACAATTATAACATATAGTTGTATGGCCAAACATTGACATGGTTTGCTTTTTATATTCACTGTTAATTATTGCTGCAGTTTGTTTTACATTGATTTCATTTCTATTTTACTTAACTTTTAGATTTGTTCATATCACAGGTAATTGTTTTAATCAAAAAAAATTTCCTCTTTGGATTCTCCCCTTAATTTTTTTTTTGCCTGAATCCTGCCTTTGATGCCCTGTTTGTTCAGTTCCCATGGCATATAGTTGAATCTGGTTGCACCTATAAGATAGGCTAATAAATGTTCACCCTGATCATTTTACTTTAAAAGAAATCTTGAAAATTATTCCTGCTTATTCTTACCACAGCTTTAGGAAATATGGGGTACATGGGTTGAAAAACTGACTTAATTTAATGCCATCCCCACCAAGCTATAAGCATGTCTGCCTTGGTTTCTGATAATACTAGCCTAATAGATCCAGGTGCTTTGCAAAAATACACGCAGACATTATATTTCTTTGATGCTGCCCTGCTACAAGGCTAGTTTTCAACTGCAGTTATCATTGGAAAGGGACATTAAGAGAAAATTATTGATCAAAATAGAAAATGAAAGAAAGTTAAGAGACTTTGAAACCATCTAATCCCAGCTTACACCCAGGAATCACCATTACAACCTCTCTGATAACTGGTCATTCTGTCATAGCTTCAATCCAGTCCATGTGTCTTTTGTATGTATCACAGGTGCTATGCTGGATTATAAGAATTCAAAGATAAAAACAAAAACGTTTTGCCTTTAGGAAGTTTACATTGTCCAGGCCTGAACATTTGCCTTGGGGAGGTGCTCACCACCCAACAAACCACCAAGTTATATTTTTCAACAGCTATAATTGTGAATGTATTTCTATGTACAAAATTAAAATATGCTCCTGTAATTTCCACCTTTGGCCCAACTCAGCTCAGTCTCAGGAGCCCTACAAAATAAGTAACTTCCATTTGCACATGAGAACCCTTCAGGCATTTGGAGATATTTCTCTCCTCCCCTGCTCCCCTCTTTTGTAGGTTACTCATACCTAGTTCCTTCAAATTTCCCATGTAACTTGGTTTCTACACCTTTAACCATCATGGTTACACATTCCCTGTACACAAATGCTTATTAATTGTCAGTGTCCATTTTTAAATTTAGTCCTCTAAGCAGAACAGTTCCAGGTTTGTTCTGGACATAGAGGATTAGTGAAGCCTTTTTTGATCTTAATAATCTTTCTTAGTGTAACAAGATTGCATTGGGTTTTGGAATAGTTGAAAGGGCTGGCTCATCGTGAATCTTGTCATGTGAGATCCTCAGGTCTTGCATAAATTGCTGTGAAGTCAGACCTGCCTCATCCCATATGTAGCAGGTGATCTTAAGTGCATGACTGCATTGGCGCTCATTTGATTTTATCTTGCTAGCTTTGGCCTGTTGTTTGAATCTGTTGAATCCTTTTGAATCTTGGTTCTTTTGCCCGATAATGTAGCTATCTCCCCTCTTCTTTTATGTCATCTCCAAATCTGATAACAATAATACCTCATACTTTTCAATAATAATAAAGTGCTTCAAGATTTGCAAAGCACTTTAAATATGCTACTCCGTTTGATCTTCAGAGTAACCCTATGAGACAGGTGCTCTTATTATGGCCATTTTACAGATAAAGAAACTGAAGCTGAATAGGTTAAGGGCCTTGCCCAGGGTCACACAACTAGTAAGTGAGGCAGGATTTGAACACAGCTTCTCCTGACTCCGCGTGCAATATTCTGTTGACTGTGCCACCTAGCTGTCTTATAGCATGTCAGCATCAATGATGACAATAAAGCCAAATATAGAGTCATGTGGCATGCCATTAGAAAGCTCCCTCGAGCTGCTATGGTCCATTTGTCAGCACTTTGTGGATTTCAGGATTCTGTGAGTCCATTTAACTACTGTTATCCAGCCCACACGATATTCTCCCTCTAGGCATATCATGATAGAGTCTGGCAAATGTCTTTTTGAAATTTAAATACACTATGACAGGTCCCTAATCTTTCCAGTCAAATCCCGCCATTTTACAGTGAAAGAAACTTGTAGAGCAATTCCACTTGAATTCATGGCAAAGGATTTGAACCCAGGTCCTGTGACTTCACACTCAACACTCTTTACCCGAATTACTATTGGGTATGGTTCGTTAATTGATGCCCTTCAATAGAGTTCATACTGCCCCTGTGCCAGTAACTTCCCATCTCCATTTGACTAGGCATTGGCCAAAAGGCCATCACTGTTTCTTCCTACATTTATATACAGCCAGATACAACCTTTCATGCTTTCTTTCTCAGGTTAGTCATCTAGCCATCTATACAGCTTTATAGAGGTTCCAGCTAGCAGCTGACCAGACTTAATGACTGACAAGAGTTAATCTGGTAAAAACTGAATACACAGCTACAGGAGTCTAAAATTATAGGTTACTGCCTGGGAAAATACTAACTCCAAACAAAGGCATTCAGTTAAGTTAGATAAGGCTCTTTTTTTCTTGTTTCCTCTTGTTCTGAGGAAAATCATAACAGTCCCCTGAGCCTGGTGCCAAAGCATTATGGGCAGAAAACAATATTTTTTCTAGTTCTTACTATTGATAAGATTATGTTAGGAATTATCCTTAAGATAAAATGCCAAAGTTCATACTGACCCATTCAGTTCACACATGCAATAAACTGCTGTTACAAATAGCCTCTGTGCCAGAAGACTGGTGGATTGCCAAGCTGGCTTCCATCCGTAAGAAAGACCTGGGAGCTACAGACTACCGAGAGTCACTTTAAACGAAGCAAGCTTGTAGAATTTGTGAAAGGATGCTGAACACGTGAGAAGAGTGCATTAAAGAAAAGGCCATGTGATTTCTGTGAGGGGTGATTGGGCTTCACTAAAATTCTGCAAGGAAGCATTGAGAGCACACCACATTGTGCCACGCTAGGAACTGGGGTATTACCTGAACAAGACAGCCTGTTCACAGCATTGGAAGGACTGTCATGTTGAGGATTAGAAATATTCCACTCGACCCTAGGAGGTCAGATCTAGCAGCAGTAAGTTGCAGAGAGGGAAATTTAAGCTTAATATAAAAGGAAGATTTTCCTAACAATTAGTCATTTAAAAGAGGATAGGCTCAGGAGGTGATGGTGTCTCACTCGTTAATAGGACCTCAGGTTTAGAACTGGAGAAGATCATAGAAGTTATCTTGTCCTGCCCCTTCATTTTACAGATGAGGAAACTGAGGCCCAAATAGGTCTGGGACAAAGTTATACAAGCAGTAGGTGACAGAGTGGGCCAAGTGCAAACTGAACAGTCACGTATCAGGGATGATATAGAGGGAATTCTTGGGTGGGTACAAATAGTATTAATGACCTCAGATGTCTTCTGACAGAATTCTTTAATTTATAATTGAGGATGAATCTGGATTAAATTTACTTAGATTTTGAAAAGTTCCTTGACAAGTTTCTACACTCAGGCTATTTTTAGAAATTTAGCCACAAAGTGACTGGGTCAGCTGGGCATATACAAAGGACAAACTTAGGCAACAAATGAGAGAAATATATTCTTGGGATTGAGAGTGTTGAATAGACGCTTCTGGGATTAATATTTGGCCCAGAATTATTTAACACTTATTGTAAATTAGAGTATTGGCAAGGAGACGAAATGAATCCTCACAACGAATTCCCATCTCCCCTACACCCTCTCTAAATAGTGACCAATGAACCCAACAGAAGTTTTGACAACAACCAAAAATGGATAGAAAAAGAAACCCTCACTGGGAAATTAACTGAAAAGATCAGTAAGTTTGGGAGGTTTGTTTTGCGTTTCCATAAGGCTCCAATAATTAACAAATACTATGACCTAAAAGACAGCAAAGAAAAAAATCTCCTGTAAAAAAGGGCAAGCTGGTGACAATAATTATACCTCTACAAACGATCACAAGCGTTTCTTTTCTAATCTGTCAGACTGCTCAGCTCTGGGGATACCAATGTGAAAGTGAGACAGCTCCTGCCTTAAAGCAGGTTACATTCTCCCAGGGAAATAAAACATGTTCACAGAAAAATAGAGGGTATGTACAAAATAATATGTGGTGACTTGTGTAAGGATCACTCACCAGGAAAGGTTTCTAGAAAGAGGTGGCATTTGAGCTGAGCCTTGAAGGGAATACGGGATTCCAAGAGAAGGAGGGGAGGAGAGGGAGACCTTCTAGGTAAAGGAACCAGTTAGGACAAAAGCACAGAGAGGGAAAATGGCTCATCCTGTGTAACAGAAAGCCAGTTTATATGGATTACACAGTGCCCAATGAGGCAGGAAAGATAGACCCAAAACTCACCACTACTTCTGATGTGCAAAATGATTAGCTGAAATTTTACAATGCATTCCAATTTTTTATGAAATTAATGAGTAAAGCATGACTCAGTGTTTACTTTCTGTTAGGAAGCAATAAAGTTGACTGTACTTTTAAAGTCATATTTAGCATAAATCCAAGAATTTGAAGGAAGAAACTCTTGCAGTAGGCATAGACGGAGCCAAAAGGAAGGAAAGCAGTGAAACTGATTTTTTTTTTTTTTGAAAGGGGGGTTGAGAGAAGACTGATTCTAAAATGGAATACTGAGCTTGATCTTTGTGACCAGAAGAGTGAATAAGATTGGGCTGTAGCAAAGTTGGGTGAGTTTTATCTTTTTTTTTTCTTTTTGGTGGGGGGAGAGGTTGGTCAGTTTGTGTAAGAGCATAAGATTGGGGTATTAAAATTAAAACAAAGGGGATCCTTAAAGTAATCTAGAGCAGTTCTCCCCAAACTTCCTCAAATGATCTGAGTATAGAACCACAAAGTAAAAAAAAAAAACTCTGTAACATCAGGAAGAGGAAATGTAAAAATACCTTAGCACATGATAACTCTTACAAACATTCTAACTGAAAACCAGTTGCCAGCCCACTGCTCCTGATGGTCCCATGGTGCTCCTGTACTCAACCTCCCCTATGCCTCCACAACCCAGGAAAGTGGTGGCTGATGCAGTTTTCCACACTGAAGTGAAGAGGCAATCCCTTTGCAGTATCCCAAAGGGGCATTTCCCCCAGAGTAGATTGAAACCCATGAATCAAACCAGCCCTGAGCCTCAAAAAGAATGGATGGGGAATTGTTTTGGAGGAATGTGACCACAGGGGACAAGATCATGGAAGAGGTAGGAGAACAGAACAGTGGCACTGGTTAGTCATTTAGTACAGTGTAGGAAGTCAACATAGTGTAGACAGTCAATAGAATGATAAGAAAAAGATGACCCGAACCCAAATGAAAAGGTTTCTCAGAACAGCCCCCTCAACAGTGTCCAAAGAGAAAAGGGGCCAGTAATCCATACATAAGAACTTCTGAGGCAGCATGTTGACTTAGATAACATTACATTTTAAACTATGTTTTATTGTATTTTTATCTATTGTTAAATATTTGCCAATTACCTTTTCATCTAGTTTGGACTTCCATGCAGCTAGCACATTTGACACCTGTCCTAGGGAAACCATTCTCAATTCTTTTTTAATAGAAACATTTATTTAAAGCCAAGAACTGGCATTGTTTGCAATGGGAAAATATTTATTGCTTTCTCAGTACAAATGAGTAAAGCAAGAATATTTCTTACTCCCAATGTTATTTGGCACAGTTATAAAAAGGCGAGCTATAGCAATAAGACAAGAATAAAATTAAAGTATAAACACCAGTAAAAGAGAAGTGAATTAGTTTTACTTGCAGGTGACATAATGGTATATTTTGAAGACCCCAGACAATCAGCAAAGAAGCTATATTGAGATTTATCAATAACTTCAGTAAGGTTACAAAATAAATCTACATCGATCAATAGCATTTCAATACGATATTAACAAAAATAGGAAGAAAGCATAATTATAAAGATTCCATTCAAAATAACAAAATAACTAATGCATAAAATATCAAAATTAAGTCATCATAGGGAAGGAAAGTTTTCTGGAAATAAAATTATAAAGTATGTAAGTAAAGGGAGACACAAAGATGTTTACTATTGATGGTTAGTTCATACTAATATTACAAAAATTACGATGCTACCCATTTTAATTTGGAGATTTAGCAATATTTCAAATTGCTGAGTGGATACTTGCTAGAGCTAGATAAAATCATAAAAAAAATTCCTTGGAAGAACAAAAGATCTAGTACGTTAAGAAAAATAATGATAAAAAGTCCACTGAATGGGACTTGGCATTACCTACTTCAAACTATGTTAGAAAGTAATGGTCATATAAAATTATGTGGCACTGGTTGTTAATATAGAAAAGTAGATCACTGAAACAAACAAGAAAATAAAAAGCCAGAAGCAATGGGAAAAAAAAAAGTTGTCCAGTATTTGATAAAACCATGAAGATAAACCACCAAGGGAAAGACTCCCTTTTGCTAAGAACTGACTGTCAGAAAAACTGGAAAGGGATTGTGAGAAATTAAGTTTGGAATGACATTTTATATCATATACCACAATAAACTCAAAATATGAAGAGAATGAGATCAGGTATCTTTCATAATGATGGCTACAGGGAGAATTCTTAACTAAACAGGGATTGAGGAAATAATAAAACCTAAGAGAAAAAATTGACTATAGGAAATAATTTTCTCATTTACAGTAACAAATTTAATAAAGATAAAAAGATAAATACCAGACTGGGAAAATATTTACATCAAACTTCCAAAAAGATATTTTGTGGACCTAGAAAAATAATAATGAAATTCATTGGGAGAAACAAAAGGTCAAGATTCTCAAACAATAATAAATTGACCTTTCTACTTCTTTCTATCATCACTATATCTTAAACTTAAAATGCAGAAAGAGACAGGTTTCTTATCAATTTTCTAGAGCTTTCACTAGTTTTTAAATTAGTCAGTCCTGAGTGGTTTTTTTCATTCACATGGTGTTTATTGGTCTTCCAGTTAAGCTTCTTTTCTTCCTCATAAGTTGATACAAATCTGATGTTTCTCTCAATTCCACATATTTGTAATTTCTTATTGTGAAATGATATTTTATTACACTCATATACCATAGTTTTTCAACCATATAAATGTATCAATATATGTGGGGACAGTTTTTGACAATATACATCAACTATTACTGCTAAAACACTAGAAAATATAGGGGAAATATTTCTTATTATAATAATAAGTAATATCTATCTAAAACCAAGAGCTAGCATTATATGTAATGGGAATAATCTAACTATCATTCCAGTAAGATCAGAGGTTGTAGCAGCAAGCACCCCAAGTGCGTCCTCAGGGTTTGCTGCCCATACAGGTTCTTGGATCTGCTTTGTTAAAGGAAAGCAACTCAAAATGGGTTAACAAGCTTACTTTAATCAGTCAGACATATATCATTTACCTTGTTCAGGGGAAAAAGGTCAGCACCCCGAACTTCAAAGCATACAGGCAGAATTATCAAGACAGAAACAGATCAAGTAGACAGATTTCCAAACTGTCCAACCATTACATCCATACCCAGTCAACATCTGGGTTTCCACATCTGGGTTTTTCAAAGCCAGGGGACTCTCAACAACGCTTCCCAGAATTCAGATCAAATCACAGAACACTTCTCAAAGTGAGTCCCAAAACAAAGCTACACATCAGGGCTTATATAGCCTTCTCCTGGCTCAGAGAATGTAACAACCTTATTGACTCACTGGCTAATCAAGAAGTATCTACTGAAAAACAAGCCTCCCTCCCCAGGCTTCAGGTGCATTTTAGCCTAGGGGCAGGGAAGATCTTCCAAATTTGCATTCCCATTACTGAGGTAAAGCTAGGTTGTCCATTATCACTTCCATTATTTGATATAGTGCTAGGAAAGCTAACTATCAATAAACAAAGAAATTGAAGACAGCAGAGGCAAAGGAGAAACAAAATTATCCCTTCTTGCAGACGATATGATAGTATATTTATTGAACCTTAGAGAGTCAACTAAAATTAATTGAAACAATTATTCTGTGCTATACCAAAGGATTAGTTTATAAAGCCAGGGGAAAAATTATGAAATTAAACTAAAGCACCATAAAGTCAAGAAACACAAGGGAAATTAAAAAAAAAAAAAGGAATAAAATGGCCTAGTAGTAGCAGATCTCAAACTGCACTGCAAATCATTAATTATCAAGATTATTTGGTATTGGTTAAGGAAAGAGGTTAATCAGTGGAACAAATTAGATATACAACATACAGAAGCAAACAAATGTAGTTGTCTATATTTTAATAAAGAACCCATTTCCCTTCCCCGAGATACTCGGGTAAGAACCCCCTATTCAATAAAAATTGTTGGAAAAACTGGAAAGTAGTCTGAAAGAAACTATGTATAGACCAGTTTCTCACACCATCTACCAAGATAAGCTCCAAATGCACGCATGATTTAAACATCAGTGGGAATATTTTTTAATAGAGATACAAGGAAGAAATAATTATTCAAGTCTATAGATGGGGAAAAGTTCATGATTAAACATGTAAGGGAGAAGATCATAGAAGATAAAAGGGACAATTTTGAGTATATTTAAAAATTGTACAAAGTATAGCTAAAATAAGAAGAGAAATAACTTGGGCAGGGGAATTTAAAACAAGTTTATCTGATAAAGATCTAATTTCTAAGACATTTAAGAAACATTTAAATTTATAAAAATAAGAGTCAGTCCACAATTGATAAATGACCAAAGGATATAAATAGAAAGTTTTCAAAGGAAGAAGTCCAAGCTATTAACATCTATATGGAACATGATTACTAATTAGAGAAATTCAAATTAAAGGAACACTGAGGAATTAAAATTAGAACAAATACTAGAAGGACTATGGGAAAACAGGTACATTAATACATTGTTGGAGCTGTGAAATTCTGAAGAATAATTTGTACCTATCGAAAAAGTTTCTAAACTGTACATTTCCTTCAACCCAACTAGATATTGCTACTAGGCCTATATCCCCAAAGAGATCAAAGAAAGAGAAAAAGGACACTTATACCAAAGATATTTAAAGCAGATCTTTTTGTGGTGGCAAAGAAACCCAAGGGGATGCCCTTTAATTGACAAATGACTGAATAAATTATGGTATATGAATGTGCTGAAATGACAAAAGGAACAGTTTCAGAGAAACCTAGGAAAACTTTGAATTGATGCAGAATAAAGTCAGTAGAACCAGGAGAACATTTTTAACAATAACAGAAATGTTATAAATACAAACAAACTCAAGACTGATCAATGCTATGATTCCAGAGGACAGGTGATGAAGCATGTTATCCACTTTCTGAAAAACTCATGATAGGCTCAGGATGCAGAATGAAATGTATATTCTGTATGTGGCCAATGAGGGAATTTGTTTTGCTTGACAATGCACATTTGTTACAAGGATTTTGTTTTTGTTTTTACTTCTTCAGTGTCAAAGATTTTTAAAAATTGATTATTAAGTGATTTTTTAAAAGAGTAAAACACAGAAATCTACCAGTAGGGGAAGGACCAACCTCACTGGGAAAATAATTCTTGACTATGTGCTCAGAACCTAAAAGAAATCAAGCAGTAGGTCTAATGGAAAATACAGCTGTAAGTACTTAAAGAGAACCCACTAAATTATCTTTTGCTTCTTAAATAAAAGAAAAAAAATGCCACTATTCTCAACAATTTCTTGCTTACAAGAAATGCATCTAATTACAGGGCCACATACAGATTCAAAATAAAAGTCTGGAATTAAACCTATTATACTTTCTGTTGAATTCTTTTTAAAACTTGTGAACTTGATTTCAAATAGTGAAAAAGCAAAGATAAATAAAATTAAGAGATAAGCAGGCAAATCACATCATGATTAAAAACACCATTGATGATGAAATGATATCAATATTAAACATGTATACACCAAATAGTATATATTCCTAGATCTTAAAGGAAAAGCTAGCTAAAACAAAACCAGACTTAGCTAATAAGACACTAATTAAACCGACTTTAATGTTTCTCTTTTTCTTACTACACAAACAGAACAAAAATATTACAAACTTGAACAAGAAATTGGAAAAACTGTATTTGATCAATACTTAGAGGCAAGAATATCCTTAGGCTTCCATCAAACTTATAAAAAATTTGATAATATACTGGTGACAAAGAACTCATACGTAAGCTAGAAAGACACACAAGATTGTAAATAATAAGGTAAATATTAATTAAAAGATTCAGAATTAACAAAGCCCCCACCTCTCCCACCATGTCAAAAAAAACAACTAATGTGAGGATCAACAATCAAATCTTATAAATGATTTTTTAAAATTATACTAAAGAGAATTTTCATAATGGGGCAGCACACCAAAATTTGTGGGATACTCAAACATTTCTTAGAATAAAATTTATGTCTCTTATTAACTTTATTATTAACAATATTTTTAAAAGAAGACTAACAAATTGAACATGCAGTTAGAAAAAAACTAGAAAAATAAGAATTGAGTAATCTTCAAACTAGGATATTTTACAAATTAAAGTGAGATATCCAGATTTTAAAGTTAGAAATAAACTTCTGGGTCACATGACCAACAAAATGCATGACTACCCATGTTCTCTGATACTCATGATCACCCAAAACTTCCCCCCAAAATAGAAATTATGTGCCAAGGATAAAGCAATTTCAGTTGTCTCTATGGTCAAGGAAAAGAAAAACCTCCAAATGATAAAAATTCCATGAACTAATACAATCATTCAATAATACTCCATTTCCCACTGATCATCAAATTCCAAGCATCAGCAGTACACAATCCAACCTAATACAAGGCCTGTAACACAACAAAGCTCCATGTCCTTCCTTCCTCAAACCTTTTCAATGCTTGGCTAATTTAAATTCAAAACTACAGAAATTTGCTGAAGTCTCAATAGCCATCAATCTTCTGTTCTGCACAAGAGAATAGAACTCTGTAAAAGCTATGGATTAAGGGAAGAATGTTTCACATTCCAGTAAGTCTGAGAGAAAGCCCAACATCCATTTAGGCCTGGTTCTGTCCCCGCAAAAGTCGCTTGTGGCAGAGACATAACTGGTGAATTGTAAATTGTCCAGCATGTGAGGAGGCTGAGGTGGGTTAAGATTCATGCCCCAAGGAAAGCACCACAAAAGGGGAGGGAGTCAAAAAGTAAGCAATAAGAGAAAAGGAGGAGGGAGAAAGACTGAAAGATCTCAGGAGTAAGAAAACTCAAAAAATTTTGAGCATAAACAGATAAACCAACAGGGAAGACATTAAGTGCAGAAGAAAATATGGCCTCCAGATCTAGGAAATGAGTCCAGACATCTGTGAATAAATACTAAAAAACAAGGAAAATGACTCAATACATGATAAAGCAGAAGACCCTATGGATTTTTTGGAAAACATGGAGCCCTAACCTACTATTCCTGGGTGGTTGAAAAGAGAAATAAGAATTTTTATAGAAGAATATATGATCTGTACAGTAGAATAAATGGCAGAATAGAAAAATCTGAAGCCAACATTGCAGGCCTCACCAAAGAAGCAAAAGGTAAAACTGATTAAGAAAGTAGACACATAGAAGTGAAAGTCAATCTGGAAGAAAAAAAAGAATAACATTAAAAGAAAAGATGCTCTCCATACAAGCAAAACCTATTTATGTCACAGATAGGATGCATAGAGACAATTTAAGGATTATAGGTTTCCCAGAAGAGCATGACAAGTCAAAAATATGAAGACTATAATACAAGTAATAAAATGAGAAAGTTGACCTGAATTTCTGAACACAGAAAACAAAGTGCCAATTTGAAGAATACATGGATCGCCTCCAGGAAAAAGAAAAAAGAAAAAAAAAACAGTCAAACTAAATAAAAAAACATATTGCAAACTCCAAGACATAGTGATTAAATTGAATAATTTTCTTGAGACACAACAAATTCTGCACATTCAAGACCAGGAATAAGACCTTTAGATATAAAGTAAAGAAAATTGGAATAACACAAAACTATTCTACATCCACCAGAAAACACAGGAAGAAATGGAATAATGTGTTCTGAAGAGTAATGGAGCTCAAGGTGCACCAGAAAACCTACTCTGCAAGTATGAGCTCAACTATAAATGAAAAAAAGATAGACATTCAATAATAAAGAGGTGTTTGAAACACTGTTAGAGAGAAATCCAGACTTGAAAAGATCATTTGCTTTTCAAATACCCCAAGCAACAGAAACGCTAAAGAAATGTATCAGTCAATGACAGCAGAGAGATCATTAAGATATTTCTTTCTAAACATAAACAAGGATGAAGGCTGAAGGGAGGTGGGAGTGATGGTGGAAAGGTGGGCCTGATTTTTGGAGACACTAAATTACAAAATGGGAGAATATTTAGAAGCAGGGAGCAAAAGAAGAAGATAAGGCGAAGTGTATGATGTTGCCCTGGTAGAGCTGAGGGCTAGCAATGAGAGTAGGGTGACTTCTGTGTTTTCTCAAGAAGAGGAGAATCTACAGTTGGAATGGGGGTAGGTGAGGGGCTGAAAAAGACCGGGGAAAGGGAAGACCTTGATTTGGTGACTGGAGGGGTGCCACTGATGGATACTCCAATGAATGAAGAGAGATGTTCTGTCAAGGGAGATAAAGATTTTGTGGTGGTGTGTATTGTCAGTAGGGACTGGATATTTGGAGAAATCACTGCCCAGGCATATGAAGTTCCATTAAGAGTGAAAAAGCATAAATTTAAGGAGGAGATTTGGAAGATTTGAAGGGAGAGAATTTGAAGAAGGAGATTTGAATGGGGAAGAAATGAGACCAGGAGGAGACCCTAAATCAATGGTATGCTGTAAAATCAGGTATGGAGGTGGGGGAGAGGGTCCTGCCATTGGGCAGTGGAATGTTCTCTCTATCATCTGCAGGATTTGGCATTATCTAGGAGTGAAACACTATGTAAAGGGAGGAACAGGGAGCAAGATCTGCACGGCAAGGCAGTAGCAGAAGCTGAGCCCAGAATGGATATGTGGGAAGTTTTGGTTCCATTAGGAATGCAAAGCATAGAGAGAGACTAGATAGGTATAGGGGATGTCAAATAAAGAATAAGACTAGAGTTGACAGAAAAGAAAGGATAGATAATGAAGACAATAAAAAAGAAATCCTCTCAGTAAAGAGGTGCAGAAAATGAAAGTTTTAAAATTTATGAATAGGAGAAGAGAGGAAGGGGGAAATCTATGTGAATATAAGGGATAAAAGAAGAAAATAATTAAGTGACCAGATAAAAGCAATAAAGAAAAAGAAACTAGTAAGATTCCAAAGGGAAAAGGGTAATTAAAGGGAAGGGAGAATCAGAAGGTGAGGGGAAGGGAGTCAGAAACTTTGTTGCTGTTTTGTTGTTTGACTTGTGTCTTATTCTTCATGACCCTATTTGGGATTTTCTTGGCAAAGATACTGGAGTGGCTTGCCATTTCTTTCTCCAATTCATTTTGCAAATGAGGAATTGCAGCAAACAGGGTAAATGACTTGCCCAGGGTCACACAGCTAGTAAGTGCCTAAAGCTATATTTGAACTCAAGAAGATGAGTCTTCCTGACTCTAGGCCCAGCACCGCCTACTAGTCCCATTAGGAAAAGGGCCACCTTTAAAAAAAGATTTAACTAAAGTAACTGAAGAGACATACTATCCTGTTTACAGTAAAGGAGGGGGGAAAATCACAACTCAAAGACAATAATATTAGAGATAAGTGAAGGTAAGTATAAACTTAAGTCTCATAACTTTAAGTGTGAGTGGATTAAATCATCCAATAAAACAACAATAAAAATGTGACAGATTATAGAAGAAAACAAAACTTGTACAATCTGTTGCTTATAAGAAACACATTTAGAAAACAAAGATATACATAGAACAAAACTGAGGGTAAAGAGACAATGTAACTGTGTTTCAAGTGAATTTTTTAAAAAACCCAGAAGTTGCAGTCATTCAATTCAATAAAGCAAAAATGAACATTCAAAAAATAAAAACGGATCATTAAAGAAACTACATTGTGATCAAAGCAATTGTAGACAGTAAACCAAAATCAGCAATATACTTATATGCTCCAAATGCCTTAGCATCCAAATTCATAAAAGAAACATTAACCGAGCTGTAAGAATACATAGATAATAGCACAATAGTGATAGGGGATTTTAATATTTTTCTCTCCACTTAGGACAAGTCTAAAAAAAAAATAAACCAAAAGGAAAATATAGAACTGAACAAATGGCTGGAGAAACTAGAACTAAAAGCTATGACAACTTCTAAATGGGACTGCAAAAGAATATATATAATTTTGAGCACTACACAGAACTTTTACAAATCTGACCATGTATTAGGAATAGAGGAATATTGCAAACAAATACAAAAGAAGTAGAAATTGCAAATACATCCTTGAATACATCCTCTTGTAGCAAAGGTGTCAAACTCACAGTCAGTCTGTTTTCCTGAGTGCTACTAACCAGATTAAACAGTATTTGAGAAATACTTCACAAAATAAATAAAAATACAACAGAGATAATGTTAATGTGTGGTTTCCTAAATCAATATGTGGTCCAGAGGGATCCATTTCTATTAGATCTGTAATGTAATTATAAAAAAAAATCATTGTTTCAAGGATTACAAAAAAGACAAAGACTGAAATGGAGACTTAACAATGAATTCCTAAATAATGGGTGGATCAAAGAACAAATCATAGAAACAATTAATATTCATGTGAAAGAAAATTATAATAATGAAACAATATACCAAAATTTCTGGGATGAATCTAAAGCAGTCCTGAGGGAATCATATCTCTACAAACATACATTTTTAAATAGAAAAAAGAATAGAAATGAACAGAATGTTCATTTTTAAAAACTAAAAAGCCAACAAATAAATTTAAAATAAATACAAAAGAGGAAACATTAAAAATTAGAAGAGAAATAGACTGGAAACAAAATAAATGTAAAAACAATAAACTAAAAACTGGTTCTTCACAAAATACTAGCAAAATGGATAAACTGTTAGCCAATCTGATTCTAAAGAAGAGAATAGAAAATCAAGTCAATAAAAAAGGTAAAAAGAAAAGGTGAAACGAGCAGAAGAAATAAAAAGAATAAAATCCATTATACACAATTATATGCTAGCAAAATGGAATACAAAAGAAATAGAAGAATGCTGTCAAAAATAGAAAATAACCCAAACTGAAAGAAGACAAAATAGGGATTTTAATTCAATCTCAGAAAAGGAAATAGAACTTATTGCAAAGGTACCAACAACAATAACAAAAAATCCAAAACTCAACCCTCCTATTCATACTGGAATCACAGGATAATTCTATTAAACTTTTAAAGAAAATTCATACCCATAGGTCACAAATTATTCTTTAAAAGTGTGAAAGAAAGGCATCTTACCAGAATCCTTTTATGAGACAAGTATAGTCCTAATACTATATCCAAGAAGGATAAAACATAGAAATAAAATTATAGGTTAATATCATTATAAATTCAAAATTTTCCCATGAAATCCTCTCAAATTACAGCTATTTATCCAATAAATCATTCATTATAACTAAACTGGATTTATACCAGGGATGCAAGGCTAACTGAACATTAGGAAAGCATTCAACATAGTCATATTAAAAACCAAAACAATGAAATCATACAATTATCTCAATAGATGTAGAAAAAGCCTTTGACAAAGTACAACACTCATCAATGCTAAAGACATTAGAATATATAGACATAGAAGGACCTTTTAAATACTATAATAAGCATCTATGTATAATCAAAATCAAGCATCACATTCAATGGGAATACTAGAACTTTTCCCAATAAGTACAGGAATAAAGCAAGAATACTCAGTCTCTTTACTATTGTTTGATATGGTTCTAGAAATATATAACAACAGAAATGAAACAAGGGAAAAAATGAAGGCATAAAGATAAGTAAAGAGGTGGTAAAACTATCCCAATTTGCTGAGTATATGGTAGTCTATTTGGAAAATCCTAGTGAATCAACGAAGACACTAATCAAGACAATAGCTTCATCAAAATACATTCTCAAAAATCAATTGCATTTCTATATAATAATAACAAAATCAAAGAATCAATAATATAAAGGGAAATCCCACACTAAATAAACAATAAAATCCTTAAAGTATCTGGGGATCAATCTACAAAGCACACATAAGACTTGTAAAAATTCAACTACAAAGTTCTCCTTAAAGAAATAAAGATTAATTTAACTAGCTGTGAAAATCTTTAATGCTCATGACTGATCTATGCCAATATAATACAAATGAAACTACTACCGAAAGTAATTTATACTTTTAATGCTATGTTAAATTACAAGGTGATACTTTATAGAATTTGGTAAAATTATTACAGAATCCCTTTGCTTTTACTCTGCCATCTTGGCTCCACCCTCCTACAAAATTCATTTGGAAAAACATAAGATCTAGAATGTCAAGGGAAAAAATCAGAAGAGGTAGGTATTAATAAGAAAGAGTCCTTCAGTCCTCAAACTATATCTATAACAGCAGTCATCAAAATCATCTGGACTTGTTTAAAAAATAGAAATGTAAAGCAAAGGAACAGACTAGACAAAGGAAAATTATAAACAATAGACCTCAATAATAGTGTTCTATAAAGTGGAAAACAGAAATTATCTGGGAAAAAACTCCTTATTTAACAAAAACTGCTGGAAAAGCTGGAAAGTAGTCCAGCAGAGACTAACAACTTACACCATATTCTACAATATTTCTAAATAGATATACCATCTTAATATTATAGATAATACTATATGAAAATTGGAAGAGAAGTAGATCATATGCCTCTCACAACTGGGGGTTGTGTTCTTAACCAGATCAGTTCTTAACCAAAGAGATAGAGTAGATTACAAAAGATAAAGTTGATGACTTTGACTACAAGAGGCTAAAAAGCTTCTGTACAGACAAAATAAATGCACCTAGGATAAGACAGGAAGCAATCAAATGTGGAAAGAATCTTTACCAAATTTTTTCTAATCAGGGTATTAACAACCAAGATATGTAAAAATCAACATATCATATGTGTATGACATATCATATATGTATGTCACATACAAACATACATATTACTTATAACCATTCACTAATAGGTAAGTGGTCAAAAGACAAGAACAAATCATTTTTGAAAGAAAAATTACAAAGTATTAACAACAGATTAATCAAAATCACTAATAATAAGAGAAATGCACATCAAAACCCCTTGCAAATTGGCAAAGATGATGTGAAAATAGTTAATGTTAGAGGATTTGTGGTATGATAATTGATATAATAATGATGCGTTGTTGGTAAAACTTTGAATTTGTACAGCCATTTTTGAAAGCAATTTGGAAGTAGGCAAATAGAGTTATTAAAGTGTCCATATAAGAAAGCCATTGATAAGAAGAAAGTCCTCATATACACCAAAATATTCATAGCATCACTTTTGGGGATATCAAAGAATTGAAAACAAAGTGATGCCTATTGAAATGGGGACTAACTAAACAAATTATGGTATTTGAACATAATTGATTATTACTGTAGTATAAGAAATTATGAGATGCATGGTAAGATCTACATGAACTAACCTAATAATAAACAGAGCTAATAAAACAATATACATGACTACAACTATTTAAACTAAAGAACCACATAAAAAAACTAATCAAAAGTGGATGTAGCAAAATTATTAAAATCAATCACTTGAAAGAAGAGATATGAGAAGACACTCCCATCCTAACCTTTCATGGAGGTGGGATGTCCACAGGTGTTGCACATTGCACATGTTTTCATCCTTTTTTCAGTGTATTGATCAGTTATGCCAATTTTTCCCTTTTTCTTTTCTTTTTTTCTTTTTAAAAAGATTATTTGTCACATGGGATGGAACCCTGGAAGAGGAAGAGGAAAGAATGCTAGGGAAAACTATGATGATGTAAAAAAAAGCAAAAGATTTTAATAAAATTTTATTTTAAAAAGAAAACTAGAATGAACAATTCAACTGATCACAAAGTTATTTTGATTATATTTTTGAAATGTTACACAAATTACAACTCAAAAACTCTTATAACCTCACTGGATAATTGAATATGCTACTTATAATATTTTTTAGGATGTATTTATTGGGCATTTTCAACAGCTATACTGAAAAATATCACATACAAAATCTACAAATTAAATTTTCAATTATATAATTATAAAATTATATCCTACCTATAACTATCAAAATTACAAGTATAAAATTATAAAACTAATTATAATGTAATTATGACTACTAATGTGGGACATTCTATAAGAATTAAAAGAAACAATCTGGTAAGGTCTCATATGCTTACTATTATCTGCAAGACTTCATATTAAATTCCTTTATTTTAGGAATGTTGTAAAACATAAACATAATTTTAATTAAATAAGTTGTACCTTGGAAGATGCTTAACATAATTTCATATATACATTTTTCATGTTAGACTTTTTATATGAACAAACATTTTCAGTATTTGACTCAATATTAGACTGAATATGTGTCAAGTTTATTTCTGTATTTTGATTTAAAACAAGAATAAAGTGAAAATACTTGCTCAAACAAATATGTATAAAATGGTAGAAAAATTTTACAAGCTGTCATGCTGTGAGAGGGAAATTCATTTTTTATTTTCAGTCACCTAATCAATGAAAATGAATAGCAAGTTATATACAAAATATTTACTTTTCTAATGCCAAATGTCAAGCTATATATTAAGTGATAAATGTATTTAGATTTCAATTGCATATATTGGTTCTTTATGTATATATATGAATCTTTGTAAGGAAAGACTCTTTTTGAATGTGACTTTCTTCTCTTCTGCTGACATATTAGCTACACTCTCACAGAAACATTACTGAACTGACCAGTGTTGCCAAACAGTTCATTTGAATATCTACTAGATAGAAGAATAGTAACACATTTGAAAGATGAGCTTAAATCAGAAAACAATGTTAGCACTACAGTGAGAGGCAATATAAGGTTGCATCTACACAACATTTGTGATGATGTATGATAGTTGAAAGATGGTTTGTAATGTGCATGCCCAGAGATCATAGTTTTCATGCCACTTGACATTTGCTCTGCAAGAACTCAGATGTTTATAACATCTTGATTATGTGATTACACAGATGATGAGGTATGCTTACACAGTAACAGAGGGGAAATAGGGAGCTACTCTTGTGCAGTGAACAGAATGCAAATGAGGGTTTGCACCTGCATCTGGCTATCCATTGGGAATCATTGTGCTCAAATATTATACCCCAGTTATGATTTGGAAACAATTTGATGACAAGTTGAGAAACTTCAAGAACAGACTGAGTCAGAATTGAATCTGAGTTTGATGTAATAATTATATATGATCAAAATCACTATGCAAGTGATTATGATGTTTTCATATAGTTGAAGAAACAAACCTGTAATGCTTCAAATGCTTCAAATGTGTATATGCTTCCTGTCAAAGAGAATATTTGTAGCATATTTGGGCAATTATTTTATTGTTTAAGGCACAATTAAAGAATTTTTAGCAGAAACCCCTTGGATCATCATTGTGAACCTCTAAGGAGTTTCTGAAGCACTAAATAAGAATCCCTGCCCTAGATATTTTTAAGATGAACTGTTGTTGTCCATGCCCCTCTTCCAACTTGGCTTGTGAAGCTATTTTTTGTACCCAAATGTAAGAATTCACATTTATCCCAACTAAACATCATCTTATTAGATTCACCCCAGTATCCTAAGATTGTCTAAATCTTTTTGAATGCTGACTATCCTCTAGATCAGAGATATCCTGCTCAGCTTTATGCATCTGCAAATTTGATGTGCATACCATTTATGCCTTTATTCAAGTCAATAATAAAAATGTTAAACAGCAGAGGGCCAAATACAGATCCCTGGGGCACTCCATTTAAAATCTCCTGCCATGATGACATTGAACTATAAATGATGACTCTTATAAGTATGGCCATTAAACCAGTTCTGAATCTACATAATTGTTTTATTGCCCATGGCATATCTCTCCATTTTCTTTACAAAAATAGAATGAGATGCTTTAGCAAAAGTTTTGCTAAAATCTATGTATATTTGGCATTTAGGAACTCTGTCAAAAGGCAACAGGAACAATCAGCTGACAAGAAGAATTTGGCTGCTACTTCATGACTGGCTAAGCAAAGAATGGAGTTCTATCATTTTTCAGGCCCCAGAACTTAAGTAGGTAAATAAAGCCTGTCAGAAGTGAATGTCGTTCTTTCCTGCATCCCCTCCTACCCACTACTTGTTTTAGAGTGAAAAGAAGAAAGGGTAAGAACAGATTTAGCCACTGTTGTATAGGAAGAAGGGACATGTAGGTGGCACAGTGGATACAGTACCAGGCTTAGAGTTGGAAAGACCCAAATTCAAATCTGACCTCACTTACCAGCTGTGTGACCCTAGTCATCTAACCCTGTTTGCCTCAGTTTCCTCATCTATAAAATGAGCTGAAGAAAATGGCAAAACCACTCTAGTATCTTTGCTAAGAAACACCCAAACAGGACCACAACTGAAAATAACTAAACAAATATAGGAAGAAATGCAAAGATCTAACTAAATGATGTAGAGTCTTGGCAGGTAAAGAGCTGGCTAGTTAGCTTGCTTTGCCCAAAAAGTCAACCTAAAATGTCTTGCTTTGTTCTGATTGTATGACATAACATCCTGTCAAGGTTTGGATTTGTAGTTCACTAGCTTAAGGCCAGAGCTAGCTAAATTGAATGTAATACTTTCTAACACCTTTTTAAAAGGTAACACACACATATACACACACATACCTATATATACATATATATACACATGTACATACATATATGTATACATATATATGCATACACACACACACATATATATAGTTTACAATTGGATGGTTGGAAGTAGTATGTGATAAGACTGGAAAGATGAGGGGGGTTTGAATGCCAAGAAAAAAAGTTTGTCCTTTATTTAATGGAAAACTATTGAAAGTTTTAGATAGAAAAAAATGTTTTGATTAAAGTACCACCTGGGCAAGTCAATGGGACCTCAGTTTTTTCATGTATAAATGACAGGGTTACTCTGAATGACCTCTAAGACCCTTTACATCTCTAGATCTCAGATTTTATGCTACATTGTGAGAATTAATTCAGGCAGCGGTGTGATTTGAAATGAACTAGAGATACTAGATAAGACGTTATTAGTGAGTCATGCCTGAATTAGGACAGTTGCAATGAAAGTGGAAAATAGCAAATGAATCCAAGAAGTATCATAATAAAGGTAAGGAACAATAGGACTTAGGTAACTAATTGGATGTGGAAAGTAAAGGAGAGGGGACAGTAAGATGACTCTGAGGGTCTGATATTGAATAATTCAAGTATTGTAGTGTCAGTAGCAACAATAAAAAAAGACAAGTTAAGTGAGCGTGTTTTGATAGAAAGAGGTAAATATGTTCGTTCTGAAGTGCCACCACTAGACCTCTAAGGACCTGTAGTCATCTGCATAGAGGTACTAACTGACAAGAAGGATGAGAATACAATGTCACCGAAGCCAATGGGAGAGAGAATATCTAGAAAGTGACCACCAATAGGAAGATATTGCCAAGCTGTCAAGTATCTAATCAGCTGCCAAGTCCTATAGATTACTTTCTATTTTCTGCTTCTTTTCCTGAGTCCAGGCACCAAAAATTGATCCAGAGAAATTACACTGTTGGTAACTTCCTAAAAGTGGAAGATAAGGGTCTAGTTGCTCAAACAGAGGCTATTTCCACAACAATTTCTCAGATGAGAAGGGCTCTACCACTAGGAGAATTCCTTAGTTGAAAGGACTAAAAGATCAAGTCTGACTGGCCAGAAGATCTGGATGTGTGTGCTGCCTAGTCAGTATGGATCCAACACAAAAATGAAATATCTGTTGGATAACCTAAAATGACCCTGCCCTCATGAAAGCTTCTTTTCTGTCCAAGGAAATAATATGTATAAAGTAAGTAAATACAAAATAAATATAATCAGGGAGAGCATAATACAAGTAATGAGTTACTGCTTCATCATTTAAGTAGTTGTCAGTGCGTGATTATTAGTCTTTTGTGTTTTAAGCATTGTGTATGTATGTGTGTGTGTGTGTGTGTGTGTGTGGTGGAGAAAATAGTTGTTCTCTACATTCTAATTCATATATTGACTACCTTTTCTAGTGCTTTTTCATTCATTTTAGGGAAGATTTGAATCATATGGTTTATTTAAGACATTTTCTCCATAACTGCAGAGTAGGGACGGAGTGATGATGCAGAGTTCAAGAAAAAAAAAATGCTTTTAAGGGTTAGGCTTCTCAAGGATTGAACCTGGTTGTTGTGAGGGTCAAATGAGATAATATTTGTAAAAGCCTGACACACAATAGGTCCTATATAAATATGGGCCATTATCATTAGCATCATCATCATCATCAATCATTATCTTCCCAAGTCACACATTCCTCCCTCCATGTACTCTAATTTCTAGTCACGCTGGCTTATTTGTTATTCTCCTTGGAAAGTCCTCTGTTTTCATTATATTTTAACTACTACACAGCAACCTAAGTTCTATTTTCCCATAGAATTAAAAGTTTCAGTATCTCCTTGAGCCTATGATAAACATCCCTTGAAAGAGAGTACAGCCCACGAGGTAAAAAGATCACTGCTCACAGAGAGAAAGAAACATGCACAATTACGGGAAGTGGAGGGGATCTTCCTGCCAAGTATAACAGTGAATAATGGGGACCAAGAAATTCTAGGTCAAGGATGATGATCTTCTCATCTGTACCTTTCCTAAGTCAGGAACAACATGGATTCAGGAAATTATGGACATGACTGAACAGAATGGAGATGTAGAAAAGTGTTCATGATCAGTCATTCATCTCTAGTATTTTTCATTGAGTGGGCACATTCACCTCAACCTTCTGGTGTGGACCAAGCCAATGCAATGGCCTCTCCTTGGATACTGAAGACATACCTTCCCACCCAACTATTGCTTCCATCCTTCCAGAACAGCACCTGTAAGATCATTTATGTAGCTTGGAATGTCAAAGACTGCATAGCACCTATGACCATTTCCAAAGGATGAGCCAAACACTCCCTGAACAAGGAACTTGGGAAGAATATTTTGAAAACTTCATGAACGGGAAAGTGAGTTATGGCCCCTAATATGATCATGTTAAAGGAAAGTGGAAGGCAAAAGATAAACACCAAATTCTCTTTCTTTTTTATGAGGATATAAAAGAGAATCCAAAGAGTGAAATTCAGAAAGTGATGAAGTTCATGGGAAAGAATCTGGATGAAATGATACTGGATAAAATTGTGCAGGAAACATCATTTGAAAAAATGAAAGAAAATCCACTTAACCCCAATTGCCCTGCCCTTCCCCCTCCAAAAAGAAAAAAACAAACAAAAAGACTAATAATTAATGGTGCCTAGTATCTTTGCCCTTATGAATGAACTTAACTTATTAGATAAAGTAAAGCACTGAAGCTTAGAAACCAGGAACTTTCTGTTCATTGTTGCCCCATATATTTGGTCAAGTCAATTGTTATTTTTGTGCCTCAGCTTCCTAGCTCACAAAATAACAATATTTTGAGTATAATTATATACATATTAGTACAGCTACTAAATAATACTATCCATGAAATGAAAAAAAAATATATGCTACACTGGTCCAATTTTAATCACATCTAAAAACCACAGAGACTAAAATGGTCCTGAAGGGTTTATTAGTGTAATAGAAAGAATACTGGATTTTACTCCAGAAAAACAGAATCTTAATCCTAGCTCTACTACATACTGCCTATGTGACCTTTGGTAAATCATTTCAGTTTCCTCCTTTGTGAAATAAGGGGTAAAACTAGATGACTTCTGGGGCGGCTAGGTGGCACAGTGAGTAAAAGTGCCAGCCCCGGAGTCAGGAGGACCCGAGTTCGGTTCCGGCCTCAGACACTTAACACCCACACAAAAAAAACTAGCTGTGTAACCTTGGGCAAGTTACTTAACCCCAATTGCCCTCCAAAAGGCAAAAACAAAAACCAAAAAACTAGATGACTTCTGTGGTCTGTTTCAGATCCTAGATCCTGTGATCCTAAGGCTCTAGTATACTCATATCAATTTAAATAACACAAATATTTTGTAAACTGGGGTTAAAGAAGCCAGAGGTTGATGCAGGGGTGAGACCTAATACCAGTCATACCATCAAGGCAGTCAGGGGTAGTGACACCCAGACGACAGAGAACACAGGACAAAACAGTTTACTGAACCCCTCTTGGAGTGACCAAAGAGACTAGCCCAAGCACAAAATCCCAAACCAAGAAGAATAAATTCAATTTGGTTACTGTAGAATAGATTCCATTATGTTTCCATCATTAAACTTCTCAGCTCAATCCAGAACTTCACAATTCAGTTCTATAAGACTGCATGGGAGTAAAGGTTTTATAAACACTTGTAAGTCATTTGTGTTCAGGTTTATACTTTCACTTCCATACAAGCCCATATGTCTGAACTTACATTCCCTTTGGAAATATATGTTGTCATCAGTCCCATCGACTCATAACTTTCTTGTCAATAAAATTTTCCAAACTTCTCTAATTTTACTTTTCTCTCATGTTGAAGATATGAATAATCAGATACCCAAATATGTTGTGCAATCTGATCAACTACCCACTCATCCACACTCCAAAATATGTTTTATTTTGTTTGCTTTGTATCTTCAGCACCTAACACAGTGCCTTGCATATAGTAAGCCTTTAATAAATATTTGTTGAATTAAAAATAAATGAATAAATAAATCCTTCTTGGATTGAATTGATTTACTAGCATCCTAACCTAATCTGTCAATCTCCATTCTTCCTATCCATTTTGTATGTCACCGCTAGATTAAACTTCCTAAATCATCTTCTATACCTCCTATCACATTGTTTTATTGCTCTAAAAGTTTCAGTGACTCCCTATTGCCCTCTGATTAAAGTTCACATTCATTAGCCTGGCACTTAAAGTCCTTCATAATCTGTCTTTGAATTACTTTACGCTATTTTACATTATTGCTCATTGTCTTCTGGATGACTCAGACAAAATGGACTGGTTATGGTAAACTCAAACATACACCATGCATGGTTTTCTACCTCTGAACTATAAGCATTTTCTGTATTTGGAATTTCTCTCCATCACCCACCTTAGCTTGTTGAAATTCAACCCATCCTTCAGGCCCAAGTTAATCCTGGACCATTATTTGATAAGTTAGCTATTTAGAAATTCACTTAGGAAAAAAATATAATTAAAAGTCAAATATAATAGAAGTGAGTAGTAAAGCTCTCTAATCCCCCGTTTTTAATTATGTTTGGATGAATTGGCGACATCCATGGAAACCCCACATACTCAGCAAATTCTCCAGAAAGGCATATCTTAAGTTTTGCTATTCTGCAGGAAAAGGTTTTTCCTTAGTCTTATGAAAGTGCTTCAGAGATACAATGCCTTAACTTTGCCTTGGATTAATAGCTTCAACTATCCTGTGAAGATGATGCAGTTTTCTCTGAGCAATGAAACCGAAAGACCTTTAGGCTTTTTATTGTTTATATGGTTAGCCTACATGGAACAATTTTCTCCATCTTCTGAGGTTAGATTGATTAATTAAATATAAAAGCTGCAGGCCCTAGGAATACTAGAGCTTCATTGTTTGGTAACAATGGGGAACAATGAACAGTTGTGAGTTGGATCTTGGCTGTCAAAGGCTCTTCCTTCCCTAGTAACAAGTTCCCTTTCAGCCTCCTTTCCTGTAATCCTAAGGGGGGCCTCTGTTTGCTAAGGAAGGAAGGTTATTTTGTTCACATGACAGCACTCAGGACCTGAAGGTCTTCAGGCTGTCTTGTCAGAGCATCTCACAGTGGGTTTGGCTCCAATAATTAACGGCTCCCAAAGACAATGAAAGCTCAGAGCTGTGGTCTGGTAGGAAGGGTTTGGGGTGTATTTTCTTCCATAGTGCATATTTTCTTCTATAGATAGTGAATGAACCCTTTTAGAATTCTGGTTCTCCAAACACCAATAGCTAAAGCTTCTTTTAGAGCCCAAGCTGAGTTTTCCTATTTTTTGCCATCTGGCCATTTGTGCCATTGCAGTCCTCATGTTAATTGGGAAGAATACTGCAATTAAGAAGAGTGGAGGCAGAGAGGCAAAGCCAAATAAAGTTCTTAGTGACATAAAGGGCTTTCTAGCACTTGACTGGCCATTCTTATTAGTCATTTTCCCCCCTTCAGTATGAAATTTACCAACATCAATTCTAATTTGTAATTACTGAGGGGTGGGGGGCATTTCAACCAAAGCAAACTAAAGTTATATGTTTGGTTTTTCTGATCACCCATATCTAAAACCTTTTCATGATCAAAGAATAATTACAAAACAGTATGATTATGACTAATATGGAAGCGTTTGCGTGACTGCACATATATAACCTGTATAAAATTGCTTGCTGTCTCAGGGAGGGAAAAGGGGAAGGAGGAAAGCAGAGAGTTTGGAATTCAAAATTTTAAAATACAAATGTTAAAAAATTTTACATGAAATTAGAAAAAATAAAATATTATAAACAAACCAAAACTGTGTGTATGTGTGTGTGTTTGTGTAAGAGAGAGGGGGAGGAAAATCAAAGGAAGAGGAAGAGGCTGAAGTAGAAGAAGAAAAGGGAGACAGGCGGTGGTGCAAATAGTCCAACAATTATTTCCATTTTCATAGAAATTCATCATTTTATTTTCTTTTCAGGGGTCTTAGATTCCTGATCTTTGCCTTAAACTACTATCAGTATTTGATTTATGTTCCATAAGTATTTGCTATTTGGATAATTGGGGCAGAGAAGGGCACATGTACCCCTAGATTATACTACATAGTGCAAATGAAGGCAGAAAGCTAGATTAAAAATTGGTGACAACACATTATGCACAAAATTGCACAAACACACATGCAAATAATGGGAGCTTTCACCCAGACTATTGTACTTGGCTCTTCTCTTCCTCAACTTTCTCCTCTCTGATCCATCACAGCCACCAAAGGGATCTAACACATGAGTCTGTACATGTCACCCTCAATGAACTCCAGTGACTCCCCATCACCTGTAGGGTCTACTCTGTTTGGTATTTAAAGTTCTTCTGTCCCCAATTCATCTTTCCAGACATTAATATCTCTGTTCCTCAAATACCACACTCCCATTAAACTGGCTTTCAGCTCCTTACATGATAACTCCATCTCTTGCCTACATTGATTTTGCCTGATTTGGTCCTCTGTGCCTGGAATGGATTCTGTCCTCTTGGAATGCATTTTTCTTGAAATCCATCCAATTCCTTCAAGACTGAGGTTGGGTAATTCTAATTATGTGAGAACCTTTCTGCCCCCTCCAACTCCTAGGTTACCCTCCCTCAAGGTTATCTTATGTCTATGCTGTATGCTGTATGTGTGACTATATATACACATGTTATTTCCCTGAAAGCTTAGTGAGGTCAAAGATGGCTTCCTTTTTTGTCTGTATTCCCAGTGCCTACTGCATTATCTGCCACCCATTAAGTATTTAATAAATATTTATTGATTGATTATATAGTGTTGGACTTGTTTTGGTGCAGTGCAACAGCCCTTTGTAAGGTGTTTGATTTTTTATCTCTAAAAACACTTGAAAAAACCCTATTTATATACTTTAAGAGAGCATAGCAGCATCCCTTCTTCTTTGAGGAAGAAGCTGTGAACAGTAGACATAGCCAAGATTTGCTTTATATATCCAGCAAAGAAGCTTCCTGAAGCAACTCGATGACATCACCAGAATACAAAGACATCAGCAACCAATAGCACTGGTGGTATGAGCTGCCTTTCCATGAATGTAGTTTGGCTACATGCAATCCTTAGGTATGTACCTTTCTAGATACATGCCCTTTTCACATGTTCCCTTTTGAATGTCTTTCTCATACGTCCACGCTCCCCACTTATGCTGTGTGTATTTGTGGGAGAGTATGCCCCCATGTTGATGAAGGAAATGCTGTTATTTTTCTGACTATTCCATTTCATTAAATTACTTTGGTTTGAACTATTTATGTCCTCTAGCTGACTACTAAAGTTAACTACATTAGTGGGGCTACTAACCTATACTACAAAGAGCTTGAATAAAGAGCAAAAAACAAACCAAACCCAAAACTGAAGGCTAAGGGCATAACCATCAACTGCAGAATGCCTGAACAAATTGTGGCAGATGAATATGATGGAATTGTATTGTTGTAAGAAAATATTAAAGGGACAGTTTCAAAGAAATGTGGGAAGACTTGTGTGAACTGATGCAGCGTAAAATGAAAAGAGCCCAAAGAACAATTTATAGAGTAATAACAACATTGTAAAGATAAACAACTTTGAAAGTTTTAAGGTGATCAATGCAATGACTAACCATGATTGCAGGAGACCATGGATGAAGCAATATTATCCATCACCTGACAGAAGTGATAGACTCAGGGTATAGAATGAGGCGTATATTTTTGGACATGACCAATGAGGGAATTCGTTTGACTTGACTGTGAATATGTGTATTAAGGGTTTTTTTTTCCTCTTTTTGTCCTCAATGGCAGAAGAGGTATAGGGGGAGAGAAAATAGTTTCTTGATCACTGAAAAAAATTGAATTTAAATTTTAAAAAATTGATGGAATTTGTATTGGGGTGGGGACACATCTGTAAGGACTTATGAGCTAGTCTCAGGGAATACAGACACCTGGAGTATCTTTAACTGAGGTTTATTATCTGCTGGGGGAACTACCTTCAAATTGGTCTGGGGGATATTTCCAGATAGTATATAAAAGAGCCAGGTTAATATAGTGAACAGAGAGCAAACCATGTCAAGAAGACATAGATTCAAATCCTGACTCTGTCTGACATATAGTATGTGACCTTGGGCAAGTCATTTAAAACCTCAGTGACCTAGGAGACATTTCAAGGCTGTAAGCTGCAGAGAAATTGCAGATCCTCACTTCGAGAGGGATTTTCTTTACTAGGAGTTCCCTAAACCAATGAAGTGACAGACATGGTAAACAAAACAAAAACCTAAAGGAATTTAGGGGGTTTATAAATTACATGATTTTGAACTGCTCTAAACTGCCACCACAAAGAAAGATGTAGTATTCTAGTCATGTCAATAGAATGTGAATTTGAGAGATTGAGTGTTTGAATATATGTTGATGAGGGGGGAAAGGGAAGTCTATTTTGAGAAGGGTTTTTATTTTCATTTATTTTAAATGATTTTTAAGCTCTAGAGTAGGGGTAGGGAACCTGCAGCCTCCAGTCCACATGTACCCTTCGAGGTCTTTGGGTGCAGCCTTTTGGCTGAGGCCAAGTTTTACAGAATAAATCCTTTTATTAAAGGTATTTGTTCTGTGAAGTTTGGATTCAGTTAAAGGGCCAAAGTTGAGGGCCTAGGGGGCCACATGTGGCCCTGAGGCAGCAGGTTCCCCAACCCTGCTCTAAAGGGTAGGAGCACATATCTCTGCTATAAATGTAGGTCTTCCAGATCTGTCTCTCTCTTCAACATAAACACAAGCATATTCATGCACTTCAAGAGAGTAGCGGTCGATTAATCAATCAATCAATCAATAAGCATTTATTGAATGAACACTATACATTGGGCACAACTGGTCCTAATGACCTCAGAGTCTCAAAAGCTGGGACACCTAGCCAGTCAGAAGATCTGTTCTGAAATGGGACCCAGGAGTGGGCCTCAGAAGTACCTTGCACACTGTCCAACTCTATTGCTTAGGCCAAATCCAGCCTGTGCAAAGAGCTATTCTGATCTCAAATCTTAGTATTTATTGAAGGTTTATGACTATGTGGATGACAAAGCTAAATAAAATCAATGATAAAATCTTCACTAACAGACTCTTCTTTCAGGAGATAAAGAAAGACAGGACTGGCAACAACTCATCTATTTATAATATCTGGTTGGTAGTGAGACAAAAGCTGAGCGTTGATAACCACAAGCTAAAAATCCTATCTTTCCCAAGCTCAAGAATGTTCCCTGGAGGGAGACTGCTAAGTGATAGACTATTGCAAAAAATGATTGCAGCACATACCAGGGAAACAAGGCTGTGAGCCATGCTTGGTCAGACCTTGACTAACTGGAATGATTGCAGATCTGGCTGGGGCTGCTTTAATTTATCTCAACCTTAGTCCAAAGTCTCTCAAACTACACGAGTCTATCCGATAGACAAATCAAGTGTGACAAACTGACTGTAAACTTTATTTGCTGTTTCAGGTTTTTGCTTCAGACTCATCATTTTGAATATCAGTCAGTCAGTACTCTATAGAAGTATAGATGCTGAAGGTATAACAGACAAGACAAACTATATAATGACCTGAAAACATTTCTTGGTTGCTTTTCCAATGAATCCTTGCCATCCACCTCTTTCTTCTAAAAACATAATGAAAGAAAACATCCAGTTAGATGGGATCAACAAACATTTATTAAGCAACTACCGAGTGTGGAGTGCTCTGATAAATGCCCTTGAAGTTTCCATTTTGGAACTCATTAACTGAAGTTGTTTTGTACCTGTCCTTTGAACATATAATATAAATTCCTGCTTATTCAGGAGAGGTGGTAAATTGTATCTTTTGATTAATTGAACGTTCTGATCTCAAATTGTATTGAGATGCAGAGTGTCCAGGATGAGGAAGGAAATAATTCCACTATGTTTTGATAAGAGGAGACCACAGCTGGAGGGTTATGTTTAGTTCTAGGTGCAATGGGTGCCATGTTCTAGGAAGGACATGGACTAGCTAACAGGGGTAGGGAACCTGCTGCCTTGGGGCCACATGTGACCCTCTAGGTCCTCAAATACAGCCATCTGACTGAATCCAAACCTCACAGAACAAATTAAGATTTGGATTCCTTGGATTCAAAGGGCTGCACTTGAGGACATAGAAGTCATTTGTAGACTCAAGGCTGCAGGTTCCCCACCCCTGAGCTAGAGCATGTGCAAGAGAAGGCAATATATACTCAGATAACAGAAGAATATGGCTTAGTAGAAAGAACAGTAGACCTTTAGCCAAGAATAGAAAAGACAAGGGGAGTCTATGGTAGCAAACCAAGTACTATATTTGAAAATTTGTATGCCTTTGAGGTCTTTTCTAATTCTAGATATGTGATACTATGAACTCAGAATTTGTCCTCTGCTTGGTCTCAGAAGACAGAACTTGGAGAAATGGGTGGAAATGACAGATGGGCATATTTAGTCTTTGGAATGAGGAAAAAGCACATAACCATCAGAATTGTCTAAAAATGAGCTACTCACGGAAGTGGTAGGTGAACTCATTCTCCTTAATGGTCCTCGAGCAGATTTTTGAAGACTACCAATTGAGAAATATCGTGGAAGGGCTTCTTGATCAGGGACAGTTTGGATTACATTGTCACTAAGGTCTTTCTGAACTCTAAGATTCTGTGATTTGTCAAGTACTTAACATACAAAGCACTATGGTAGGCACTGAGAGAAAAAATTATTCATTACCTCTATTGTTTAGGGAGTATACCACCTAGTAAGGAGATGAGAATAACAATAACTTAAAGGGGGCAGTGTGTTACAGTAGGTAGGATGTTGCCTTGCAGGCAAGAAGAGCTATATTCAAATTCTGCTATTAGATAAATTAATAGATTAGATACTTAACAGCTGTGTGACCCTGGGCAAGCCACTTAGCCTCTCAGTCTTAGTTCCCTTCTCTGTTACATGAAGTTTGCACTAGATGACCATCTAACATTCCTTCCAATTCTAATTCTATGAGCAGGGGTCATATGAGTCTATGAACTGATATTCATGCAACTTTTAAGGAATACAAAATGCTTTCCTCATAGTGACCTACAGATCATTTAACTGTCAAATCTGTTAGCCTTTTCCCAATCCTTACCCTTCCTGACCTCTCTGTAGTATTTCACACTGTTTACCACCCTCTCCTCCTCTTATATTCCAACCTCCCTTTGCACTGGGTTTTCTCTTTTTTTTTTTTGTCTTTTTGGAGGGGGGAGGGTAGGGCAGTTGGGGTTACATGACTTGCTCAAGGTCATACAGCTAGTCAGTGTTAAGTGTCTGAGGCCGGATTTGAACTCAGGTCCTCCTGACTCCAGGGCCAGTGCATTGGGTAATCTTGATATTGCTATGTCTTATTAATATAATAAAATATTATTTTAATAATATTTTGAACTACATGTCCCATAGGTATCTCAAACTTGATATGTCCAAAACAGAACTCCCCTTTTCCTCTCACACTTACCCTCACTTCCAAACTTTCTTATTTCTGTAGAGAGAACTAACAATCATCCTTCCAATCACCCAGATTTTCAACTTAGAAATCATCCTTCACTCCTCTTTTTCCCTCATTCTACCTAAGCTACCTGATGGACCGGTCTCATTTATTCCCCCTCCTCAACATCTCTCACATGCATTCCCCTCCATTCACAAGGTTATCACCCTATTTCAAGCCCTCATCACTTCTCTCCTGAACTAACCTAATAGCTTTCTAGCTGTTCTAACTACCTCCTATCTCTCCCCTCTACAACTGATCTTTCACTCCACTACCAAAGTTGTTTTCCTGAAGCATAAGTCTGACTGTCACTTTCATGTTCTATAAACTCTAGTGGATCCCTACTGCCTCTAGAACCAAATGCAAACTCCTCTCTTTGGCATCTAAAGCCATTTACAACTTGCCTCTCCAGCCTTATTATGCACTACTGGATGGTACTGTATCTTCTAGCAAAAATAGCATAATTAAAGACTCCTTCACACAACATTCCACCTCTTCCCTCCATGTCTTTATACAGGCTCTTTCTTCTTTCCTCACCTCTGCCCCTTTGAATCCCTAGCTTCTTTAAAAGCACACTCCAGTCTTCCTACATGAGGCCTTTCCTTATCCCCCCAGGGGCTAGTAGTGCTGCCCCCTGAAATTACTCAGAATTTATCTTGTATATACTTATATGAGTACACATTGTCTCCCTATCTAGCATATCTTTGCTTTTCCAGTACCTGGCATATAATAGGCACTTAATAAAAGATTCTTGATCAATTGCTTCATCTACTTTATGAGGCAGGTGGGAAAATATATAAATGCCTTTGATATTTCAAGGATCTAATGATCTCATAGGCCTAGGTACTTCCTGTAAAAGAGCTGTTCACAACCCTTCAATGACTTAGAACAGGGGTGGGGAACCTGCAGCCTCAAGGCCACATGTGGTACTGCAGGTCCTCAAGTGTGGCCCTTTGACTGAATCCAAACTTCACAGGAAAATCCTTTTATTAAGGGAATTTGTTTTTTGAAGTTCAGATTCAGTCAAAGGGTTGTACTTGAGGACCTAGAGGCCACATCTGACCTCAAGGCCACAGGTTCCCCACCCCTGACTTAGAAGGTAGTCTTTAAGAATTCTTGTGGTCAGAACTCAGTGAAGCTGGTTATCTTATAATGAATGTAGGATATTACCAAGCCCATGCTCAAAGCCTATTCAGTTAGGTCAGAGAATATTGGAATCCTCTAGGAATTATAATAGATGACTTCTGAGATCCTTTCTAGCTTTAGAGGTATAAATCTAAGCTCTGCCAGAACTTGAGATATGATAGAATAGTCTTCAAAAACCCAAAGTCTACATGATGATGAGGTTTGAAGTAGGACAATATAAAATAAAGAATAACCAATTAATCAACAAGAATTTATTAAGTGCTTACTATATGCCAGTCACCATGTTAAGCACTAGGAATCCAGAGAAAAATTTGTTAGAAGTCCCTGCCCTCATGGTGCTTATATTCTAACGAGGGAAACAACATATACGAGTCAAAACATGCAAGATGAATTCATAACAGAAGGTAACTCCTGTTCAGAGGGAATGACATGAAGTAGCTAGGGGGACCAGGAAAGGTCTCCTGAAGGAAGCAGAAATTGTGCTGAGCTCTGAAGGCAGCCAGAGAAACTTAGAGGTAGTGGGGAGAAAGGAAGAGCATTCCAGGAATGGAAACAAACCAGTGCAAAGAAAGGCATGAGGATGGGAGATGAATTATCATATGTGAGGAACAGCGAGTGTGACTGTATGATTGGCCCATGGAATATACGGAGGAGAGCAGAATGTGAGGTCATAAAGGTAGGAGTGGGTCAGATTGTAAAGAATTTCGAGTCAAACAAAGAACTTTATATTTGATCCTATTGATAATAAGGAATTGATTCTGGACTTGATTTGGTTTATTAGAGTGGGGGAGGAGAAAGAAATAGTCCTACACTTTAGGGAAATCACTTTGGCATCCATATAGAGGATGGAATGAAGTGAGGGAGAGATTTAAGGTCAAGATGCCAAGTACAAGACTACTGCCAACAGTCCATGCAAGAGGTTACAAACAAGGGCTTGGACTAGAGGGGTGGCTTTATGAATAAAGAGGGGACATATATGAAAATGCTGTAAGAAAAGAAATTACAAGACTTACTACTTGGGTGGATATGGGGAGCTGGAGATGACACCAAGTTTTTGAACCTAGCTAACTGGAAAGATGGTGGTGCCCTCAACAATGATAGGGAAGATGAGAAGAAGGGAAAGTTGTAGGGGAGATAGGATAATGAGTTTGGGGGACATGTTAATTTGAGATGCTTATGAGATATCTAATTTGAAATGGTCAATGGGCATTTGGTAATGTGAAACTGGGCTTAGGAGAAATTGAATTTAAAAGATCTGGGAATCATTTGCATAAAATATAATAATTTAATTCATGGGAGTGAATGAAATTATCAAGTAAGAGAGTTTAGATTTAAAAGAGAAGAAGAGCCCAAGACAGAACCTTAGGAGACACCTAGAATTAGTGAGTATGGCTTAGATGAAGATCCAGCAAAGACAACAAAACAAGAAAGAGCAGTCAGATAGGTAAGAGAAGAACTCAGAGAAAGTGGAATCATGAAAATCAACAGAAGAGAGGGTATCCAGCAAGAGAAGGCGGTCAAGAGTGTCAAATGCTTTAAGATGTCACAAGAATGAGATTCAAGAAGAGGTCATTAAATTTTTCTAAGAGATCATTGGTAATTTTGAAGAAGACAGTTTCAGTTGAATGATAAGATTAGAAGCTATGATGAAGAGGGCTTAGAAGAAAATGACAGGAAGGGAAATGGAGGCACAACTTTTTTCAAGGAATTTTCTGTAAAAGGAAGGAGAGAGATAAAATAATAGCTTTCAAGTATGATAGGATTAGTGAAAGCTTTTTTTTTTAGGGATGGGGGATTTGAGAATGTTTTATAGACAACAGAGACAGAGCTAGTAGATAGAGATTTTAGATTCTAAAGAGAGTGGAGATGATGGGAGATGGGGATCTGCTAGAGAAGGTAAGAGGGGATGGGAACAAGTATACATGTAGAGGTATTGGCTGTGGCAAGCAGAACTATCTCTTTATTGGAGACAAGTGCTATGCGAGATCTGAGAGAAAGCTCACTACACACTGGAAAAGATCAGGGAAGGTTACATGGAAGACATCACATTTGAACTGAGATGTTAAGGATGATTTGGATTTCTCTTAGTAGGGATGACTGAGAATTACAGGCAACAGCAATTAACATGATTGAAGTGTTAGGGACAAAAAAGCAGAGTGCATATACCATGGAGAGCAAACAGCCCAGTTGACTTGGATATGGTTAGAAAGGTAGTTAAAGCAAATTTAAAGAACCTTGATTGGCAAACTAATGTCAGTTTGAACTTTATTCATTGGGCAGGAGGAATAAACAAAGGGCTTTTGAGCAGAGGAGTGACATGGCCAGAACAATGATTAAAGACGATCATTCTGGCAATAATGTGAAGGACAGGTTAGAACTGGGAGAGCATTCAGGTAAGAAAACATGTTAGGAAACTATTGCAGTATTCTAGGCAGCTGATAATGGATGTCAATACATGTTGTTGATTTTTAGAGATTTAGAACAAGTAAAATAGACAACTAATAATTATGTGAAGGAACGAATGAATAAAAAGCATTTATTAAGTGTTGACTTTGTGTCAGGTACTGTGCACTCCTCATTAGATTATAATCTCCTTGAAAACAGAGGCTTCTTCATATCCCCAGTTCTTATCACAGTACCTGGCAACAACAGGTGCTTAAGACATTTTTATTGATGAATTTATTTTGACTGGGGAGGTAGATATAAAATAAAGACCATGCCTGACTTAAAGGAGCTTATATTTTAACAGGGGCTATATGTATGTATATATGTGTATGTGTAGATATGTGTGTGTGTGTGTATATGGAGACACACATATATATATAGCACTACAGGGGAGTGGTGGCTAAGGAAGTTTATTTTAGTCTAGGAAGTCACAGAGATGTTACATGAGCCATGGGGTAGTCGATTTACATGCCTTTTCCAGAAACTTTGTAGAAGTTTGATTACGATTCTCAGAGATAGAGATGGAAAGTGGGAGAAGAGGAAGGAGGTGAAGATACATATATAGTAGTATGGATTATGCAAGAAGCATAATCAAGGTTTTGGGGATCAGCTAGCAATAGTGGCCCTCACTAATCAGGATAGCCTAGTGGCAGAGTGGGAAGTGACTTTACTCCTAGAGGGCATGATCCTCAGGAAGTTCTATTTAGAGGACATAGCAGTAGAGATGTCAGAGCAACATGATATGAAGATGATCCAGGCTTAAGGATAGTCCCTGATCTGGGGCTGGTTAGACATAGTACCCTCTCACCTAACACATAAGCACTATGCTGTAATGGTAATGAAATTTGAAGATCCCTTTGTATTGGAAAGCTAAGAGGTACTTAGCACCTAGTTTCAAATTAAGCCTCTGTTAAAGAAACAGAAGGTATGAACCCCTGTTGCTGATGTAACAGGAAGAGACTGAACAGGGAGGAGCTATGCCATATTTAAGGAAGAGCACAAGCTGGACAGTCAGAACTTCTTGGGATGAGCACCTGAAGGCTGGGCTGCTGCTGCTGGACTGGAACTTCCATGGAGAAAGTGATTTTGATTTTGAAAATGGGAGAAAGTGATTCTGATTTTGAGAATGAAGCTGCTGAAGACTTCTGAGGGCCAGCTGAAGCTGCTGAGGATTTCCGAGGGCCAGCCAGACCTGAAGAAGACTAAGGAAGCATGACTGTGGTGTTGGTATGTTGTACAAATGTTGTTGTGGCTTTGTTAATGTGTATGAATGTTCTTGTGGCTTTGTTGAGCCTTGTCTTCCCAGGAACAAAGACTGTGGGGTATTTGGGATGGATTGGATACTGTGATCTTCAATATGGAGCAGGAACTGCATGGAGAGATGGACAAGGAATTGGGAACTGTCTGTCTTTGAACTCAGGTGGCATTTGGTTAGATTTGGGTGGGAGCTGGGACAAAGGAAGAGGAACCATGGAAGCTGAAAGCCTGCCCCAAGTCAAGATAAAAAGACCTCTCCATGGGTACTGAGTAGTGATGAAATTGTATTTAACTTGTGACTGAGGGGTAGATGGCCTGTGTATTTTCCACTACCCCTTAAGAGGGTACTGAGTAGTGAGTGATGACTGATAGTGACTGATTTGTAACTTAGTGTGCCCCATGGGTGGAGGACTTTGACCTTTTATATTTTATGATTGAATGATTGAGTTACTAAGTGATTGATTGACTAAATGATTGTACTTTGTTCAAAACTATGTGACCACTTTGGTGAAAACTATGTGGCCATTTTAGTGATAAGTTGTTGAGCAGAGTTATGTTGTCATTGTGAATGCTGTGCCTTGATTTTCAATGAATGTTTTGCTCTGATTTGTTACTGAATAAAGAGAGTGTTCACTATACTATGTAATCAGAACCTTGAAAGCTGTTCACAGCATCCATCCTCTGGAAAGCTTCTTGTGCTTGGCTTTACATATGCCAGGTCAGGAGTTCTAAAACTAAGTAGCTTAGCTCCTAAAAGAAGATGCTTCTAAAGGTCCAATTGGAAGGATGTACCAGTAGCAGCAGCAAGAGTGTATTATCTAGGATTTGAAACTATATGCACTAGTTCTGGATAACTCAACAATTAAGATAGTATGGCTGCATTGGACAAGTCAGTCTTTATACCTCAGTTTCACTATACATAAAATGAAACTCAGTTTGAACCAGGTGATCATTAAAATCCCTTCCAAGTTTACGATTTTATGATTGATAAATGACTGAAATTATAATCTCTGATGATTTAGAAGGCACTTTAGGACCTTACAATGGCTCAGGCTGTCAAAAGTTTTATCATATTTTTTTTTAATAAATGCTGATTATTTGAACTTTGCATTCTGGATAAAAAAAACTGAAAGAAATGAGACAATAACAAATGGTTAAGGAAATCATGATATGATGATACATTGCATTATTTGATAGTTATAAAGGAGAATAAATAATTTTGTTGTTGTTGTTCAGTCATGTCTGACTCTTTCTGACCACATTTGGAGTTTTCTTGGCAAAGAAACTAGAGTGGTTTGTCATTTCCTTTTCCAAGCTGTTTGACAGAGGAGGAAACAGAGGTAAGTAGGGTTAAGTGACTTGCCCAGGGTTACACAGTTCATGCATGTCTGAGGATAGATTTGATCTCAGAAAAATGAGTCTTCCTGACTCCTGGCCTAGCATTCTATACATTGGGCTATCTAGTTGCCCAATTAAGTAATTAGCTGTGTCCAAACATAGAAGGAGGTATATAAAGTCATTTTAACTAAAGAAAGAGAAAAGAAATAAAAAACAGAATCCAAAACATTATAGATCACATATTACAACTGTGTATGTACATTCACAAAATTTTTGTATGTACATTCATAGAGATTGGAAGATATGGCAGGGTCATATAATTAGAGTTTCACATTTTTAGGCTCCTTTTAAAAAAATAAACTGAAATTTCATTTTTAAATGCCAAAAAAAGAAGAGAAGAAGGATGAATTTATGATTAAGTACAGGAAATAAATATACTAGGAATATCCTGTTCAAGGAGAAAGGCAGATTAGTATAATTGCTTGGCTAAAGACAAGGGATGACATGATAGCTAAAATACTCACACAGAGCCTACTATTGTTCTAGCCTTTGGAATAATCACTAGAAAATCCCTCCAAATAGTGGGTTCTCTTTTCTTTACTTAACAGCATATCAATATCTCAGGCTCTTATGGGATTTTGTTTTACAAGATGAGTCAGATAGTAATCATATAACACAAATTGGCAAACTGCTTTTGTGATTGAATCATTAATATTTGAAATGCTTCATGAAGAGGAATGTGAAAATAAGTTGTAATGATTAGTTTTTCATTAGAGAGTCTTTAAAGTGAATTAAAAACTCAGAGATATTGCTATTTGGTCAACCTTTCTAACACTGCAAGAATGTCCTTGTATTTTTTATAGCTGTATGTGTGTATACACACATATGTATATGCATGTATATACACGTGTGTATGCACACACACCAGAACAATGGAATTCTCCAGGTTTTCAGACAAATAAATAGAATGCAGTAGATTGGATTTTCTATCATGATCTATGACCTTTAGTGGTTTTGAAAAGAAGAGCTAAAATTAAATCTAGAATAGGAAACAAAAAAGCAGAGGATCATAAATTTTGAGCTGGAATCAACCTTGAAGGTCATCTAATCCAACCTCTCTCATCTTATTTGTAACATCCTGTTAAAATAATTAGCTCACTTTAGGGCTAAAGAAAATATAATGGCCCCTAATGTCCATGTGGTTCCCTCATCTTCAGCTTTAGGGAACTTATTTTGCATAAACCACTATGGGTTCAAACAAAATTGCTGCAACCTCCAAGTTAGAAAAATTCTTAACATTTGGGCAGGGGTTGGGCTCTCTGCCTGACTTTACATTTATATCTTTCTCTGGTTAATCCCTGGCCTCTTTGTGGCTGAGGCAAAATTCAGTTTACTGGAAATGTTTAAGTAATGAAATAGCAAATTGCATTATATTGTCTGTAGATAGACAGACACTGGGAAGGGAAGTTGGGGAAATAACTGACTTTTGCATCAGATGTCCCCCAGCTCCTGTCTTAGAAGCTCCACGAAGCCTGAAGAGTCAATGACATCCCTTGATATCTCCCTTCTCATCCATAGCTCAGTCCTACCTGTGTTCCTCAAAAGTATTTTTAGAAAGCCACATGGTCCAGTTTCCAGAATTCCTCTTCTTTCTAGCTAACTAGATGGTTCTACACAGAACCAAAGAACATAATGAAATTCCCCATCTAATTGTAACAGACCTCTTGTCTACCATCATTTCACTTCATCCAATGACTTTTAAAATCTTTATACTTACTCTAAGATATTTGAATTGATTCATTAATAATTAATTGAGATGTTCTCACTTGGGTAAGCTATCAGAGCTAAAATGAGGTGGGAATGGCTTTAAACCCATCCTTATGCATAAATTCATCAATTGAGGCCAGGCCAGAGAAGATAAGTGACTTGCCTGAGCTCATAAACTATGCAGGGAATAAGTGGCAGAGCCAGGATTAATATTCAGGTTCTCTGTCTCCAGATCTAGGATTTTTCCCACTGTATATCACTGATTTCTCTAATGAGAGATTTATTTTTCAAAAAAAAAAATGGAGAAGACAGAGGAAAAGGAAGAGGAGGAGGATAAGGAGGAAAAGGAGGAAGAAAAATGATAAACTATGCTAGGGATATGGACTGGACCCAAGATCTCAATGGTTTAGGGAGCTCCCTGGTAAGAAAACTCCTTCCACCAATGAATTTTGGCACTTTCCTCATTAATTATAGTTTTCAGAGAGATGCCAAGATCACTGAGAGGTTAAGTGACTTGACAAGTCAGCATATGGTGGTCAGATCTTCTTGACTTTAACGCCACGTCTATCCACTAGGTCATGCTTCCTCTTACCTATTAAACTGCATTAGGCATGAATTCTTATGATTCTGTAGCACTGGCCCAAAGGATAGTTTTGGTGGAATAGGGACCCATATGTTGACTGCTGGCATTTTGAGATTCATTTTCATTTAAGGTCATGTAATTTGGTGTCCTAGACAGGTGACAACATTTGTTTTTCACAGAAGGAATTGTAAAGCTTACAAAATGGTATATCTTGGCAATAAACACATGGAATTAGAAAGGAAAATGGAAAACAAATATTCTATAACATTACAGAGTTGAAAGATACTCTTTCCTTGTTCTATTCGTTCTTTTATGACCATTCCTTCTTAGTTTCCTTTGCTAGATTTTCATGTAAATGATACCCAATAACCATAGATGACCCTCAAGACATTCTTTTACAATAATTCATATTATTTCACTTAGTGATCTTATTAGCTCCCACAGATTCAACTATAGTCTGTTTGCCAATGATTCTGAGATGTTTATCCAGTCCTGAACTCTTTCCTGACAATTAGTCTCAAATATCCCAATGTTGTCAAACTGGATGTCCCATAGACACTTTAAACTCAACATGTCCCAAGCTGAATTCATTATATTCCCCTCCCCCAATTCTCCTTTCCTCCTAACTTCCCTTTTACTGCTAAGGGTATAACCCTACTCCCCGTTACCCAGGCTCACAATCCGGGTGTCATCATCTTCTACTCCTCATTCTCATTCCCCATCTTTTCCATATCCAATCAGTTGTAAAATCCATTTATTTCTACCTTCTCAACATCTCTCATGTAAACCTCCTCACTTCCTCTAATACTGCCACCAATCTGATACAGGTCCTCATCATCTCACATCTGGGCTATTGCAATAATCGACTGCTTGGTTTCCCTGCCTGAAATACAGTCCACCCTCCACTCAACTGCCAAAGTGATATTTCCAAAATGCTAGTCTGACCATTTCATCCCACTCTTCCATCAACTTCAGTGGCTCCCTATTGCCTCCAAGTTCAAATATATTTTTTAAAAAACCCTTCTGTTCAGCTTTTACAATTCTTCATAATCAGTCCCTTTCCTAGATTTCCAGCCTTCTTAGACCTAGCTCTCCATTCATGTACTCTGAGATCTAGTGACATCAGCCTCATTTCTGTCCCTTGCTTATGACCCTCCACCTCCTGACTTAGTATATTTTCATTGGTTGTGTCCCATGCCTGAAACTCTCGTCTTTCTCATCTCCATCTACTGGTTTTCTTTCCTGGCTTCCTTCAAATCTCAGCTGGAGTCCCACCTTTACTAAATAGTCTTCTTAGTCTTAGTCTTCCCTCTGAAATTATCTTCAGTTTTGTTTATACATAGTTATTTACATGTTTTTCTCTTTTACTAGATTATAAATTCCCTCACAACAGGGTCTGTTCTTAAGTTTTAAGGCTGTTGTTAAGTATCCTTTTCCTATAACCTAATTAGGCAAGTTTGATTCAAAGAATCTTAGACATAGAAGTAGCTTCTGTTGAATTTTTTTCATAAATACTATTTTTCATTTTTCTATTCCAAATTAATTTAGAAGTTTTCCAGTTTCTCCTGAAATATGACCAATAATTTCCTGAGTCTCCTAAAAGCAGACCCCTATTTTACACATCAGGTTCCTTCACTTGCCATTAATTCATCATGACAATAAACAGTTTTGTAGTAACAATGACTAGTTCCTTAAGTACACCACTATTAAATATGACCAATCCACGCTTCTGGTTCATCAATTCATGTTGAGACAAATTATATGTCCAATGTGAATCTAAAAAGCATTACAAAAGTCTCAGCAAGAAAGGAAGACTTTGGAAACATAGTTGGTACTTTTATCCCTGTTGCTAAGCAGATGCCTCAGAAGAGAAAGGGAGCTAAGGAAAGTGAGCAATTTGTTAAGAATATGATAACAGAGAAAGAAATGTTGATTTCTGGCTCAGGGTTTAAATTATAGTCTCTTGGCCAGGAATGGAAGGGATCTAATGAGGGCCAGAAAAAAAAATGTGTTTGTCTGGAGACCTTCAACTGGACCAAGAGGACTTTAAATTGAAAATGGAGAGAGAGGGAGAAAACTTCCTACATATACCTGATAACAGAAACAGATACCACAGAGAGTAGGAAATATGACACACCAAGATGACTACTAGTACAGAAGTTCAATAAGTAATTAAAGGAAATTTCTAGGAAGACGGGTAGTAATATATACATATGTAAAATATATATTATATTATATATACATTGTATATAATATAATTATTACACATTATATTATATATAATAATATATATAGCTTTAAATATGTATATGTAATTTCTAGGCAGAGGGACAGTAATAAATATATATATTTTAAATATCCTTATACAGATCTAAATACAGGTAGCCATAAGAAATTAACTCACATTTATACAATGACTTGAAATTTATAAAACATTCTATATACATTATCTCATTTGATCATAAGTCATGACTTAAAGCTAAGAGGGAATTTAAAGATAATCTATCTAGTCCAGTTCCTTCATTTTACAGACAGAGACACCTAGGCTCAGAGAAGGGAGAAGGTAAGAGAAGAAGTATATTATGATGGAAAGAACAGTGGATCTGGGGTCAGACAAACCCTGTGTTCAAATTCAGCGTCTAACATGTGGGCAGGTCACCTAATATCAGTCCTTACCACTACTCTACGATGTAGGTATTGAGAAAATTGAGGCCAGCACTTAAACATGGTCATAGAATCAGAGAATTTAAGTGTTGTAAAGGGACCTCGGTATCCATTCTACTTCAATCCATAAATTAAAGGATTCTGTGCTATAACATACTTAAGAGGTCATCCAGTCTCTGCAGGAAGACTTCCAATGAGAGGTAAATCCACAGCCTCTCAAGGTGGCCCATTCCACTTTTGTTTGGCCCTAGTTAGTAGGAAGTTTTCCCTGGCATCAAGTCTAAATTTATCTCATTGCAGATTCCCCCCATTATTCCCAGTCCTGCCCTCTAATAACAGAGAACAGTTCTCTGTTGTAATTCTAAAAATTCTCGAATTCCTCCTCTAAATGTGTGGCATGATATAAATAACACAGACTCCAGAGGACTTAGGGTTCAAACCCACTTCTGATGATTACTACCTGAGTAATCATCAAATTTTGGCAAATAATTTGGCCCTTCCCTGACCCTTGGCTTGTTCATTTGTAACTTGAAGGCCTAGATAGCCTCTACAATCCCACCCAACTCTAGATCTGTAATTCTGTGAAATGCTTGAACACAGTTATCAAATCTCCCCCGAGTCTTCTCTTCTTCAGGCTAAACATCCTTAATTCCAACAACTGATCTTAATAAAACATGAACTCAAAAATTCTTTACCATTCTGGTTGTCCTTCTCTGGACACTTGTCAGCTTATCAACGTCTTCCTTAAACTATGGTGCCTGAAACTGAACATAGTACTCCAGATCAGGGCTGGGAAAGGAGACTACAGTAGGACTATTGCCTACTTGAAATCCTGTGGAATCCTGTTGAAATCCTGGGGTTTTTTTCCCTCTTGAAAATCTGTATGCTGAAAATATACTTATGGTAGCATGAGTAGCATTGTAGACTGATGTTATATTAGGAGATATCCTAGTGTTAGGAAATATAGGAAGGAAATGGGATAGAAAGCATTTGGATGAAGATCATTTATGGGAGAAAAACAGGAATAGATTGATGCTATGATTTCATTGCTATAGAGAACTCTCAGATTAAAGAACAACTCCTTCCACCTCTCTACTCTGCTAAGGGAAAACCAGAAGTGACATTGAATTTGGAAGAATACCACTTACCTCTTGGACAGAAATCAAGTAATTAATTAATCACAGGCATTTATTAAGTTCCTACTATATAAATAGCTCTGTGCTTAGTCCTAGAGCTATAAAGACAAAAACAAAACAATATACAAAATCAAGCAAAAGAATACGTAAATATAAAACATATACACAGTAAATACAAAGTAATGGGAGAAGGGACCAACATATAGGGGAGAATGAGAAAGGGTTCCTGTAGGACATGGGACTTGAGTTGAATTTTAAAGGAAGCAAGGAATTCTTAGAGGAGGAATTGAGGAGGTTCATTCCATGCACAAACTTAATCTGTGCAAAGGCAGAGGGATAGGAGTTATAATGTCATGTGCAGAAAACAGTCAAGAGACCAATTTGGGTGGAATGTGGAGTGTAAGAAGGAGAATACAGGGTAATAAGCTTGAGAAGGAAGGCAGGACCCCAATTCTGAATGACTTCAAATGCTACACCAAGACATTTTTCTTTTTTCCTAGAGGTAACAGGGAGCCATTGGAGATATGAGCAGGGGGGTGACATGGACATATTTGGGCTTTAGGAATATCAATTGGTTAGTCATGTGGAAGACAAATTAGAAACAGGAGAGACTGGAAGCAGGGAGATCACTCAAGAGACTATTAAATAAGAGTTCTTAAACTACAGTGGTAACCAGTGTGAGAGGCGAAGAGATAAATTCCAGAAATATTTGGAAGATAGGATTGATTAGATTTGGCAACTGATTGGATATATGAGGTCAGGGAGAGGGAGGAATCAAGAATGACTCAAATTAACAAACATGAGTCACCAGAAAAGATTGTGGTGCCCTTGACAGAAGCATAAGATAGGAAAATGGGGTGTATTTTAAGGAAAGAGGACAAGTTCTGTTTTGGACATGTTGAGGAAGAATGCCTATGAGATATTTAGTTAGAAATGACCAATAATTCATGTGGAATTGGAGTTCAAGAGGGAACAATTGGGGCTGGATGTATAGATCTTGCAGTCATCTGTATAGAGAAGATTATTGGATAAATGGGAACTCTTGAGTACACAAAAAAGAGGGTATATATAAAGAGGGAAGATAAGAGGTGCCGGGGACAGATGTTTGGGGGTACACCCCCAGGTAGAGGGCCTGATAGAAATACAACAAAGGAAAGAAGTGATCAGACTTTTCTAAGTAAAAACATTCAGTTTTGGAGGGAAAAGAGTCAAAGGGGTCAGAAAGAAGTAAGTACCTTAGAAAAGGAGATGGAATATAGAAGGACTATTCTTAAAATAGGGGTACCAAAGGCAAAGGTCATTAAAAAGGGCAAAGAACTGGTATGGGGACAAATGAAGTATTATTAAAAAAAAAAAGATCATAGCTATAAAAAAAAGTGATCTTGGAAGAGGGAGTAGGAGGTTAAATATGAATATTTGAAAGTGATGTTCAAGAAGAAATTGCTTTATATAAAACAAACTGTGCTGTATTGGATTGATTTTTAAAAAATATAATATCTATTGATTTGAATATAGACTTGGAGCATAGAGTAGGTTTGGGAGTAAAGGAGGAGAACAAGATAGGACTGTTTCATGTGATACACTCTACAGGCACCTGCTCCTATTTATTTATTTTTTTAATTTTATTTGCTTTTTGGAGGGGGAAAGGTAGGGCCATTGGGGATAAGTGACTTGCCCAAAGTCACACAGCTAGTAAGTGTTAAGTGTCTGAGGACGTATTTGAACTCAGGTCCTCCTGACTCCAGGGCCGGTGCTCTATTTACTGTGCCACCTACCTGTCCCTATTTATTTTTTAACAAACAAAAAAATAGCATGCCAAAATTTTATAGGAGACAAAACAAACATAACAATAATAACTTTGAATGTTAATGGACTAAAGTTGCCTACACGATGGAAGAGAATGACAAAATGGATAGACAGGAAAACCCAACAATTTGCTCTATAGATGAATCACAATTAAAATATAAAACTTCTATACAGTTAAAATGTGAGGCTATTGCAGATCTTATTATTTTTTAATTAAAAAAACACAGCAGTGACAATAATTATTTTGGACTATGGATGACAATAGTAAAAACAGATACTATCTAGAAAAAGACAGGAAAATATTATGCTTAATGCCAATGGAGGAAATGAAGCAGTATGAATATTTAATGCATATGAATGCAATACCTTCTAAGTACTTAAAGGAAAATCTAATTGCATTTTTTAAAGTGTAGGTAACATCAGTGTGCTAATTTTTGAACTTGAATACTATAACACAAAGACAATTTTAAAGACAATTATATAGCTGAACAGAATGTTTAGAAAAAACTTTTTATGAGAGCAGATAATGTAGTACAGTAGAAGAAATCTGTACCTAGAGTCAGAAGTTCTAGATTTAAATTCCCACCTCTGCCACTCACTACCTGTATGGCTTTGAGAAAGTCATATAATTCTCTAGTCCTCAGTTTTACACTTCTGAAATAAGGCGGCTTGACTAGATGGTTGCCAAGTTACCTTCCAACTCTAAAATGAGAAATTTTGCCTTTGTCATTTAGAAAACATAGGCATTTTAGAAAATAAGCTCATTTTTTACCTGCATATGGCTCCTTCACAAAAATTAACTATGTTCATTAACCATAAGCATGAAACTCCTTACATATATGTGTGTATATGTCTATGTATATCTAGATATATAGCCAGAAATATTTAACATATCCTCCATGGACCACTATACAATAGGAATTATAAGCAAGGGAAATATGATCAAGAGAAAAAAAAGGAGATTAAATTATGTTTTGCTAAATAATGAGTAAGCTAAAGGATAAATAATAGAAACAACAAATTAATTAAAAATCATAATAAAATATCAAAATTAATGAGATACAAGTAACATGGATGACAGAGGAAAATTTTAATCTTTGAGTATTTATATCAACAAAAGAAAAAATATAACATGCAATTAAACAGGAAACTAAAATGTGAACAAGTTATTAATCCCCCAAATATTCATGAGACAAAGCATTTTAAAAATAGAATGAAAGAAAAATGAAGTGGGGGGGGGGGATGTGAGGTGGAGGGTATTAAACTGGAAAAGCAAAGACTTGAGGTTTTTTAATCAAAATATTAAATTAAAAAATCTTTTGCATAAATTCAATTAAAATAGAATCAGAAGAAATTATTCTTTGCCCTTTGAATCAAAAAGAAAATATATAGTTTGGGGAAAGGTCTTTGTGTTGAAATCTTCCTGATTAAAATCTGACATTCAAATTCTATATGGAATTGACACAGATATATAATAATAAGATCCATTTTTTGACAGAGTAGGGTTAAGAGGATATGAACAATATTCAAAGGAAATATAAACAACCAACAACAATCTGAAAAATTATTCAAAATCATTATTAAATAAATGCAAATTTTAAATTTAGCAAGGAAGAACAAAAACATGGAAGAACACTGTTGGAGGGTTATGGGAAGACTGGAATAATAATTACTGGTGGTGTTGCTATAAATTGGTTCACACATTCTCAAAAATAATTTGAAATTATGCAAGGTTACTAAATTGTTCATACTCTCTGATCCAGAGAAAAACCTCAAAAGGAGTTGTTGACAGAAAGACAAGAACTATATGTACAAAAATATTTATAGCATCATTATTTGTGGAAAAAAAGTTGGAAATTAAATATGTGCCCAGTGATTAAAGAATGACTGAATGAACTGTGGCATAAGAACAAGATGAAATGTTATTGCACTGCATTAAATGTTGAATCCAAAGAATTCAGAGCGACATAGGAAGACATGAAATGATACAGAATAAAGAAAGCAGAACTAAACAGGGTACTGTTACTGCAACAATAAAATAATTACAACACTGAGAAATCATAAAACATTTAATACAACAGATAGTACTGATACTATACATATCTTTTCTGTTAAGAATTGGAAAACGATTAAAGTGGAAAGTGATACTGTTAGCCATAATCATATTATTAGGAGGCTTTCAAAAATGTTTTTCAGGGAATGATCTTTATATAGTCATTTATTTGGGTATTTGTTGAAGAGTGCCTCAGGGTGAAACAAATGTATCCATTAAAAAATCAATGCTAAAAAAAGATTTCTACAAGCTAGCATGATGGACTAAATCAAATAATGTGGATTTTATTGGGGCCAAATGTAGATTTTACATGGCTTAAAAATCAACTTCACAAGGCGGGGCTAGGTGGCGCAGTGAATAGAGCACCGGCCCTGGAGTCAGGAGAACCTGAGTTCAAATTCAGCCTCAGACACTTGACACACTTACTAGCCATGTGACTTTGGGCAAGTCACTTAACCCCAATTGCCCTCCAAAAAGCAAAAAAAAAAAAAAAATCAACTTCACAAATTCAATATAATGGAAGTGTGATTATACAATAGTTCATGTGAAAATGGGATATAGGCTTTAACAGACTGCAACCTCTGAGTGGGTGTTTATACAAAAGCCAAAGGACTTATATCATCCCATACCACTTTAAGAAAGACATGCTGTCCTATTCTGAAACCTTATTTTGACATGGGAATTCTGTCTTTCAGAAAGCAAATGGACAATGAGTTGGGTCTAGTATTGAAAAGAAGGTGACACAGCAGTCAATGACTATGATAATCTACTGTTTGATAAACCCAAAGACCCCAACTTCTGGGATAAGAACTCACTGTTTTGGGGGCGGCCAGGTAGCATAGCGAGTAAGAGCACCGGCTCTAGTGTCAGGATTGACCTGGAGATCTAATCCTGGGCTCAGACACTTAGCACCCACCCTGAAACACCTGGCCATGTAACCTTGAGCAAGTTACTTAACCCCAACTGCTTAAGGGTGGCCAGGTGGCTCAGCGAGTAAGAGCACCGGCTCCAGTGTTGGGACAACCTGGAGATCGAATCCCGGGCTAAGACACTCAGCACCACACCCAGAAATAACTGGCCATGTAACCTTGAGCAAGTTACTTAACCCCGATTGCTTAAAAAAAAAAAAAACTCACTGTTTGACAAAAACTGCTGGGAAAACTGGAAAATAGTATGGCAGAAACTGGGCATAGATCAATATCTTACATTGTATACCAAAATAAAGGTGCACAATCTATATATAAAAGCTGATACTCTAAGCAATCTGGGAGAGAAAAGAATAGTTTACCTGCCAGATTTTTGTATAAGGGAAGAATTTATGCCCAAATAAGAGTTAGAGAGCATTACAAAATGCAAAATGAATAATTTTGATTACATTAAATTGAAAAAATTGTGTACAAATAAAGCCAATGTAACCAAGATTAGGAGGGAAGTGGAAAATTGGGAAAGAATTTTTACAACCAGCAAAGGCCTCATTTCTAAAATATACAGAGAACTAAGTCAAATTTATAAGAATACAAGTCATTCCCCAATTGACAAATGGTCAAAAGATTTGAACAGGCAATTTTCAGAGGAAAAAATTAAAGATATCTATAAGCATATGGAAAAAAATACTCTAAATCACTATTGATTAGAGAAATGCAAATCAAAACAACTCTGAGGTATCACATATCACCAGTCAGATTGGCTAAGATGACAAAACAGGAAAATGATAAATGCTGGAGAGGATGTGGAAAAGAAATTGAAACACCGGTGCATTATTGGTGGAATTGTGAACTGATCCAACCATTGTGGAGAGCAATCTGGAATTATGTCCAAAGGCCTATAAAAAAGTGCATACCATTTGACCCAGCAATACCACTTCTAGGGTTGTATCCCAAAGAGATCAAAGAAGTGGGAAAAGTTCCCATATGCACAAAAATATTTATAGCAGCTCTTTCTGTGGTGGCAAAGAATTGGAAATCAAGAGAATGCCCATCGTTTGGGGAATGGCTAAACAAGTTGTGGTATATGAATGTAGTGGAATACTATTGTGCTATAAGAAATAAAGAGCAGACAGACTTCATAATAACCTGGAGAGGCTTATATAAACTGATGCTGAGTGAGGAGAGTGGAACCAGAAGAACTTTGTACACAATTACAGACACATCCTATCTGTGATGACTCACTTTGATAAACTGGGCTCCTCTCAGCAATGCAAGGTTATGAGACAACTCCAAAAGACTCATGATGGAAAGAGATATCCACATTCAGAGAAAAAACTACAGTCTGAATGCAGATTGAAGCAAACTACTTGTTCTCTCTTTTGTGTTTTGTTTTCTCTTGTTCCTTCTTTCTTGGTGTTGGTTATAATCCTTCTTTACAACTTGACTGATGTTTAATGTGAAGGTATTTGTAGAACCTGTATTTGATTGCATGCTGCCATTGCGGGGGGAGAGGAACGAGGAGAAAGTTTGGAACTCAAGGGATCGTGGAACAGAATGTTATAAACTAAAAGTAAATAAATAAATTTTAAAAATAAATAAAAATGAAAATGTAAAAGAAAAAAAATAAAAGAAGGTGGAAAGTCCACTAGATTGTTTTTGGGAAACTCTGAAGTACTTTTAATGACCTCAAGTTTCTCCTAAGACCTCCTCAAAACTAAAATTGAGGGTTACCCAAAGGTTAATGAAGAAAAGGTGGGTATGAACTCACTGCAACATATTAAAAGCAAGGAATTACAAAGGAGAAGTGGTATAAGTAGTATAAAGAATGTCAGAAAATGAATGTAAGTCTCATTAAACTTGTGGGATCAGGGAATATTTCTTTGAGGAGGAAATATGTGAGTTGGACTTTGGAAGATGGGTAGATGACTTGACATGGAATGTATATTAGGCATAGGGATTGTTGTTTGTCCTTTGTTCTTGGGAAGAGGACCATGACATCAGGAAGATGATTCCATGGCTTGCAGTGCAAGGTCACCAGCCTCATTTTCTTCTCTGGAGCCATCCAGATCCAGTGGTAAGATAAAGATCAGGACAACTGGAGATGGCCCCCAGGCAAAGGGAACAGTCATAAACTATCCCTCCCCTCCTCTGGGATTCCACAGTATTCACAGTACTTTCAAAATTTACCACATCTTGTTATTTGTATACATTCCTTACTGTTTCCAACCCTCAGAACTATTAATACCCACTACCATTGACATTCCCGTGTCTATATTGGAATTCCTGCATATTCCTTCAGGTCCTTTATTTGACAATGAGGGTCATAGCAACATTAGTAATCAATTTACTCAAACAATGAAAATTAACACTCTGTGCTGATGGTCAGCACACCCTAACCAATGAAATCATAGATCTTGAAATATTAAAATAATCATATGTCATTAATCTGTTTTGTTTTCCTTTTGAAGAGACTTCATAAATTATATCTATTTGCTATAGACATATAATGTACATTACAGAGCAGTCCCAAGTATATTAATGTTGACACAGTGTGAGGTCATTTTACTAAAACACAACTTTCTTATCTGCTTTCTGAGATTTGTCACAAATTTGAAAAACATTCATGGTTCAACTTCAAAAGTGATATTCCTAAAGTACAATGTGGTAGGTTCAGTATCCCTACTTTTTTCCCCTTGAGAGTTTTTTTCTTTAAGAGGCATTGAAATCTTCCTTAAGACTTGATTGACACAAGACTAAAGGCTGTTAACATCACTTCCTGGTCTCAAGTACAGATACAATTCAGTTCTCTATATAAGTTGCTTTATCATCATCAGTATGCTTTCATCTTGATATGTTTGAATCTCTCTAATTCACTCAATATATTCTAGTTATTTTTTCATCTTCCCCATGAGCTTCTTGATGGATAGATTGTCTTTTGCTTCTTTTGTATCCCCAGCACACAGTCACTGGCACCTACTAGGAGTTTAATGTTTATTGACTGACTCTAAAGAAAAGGGACCATTTATTTGTTATTTGTTAAATAACAAAAGTTATTTAACTTTTGTGTATCACCTTATGAGAGTTAGAGGCATGAAATACACACACACACACTGTATAGTGCTTTGCAAATCTTAAGGTACTACATAAATTCTAGCTATTATTATCTTTATTATTTGTGGAAAAAGGACCATCCTTGGAGCCTGGAAGACCTGAGTTCAAGTCTTGTATCTGACATAGTTCTATGTCCATTGACAAAGTCACTTAAGATGTAATTTTGTAAGACTATCCAATACAATCTAGGTTGCTTGGGTCAAGAGAATTTCTAAACTGGGGGCTCTCCATACCATTAAAATCACAGGTATAAATAATAATAATAAAATATATCTTAGCAAACACTTAAGGAAGTTGTTATTTGTTGTTATTTGTTTAATTTCTCCCCCAGAATCAGAGAGGAATAAGAAAGTGCTTGGATGGAGTGGAGAGGCCTGATTTCAGGTTTTAGTGCTGCCACTTATTAAGAGTGTGCCTTTCTGTATCTCAGTTTTCTCATATGCAAAATGAGAGGAACTGGAGTACATGGTTGTAAACTCCCTTCTGCCTCTAAGTCTATAAACCAGCTCTTCTTCTTCCTCTTCCTGTTGTTGTGTTAATGGCTGGTCAGTCAGACTCAGAACCTACCTCTATCAAGTCTTTCACACATTGTGTTCCTATTTTTCCATTCCCACTATTACCTCCCTAGTACAGAGTACTTAGTTGGGATGATAAACACGGAGCCCATAATTAAGGTTGAACCTGTAGTGGACCCATACCTTGATGGGACCTGCCAAAGCAGGTGTCTCATTGGCATACCCATCAAGAAGTCAGGCCCATCTTTATACTATGTAGGCTGAGATATCTGAGCAGGACTTTAGTGGATTATGCATGTCTATGTATATGATCTGATACATTATGCATATCCACATATAATTTAATATTCACTTATGCATATCCATACAATAATTTGGTGTGCCTCTATGCATATGTTACATATATCCAGGCATATAATTTATAAATAGCCATAC
>NW_027187289.1:721944-728704 GCF_028583685.1 Petaurus breviceps papuanus
CCATTCATTGCTGATGAGACTATCTGAGCTTGACGAGTCTGGACCATAGTAGACAGCTACATAAGCCTGGATTTAAAATCTTTCTGGCTCTGCCAGAACATGAATTCCCTGGCATAACCTTTATGAATCTGGGGTTGAGGCAATGCAGTGCAGTGGAAAGAATGCTGAATTTGGGGGTCATAGGACCTGGACTACACAGTCCACAGACCATAGGATTTCCAGCTTGTATACTTATATGCTGGAGAGGCAGTTCAGCATAATGAGGGATATTCTTGGACTCAGGAAGACCTAGGTACATCCTATTTCTGACACCATCTGCTTAACCTTAGCTTTGGGTAAGCAACCAAGGTCTCAACATCAACATCAACTCAACATCAGGTCATTGAAGCCTTCCCAGGTTTTCCTGAAGTCATCTCCTTCATAATTTCTTATAGCACAGTACTATTCTGTTACATTCATATATTATCATTTTTTGAGCCATTCCTCAATTGATGGTCACACACATATTTTCAAATTCTTTGACATTACAAAAATAACTGCTACAAATAGTTTTGTACAGAAGAGTCCTCTTATTTCTTTTATCTTACTTTAGGTAGGCCTAGTAATGACATAGCTAAGTCAAAGGATATACACAATTTGGCAAATTTTAGGGCACTGTTCCAAATTACTTTCCAGAATGGTTGCATTAATTCACAACTCTGTCAACAGGCTATTAATGACTATCTTCTTGAAGCCTGTCATAATTTACCATTTTTCTTTTTGGTCAACTTTACCTACCAATCTGATGGAACCTCAGAGATAAACTTAATTAGAATTTCTCTAATTATTAGTAGTTCAGAGACTTTTAAAATATGATTATTATAGCTTGGATATCTTCCCTTGTGGACTGTATATTTATATCCTTTGACAATTTATCAATTGGGGAATTTTGCCGATGTTTTCTTAGGCTTCATTAATAGAAGTAGAGAAGAAAAGTGTTCATACTAAAGGAGGTATGTGCTACATTTTAAGTGGAATATTGATAAGTTGGATAACATCCACAGGATAATGTAAGTAGAATAGTGATTAGCCATGATTCATTTTTAAAAGCAGAAAATTCATCACAGGGGCGGCTAGATGGTGCAGTGAATAGAGCACCAGCCCTGAAGTCAGGAGGAACTGAGTTCAAATCCAGCCTCAGACACTTAATACTTACTAGCCGTGTGACCTTGGGCAAGTCACTTAACCCCAATTGCCCTGCCTTCCCTCTCCAAAAAGAAAAAAAAAATTCATAATGGTCCTTATGGAGTCTGTGCTTAGAAGTCTACCCAATGAGAAGAGAATGAGAGATAATTTTCCCAGAAAATACAAAATTTGCTGGAGGTTGGAGCAGTTAGAAGAGATATCATGAAAGTTGTTCAATCTGTCCCAAATCATCTACATGTCCTAAACATGAACTATTTAACCTGCATATTTCATATACTTTGAGCCATGTAGGGGTCTATATATTAGCCTTCCCAGGGAACAAGGTTATATAGAACAGAAAAAAGAACTTCTTTATTACTAGTTGTGGAAGACTGTAGTCATGTTTATTGACCACTTGTTCATTAGTTCTGGGTTTTTCAGAGAGGTGAATAACATATTTCCAAATTTTTCTCAACTCAAGGATCATTTTTTTTTAATTAAATGGAAGAACTAAGACCATTATTAGTATCACATTTTTGCTCTGTGTCCTGGGCAATCACTTCTTCCTTGCCTAAACAGAGAAGGTAGTGGAGTAAAAAGACAGATGAGCTTTTGGCTTTCAGAGTGGGATCATGGCAGTGGGTAAGAATAAGTGCCTCGCCACAGGCAGCAAAATAAGAGCCAAGAAGAAAGTGGTTGATCCATTTTCAAAGAAGGATTGGCTATGTTCAACATTCACAATATTGACAAGACACTGGTGATAAGGCCTCAAGGAACAAAAATTGCCTCTGATGGTTTCAAGGGACGAGTTTTTGAAGTAAGCCTCATTGATCTCCAGAATGATGAGGTTGCTTCCCATAAGTTCAAGTTAATACCTGAAGATGTTCAGGGTAAAAATTGTTTGACTAATTTCCATGGAATGGACCTTACCCAGGACAAGATGTGCTCCATGGTCAAAAAGTGGCAGATCCTAATTGAAGCCCATGTTGATGTCAAAACTACTGATGGGTACTGGCTCTACCTCTTTTGTACTGGTTTTACCAAAAAGCACAACAACCAGATCTGTAAGACCTCTCATGCCCAGCACCAACAGGTCTATGAAATTCACAAAAAAGTGATGGAAATCATGACCTGAGAGGTGTAGACAAATGACTTGAAAGAAGTTGTCAATAAACTGATTCCAGACAGCATTGGAAAAGACATAGAAAAGGCTTGCCAGTCCATTTACCCTCTCCATTACGTATTTGTCCAAAAAGTCAAGATACTCAAGAAGCCCAAATTTGAATTGGGAAAGCTAATGGAGCTGCATGGTGAAGGAGGTGGCTCTGGAAAACCTTGAGAAGATGAAATGGGCACAAAAGTAGAAAGGGTGATGGCTATGAACCACCAGTTCGAGAATCTATCTAAAATAAGAACTTTTAAAGGTTGAAAAACAAAAATTTATCATTGTGGGAAAAAAAAAAGACAAATGAACTTAAAGTCAGAAGGTTGACATTCTAAACCTGGTCCTGGTGATTTTTGTCAAGTTCCTTAAGATTTTTGAGTTTCATGTTTTCTATCTGACAAGTGTGGGTAATAGGCAGTTATATGACAAAGAGCATTGGACCTGAAGTCAGGAATGTCTCCCCATCTCTCCCCTTCCCCCACCCCAAGACAGTGTGCATTCTCATTACCTCTCTCCCAATCTCTTATCCTCTTCCCTTATATTTTCCTGTAGGCAAGGTAGATTTCTATACATCGTTGCCTATATATCTTATTTCCCAGATCCATGCGAAAACAACTTTTAACATTTTTTTTAAAACTTTGAGTTCCACATTCTCTCCCTTCCTCCCTCCCTACCCACCCTCATTGAGAAGGCAAGCAATTCAAAATTTTATTTCAGTAGGTTATACATGTGTAATCCTGCAAAACACTTCCATAACAGCCATCCTACCCCACTCCCCATGTATTCTATTCTCTCCTTTAACCCTGTCCCTCCTCAAGTGTTTGCTTCTGATTACCCTCTCCTCCCATTTGCCCTCCCTTCTATCATCCCCCCCATCTCTTAAAAATTTCTTAGTAATAATTCTATGACTTATGTTGCCCTACGCATGGAAACCATGGTACCATGGAAACCATTAGGACAGCTAGGTGGAAAGGTAGTGTCTTCAGTTTCCCTGCAAGTATTGAGGCAACAATAAACATTTTAGCATAAAATAGGTGTAGTAATAGGCTTGTAAACAACAGAAAAGGGAAGACACCTGAGCTGGGATAGTGAAATTCATAGCATCAATTAGTCAAGTCTTCCCTTCATGTAGGTGCTCCCTACCACCAGAATCTACTGCCTTTACCATGGCTCCCAACCACTCCTGACACCTTTCAGCATAGTTCCACAACCATCCTAGCCCTTCACTTGCCAATGAACCCATCCATAAACCAACCAACAAACATTTATGATTGATGCATCGACATGATATAGTGGATAGAGTACCAGACTTGGAGTCAGGAAATGGGGATAATAACAGCACCTACCTCACAGTATTGTTACAGGAATCAAATTCAATAACATGTAAAATGCTTTGCAAACTTTAAACCGTTATAGAAACAGCTATTATTTAGTGTTGACTGTGTAGCAGGTACTGCACCAAGCTCTGATGATTAAAGATAAAATGAAATAAAACTAAAGATAAAATTCTGGCCCTCAATGAGCTTATATTCTAAAGGGGCAGACAAGACACATGCATGCAGATACATACATCTCTTTCTCTCTCTCTCCCTCCCTCTCTCTGCGTCTCTCTGTCTTTCTGTCTCTGTCTGTCTGTCTCTCTAATATATATACACACAGAAAACATACAAGGTAGTTTAGGGAAGAAGCATACTAGCAGCTGGGAGAATCAGACAGATCATTAACACTTGCTTGCCAACTAATAATTCTCTCATTGCTTTGCTTACTTCTAGCTAGTATGATCTAACAACATGGAAAATCCTTCTTCCTCTTCTGTCTCTCATGAACTTTGGGCCTACGACATGATGGGAAAAGGCCATTTGGCTTCCCTTAGAACAATTTGTTGCCCTTTGACCTTGGGCCTTCAGAATCCAGAGAAAGGGCAATTCAGCTACTTTCAGGCTGTTATCTACAAATATTTGCATTTTGTACTGCATAGAGTTTCTGTCAGGATGAGTTTGTGTATCTGCAGTGTTTTATAGCATTAAATTATTATATGTTAGCTAGTATAATCAGGGGGCTAAGGGGAAAATAGAGAACAGAGGCATTAGGGTTACAGCTGTCATTCCAGACTTATTTTACAAAGGACACTTACCCTTTGTCTACTTTACTCCTGCCATCTGTAAAATATAAATGATACTCTCCCCCTTCATTTCATATGAATTTTTACGAGGAATGATGAGATTTAAGCCAATGAAGGACTATGCATTCATTTATCAGGAACAGTTCTAGTGCTAAGCAAGGTAGGAATCTACTTTGAGTGCTATATAATGTGGGACAGAGGAGGGGAAGGTCACAGAAAGAACAAGGAATACCTTTTTATATGACATTTTATATGCACATATTTTAAATGCTAGAAATGTCTATTTTCTGAGGCATGAATGTATTTATTTTATGTTAAGTAGAATTATACAAGTTACAATGAAAAACCAAAGCCCCCAGAGATCAGTAATGCACTTCTTAGGTTTACAACATGAAGAACATTGGGTTTTATTGAGAATTCTTTATCAAATAACACCTGATTGAAATGAGGTGACAAATATTACTGTAAATGACACTTTGTTGTAATGTCCTTTTATGTGTGGAAAGAAAAAAATAAAGAATTCAGTGGAGTATGATGAGTATGGGACATTGCTAAACTGAATAGGACCCAGGAAGCATATTCATTTCAATGATGTAACAAATGACTTTATTGGATGGTTATCATTATTAAGTTGCATTTATCTTTTGATGAATTAATGATTTTATTGTCCCATTGCTGCTACCCTGTGTCATTAGAGGACTTTGATTAGAAGATTTCAATTCGAGTAGCCTCACTTGTCTTGAATTCCATAGAACATGTTCCTACTTCAAATGGGGATGGAATTAAATGACTTCTGAAGTCTCTCCTACCTCTAGGATTCTATAATGCTAATCTATAGTAGTCCCCATGTTCACTGGCAACCACAAGAAGGAAACAGGGAATAGGCAGTGTTTGCAAAACAGCCTGCCTACTTGATTCAAGGTGTGCCTTGACTTAACTTTTTTATTTTTTTTCAAGTCTTGTCATTGCTTCATAATTTCTTACATAAAATTTTCATGTGCTCATTATAGTGACTATCCAAATATTTAATATTTATTACTACTCTAAATACAATCTTTGATGATTCTTCTAGTTATTGCTGCCATATAATAAGAATAATTTTTGTACATTTTATCCTATAACCTATTCATTTGTTCTACTAATTGGTCATTAATAAAAATATCTTAGATTTTCTAGGTCTATGATATCACTCAAGAATATGTCTTTTCCTTTCTAATGTTTACCCCTCAAATTTCTTTTTCATATTTTATTTCAATTGCTAGTTTTCCTAATACTTTGCCCAAGTTAACTTTAAAACATGAAAAATGATCATAGATTCAAAGCTGGAAGTGTTCTTAGAAGTCATCCAGTCCAACCCCTTCATTGCATAAATGAGTAAACAAGCCCAGAATACTTAAATTACAAATAGTAAGCATCAGAGCCAGGATTCAACGTCTGAATCCAAATTCCATCATTTTTTCCCTACTATAACACACGATCTTTTCAGTAAATCCTTAACAGTTAGCTTAATTGTATCTTTCCATAAAATCACCTGAAATTGGGAGAATACAGACTATATACAAATCCTCAAATAAAGTGGATCTCAAATGTCAGTTAGAGAATTATGAATGGCAGGTCTGTTGAATCCTAACCTATATGCACTAGAGTTGGGGAAAGGATTCATCCATCTGATCAAAATGCACACCCATAAGCACAATTTGAGGATACAGAAGTCAACAGAAATTTCCTATGTTTGTATGTATTCCTTTTGGCTTAAAAGATCAGAAGGAGAGGCAATGCGTAGACATTTTAAACCAGCATGTTTAAGCTTGAGTAAATCTCTCTATTTTGCTCAGTCTTGGAAGTAAAGTGGCCAGTCACAGGTCCAGTCCCACTGCTAATGAACCCAGAAGATTTGATCCGCTTTATGTGCAGCCAGTTTGCCCTTCCTTACGATTTTGGTGTCAGTTTCAGTATGACCTCAACCCCTACAGCACAGAATCCTTGGGTTCAAGGGATCCACAAGCCTCAGCTTCGCAGGTAACAAGAATAAAGAAGCACAGATGTGTTCCACTATATCTAATTGGAAAAAAACAAAAACCTTTTAATACAATGGAGCCTTTGGAGCATACCCAGATAGTCTATCATGGAACTGGGTGAGGGACTTGCCTTGGCTTGCTCGGATCTTTTAAGATGGAATTACTCCTCATGTACCAACTTCATGAGTTACGGCCTTGTTTGACTGGCCCCTTAACTGGAATTGACTGCAGCTGTAAAACTAATGAAAGAAAGAAAGAAAGAAAGAAAGAAAGAAAGAAAGAAAGAAAGAA
>NW_027187289.1:728714-760972 GCF_028583685.1 Petaurus breviceps papuanus
AAGAAAGAAAGAAAGAAAGAAAGAAAGAAAGAAAGAAAGAAAGAAAGGAAGGAAGGAAGGAAGGAAGGAAGGAAGGAAGGAAGGAAGGAAGGAAGGAAGGAAGGAAGGAAGGAAAAAGAAAAAACTGATGAAATTGAAATGTCTCTTTCTGTAATGCTTTTTGGCTTAAAAGTGCTTTCTTGCTATTTCTAGAGGGTGAAGATCACAGTTCATCCACAGTGATGGCACCACCATGAAATGAACCAGTGAGAAGGGAAGGACTTCCTTTCCCTCTCTCTCCTCCCCTTTTACCTCAGCTCTGAGAAATGGGCCTGGGGGAGGTTTGTTTGTTTGTTTGTTTTTCCTGTTGTGTCATTTGCCTCTCTCAGTTTCAAATGCCCAACCTCTCTTGGCCTCAGCTTCCTCCAGAACAGTGATGGGGTTGGACTCTATAGCTTCTAAGGTCTCATCAAACTCAAAAATCTAGGAATTTGTTTGTGATACTATTTCTAGAATCCCATGTCTGCCCTTGACAAATCTCTATGTGTGGGTCAATAGCCTCCAAGATTGGGAGCCAAGCCTTAGCATGGTTCTTTCCCCAAAGCTCAAATCAGAGTTCTCCTCTTTTGAGATCAACATCATTACTCCTGAACTTTCCCCCTAACTTCCACCAGAACTTCCTGAGGACCTTATATCTGGCCTGTTAGAACCTCAAGTAAGACTGAATCCCAATAGAGACAAATTAACTTGATCACTGATCCTCCGAGTTGGAAGGGACTCCAGAAGTCATCTGATCTAACCTGCAACTGAATTGGAATCACCCATTAAGCATCACAGAATTAATCTAAGATTTGCAAAGTATTTCAGAAGTCTCAGCCTATGCCATTCCCAAATTAGAATCCCTTCTGCAACAACCTCGAAAAAGTCATCCATCCTCCACCTGAGTATCTCTAGTGATGAGGAAGCCACTCCCTCCTAAGGTGGTTCATTCTACCCCCCAGATATTTCTAATTGTTGGGAAGTTTTTCCTTATGTAGAGTCCAAATCTGCTGATCTGTCTTTCTGAGGTCTAGCTTCTAAACGCAGTTGCTGACTCTATCCCTTCACAAAGTCTCAGAGGAATTGTCATTTCCTCACTGATTCCCACTGATCCCCTTGAGGGTGGTCTATGGGTCATTTCCAGGTTGGTTCCCCCCTTTCCCAGAATTCTATATGACATGTCTGTAATACCCTCGCCCTTTAAACCTACAATAATAACAGACTCTTTCCAAGCACAATAAAAGAAGGTCTGATTCATCACAAGTTCCTTCAGATCTATTGTAAAACTTACTACTCCTATCTCCCTGGAAGGCTTTCTGTAGTTTGAGGTGCCAAAGCAAAGACTTTGATCCTGAAACCTATCCCTGAGAAATCAACTCGTTTCCCTTTCCCAACCCATACCCTCCCATCACCTCCACCTCCTCACCAATCACAGAGGATCTAATAGGACTGCATAGCAAGAGGGTGAAAGCCAGAATTTCCCAGACACAGCAAAGTGACATAAAGCCACAGCAGCCACCAGGGCATTTTTTGCAGCTGTAGCAGGGTCAGGGTTCTTGTGGGTCATACCAAATTTGGTCTCATAGATCAGTTTTTGGAATTATGGGGGTTTTTTCCTCTCATTTTTTTTTTAGAATGTTGACCTTTATAAATCAACAAAAAGGGTCGCTTCCATATACACAGTAAAAGGCAAAGAGAAAGTTGCATATGAAATTGTAAATATCTAATGAAGAGTTTTAACTATATAATCCCTTTAAGGTACAAATAAGTTCAAAATGTTGCTTTCAAAACTCATCAGCTTGTATGTAATTCCTTCTGATCTTTTTTCCTATCTCTTCTCTAGTCTTTGGAATTTTCTAAACAATCTATTTACAGAGACCCTTCATTAGAATGTGAGCTCTTAAAGGGCAAGTGTTTTGGGTATTATTTGTATCCCCATTACTGCACACAGTGACTGGCATATTGCAAGTATTTAATAGATATTTGTTGACTGACACCTCCAGGCTCAAGGGATCCTTTATAATTGCCATATTCTAGTAATCATCAACAAGGCAGCTAAGTGGAACAGTGGATAAAACACCAGCTTAAAGTTAGGAAGAGTCATCTTCTTGATCTCAGATCTGGTCTTTGACACTTACTAGCTGTGTGACCCTGGGTAAGTCTCTTAACCTTCTCAGCCTCAGTTTCCTCATCTGTAAAATGAGCTAGAGAAGGAAATGGCAAATCACTCCAGCATCTTTGCCAAGAAAATGGGGTCACAAAGAATTGGACATGACTGAAAATGACTGAACAATAACAACAGTAGCTATCAATGTTATACAGATCAGAAAGGACATTTTTTTCTCAACACCTTTCCCTTTTCCTCCATCCCTCCAAAAGAAGAGGAGTATTTACCCAAATTTAATTTGCTAAGACTTTTTAACAGACTTGTCTTCAATAAAGTTACCACTCTGGTTCCTTCCTCGCTTGATCATCAGTGTTTGGGGGTTGAGGGGTTATCCTGCATATCAGTTAAGTTTTGCTATAGAGCACTAAAACCTTTAAATCTCTTCTTGGTTTTCTTCCAAGATATTCCATATTTAAAAGGAGTTTGAAATTCCCCATGGCATTATCTTTGTAATGCTTTAAATATTCGCTTATTCTTCCCACAGGAAACTTTATGCTGAGATCTTTATTGCCAAATCAATCATGTTTTTTTCCAGTTCCTCCATCTTCAGTGAATTCTTCTGCAGCTCAGGATAGGAAGTCACTGTTGCAGTTTACCATATCATTACTGTGTATGATAATCATGGGTACCTTGTGTTTTTTATATAGTTCAGAGAGTTCTCATACTGGCTCAATAAATTTCAGTTATTGCCTCCTTCGGGGCCAGAGAAGGGCAAACGTCCCTATTTTCAAAAAAGGAAAGAGAATGGAGTATGCAATCCATAGGACAGTGAGCTTAACTGAGATTCCTGGCAAAATTTCAAAATGCATCATTAAAGGGATGGTTACTGAACATCTTTAAAAGGCAGCTTTGATCACAAAGAGCTAAGATGATTTCATCAAGAAAAGGTCATGACACATTAATCTTATTTCCTGGGTTGTTTTTTTTTTTATTTGTTTGTTTTGGAGCTGCTTGACTGGTAGATCAAGGGGGTGATGTAGGTATAGTTGATTTGGAGTTTAGGAAATCATTTCATAAAATATTTGATCTTATTCATGTGGGAGAGACAGAGATGGAGAAAAAGAGAGAAGCTAAATCATAGTACAATTAGATGTATTGTGAAACGATTATATTGCCAGACCCAAACAATAGTCATAAATTATTGTTTGTCACTTTGGAAGCAGGTCTGTGGTGGGATTCCCAAGGGATTTATTGAATGAACAAGCATTTATTAATGCTTACTATAGTGTTTCCTATATGCCAGACTGGCAGCTAGGTGGCCCAGTAGATAGAATGTGGGCCTGGAGTCAGGAAGATTCATCTTTATGAGTTCAAATTATACTTGAGTTAAAATAAACACCCCTTCGCTCCCCCTCCGTCCCCAATATACACAGTTGTGCATATGCACTTAGCAGAGTATCTGGTATATGTTGTTGGTATTAAGTTTTTCGGTTGTGTTTGAATTCTTCATAGCCCTGTTTGGGGTTTTCTTGACAAAATTACTTGAGTAGTTTGTCATTTCCTTCTCCAGCTCATTTTATAGATGAGGAAACTTATAAGTGACTTTCCCAGGATCACAGGTAGTATCTGAGGCCAGATCCTGACTCCAAGCCCAGTACTCTGTCCATTGTGCCACCAAGCTGCCCCTTCTAGAACAACGCTCGTAGTCAGCTCTTAATATATATTTATTGAACTGAACTTCACAAATGCAAAATGAATGCAGAGTAATTGCTACATAGTAGTTGATCTGAAAAATGATGCGTTTGTATGTAAATATGTAGGAAAAGAAAGGATTATATTGTTCAGTTGTTTCAGTCATGTCTGACTCTTTGTGACCCATTTGGGGTTTTCTTGGCAAAGATGCCACAGTGGTTTGCCATTTCCTTCTCCAGCTCATTCTACAAATAAGGAAACTGAGGCAGACAGAGTTAAATGACTTTCCCAGGGTCACATAGCCAGTAAGTATCTGAAGCTGGATTTGTTAGGCCCTGCCAATAGGCTTGGTTTTGCTCTTGTGTCTTCTTCTACTCCCCAGTTTATTTGCATGGGAGAACAAGAAAGGGTTTTGGAATCAAGAAACTGGAGAACTTCAGACCCCCAAAGCCTTTGGCAGTCTGATAGGAGAGTAACCTCAAGAGAGATTCTGATTAGGTGGACTTTAGCCATTAGAAAATTAAGCAGGCAGTTACATGAACTCGATGACTTTAAGTAAGACAAAGATTCTGGAGAGAATCAGTAAAGAAAGATTTAAAGCTGAGATCGCTGTGTAGCTAGGATGGCTCTGTTCCAAAAACCCTTGGCTCTGACTTTGGTGGCCAAGGAAGAATACAATAATGACTGGATCCTTGGAGGATTGTGGGGGCTGGGCTGAAGTCATACTTCCCACCCATCCCAAAGATGACAGGGGTGACAGGTTTTGGGGAAGGGGAAATGTGCCACAGCAAAGAGATACTTGGAGTACGTCCTCCTACCATTAGAGCACACCTGCTTCCACCCCCTGCAAATTCCATGAAAGGCTAATTCTTGGCATCTGGGTGAGATCACTTAGAATCCCTTTTGCAATAGACCATCAACTGCCCCCAGTGCCTAAAGACCAAAGCTGGAGATGGCTTACCGTTTCCTCTGCTGCCCTTAGCTAATGAAAAAATGTAAGGCCATTCCCCATAAATCCTAAAAGTCATCACATGGACAAGTTTCATCAGTAACTTAGAAGAGAATATATCTGTTGCAGAAGTCTCCAGACTAGGATTCATTGGACTGTTCTCTTACTATCTCCTCACTCATCTTGGGTTCCAATGGGACCATTTTACTTCTATCCTTAACAGAGCCCAGTGGAACTTCAGCTATAGTTATTTAACTTCTCCTGTCTTAGAAAACTCTCTAGTCTATAAATTGTAAAAAGAAAAAAATTGGAAAAATAGGTGCCTATTTATAAGGGTGGAGAGAGTTTCCTTCATAGGAACTTCAAATGTGAGTGAAAACCACAGGTCTGGAATCCAGAATGTGTGTGTATATATAATATATATTTTCCAGCTGCTGTTGGATACTGAATGACAAGAAAATTTATATATCTTATTTCTACATATTTTTGACCAGCCTTATATTTATTCTAGTAACAAATTAGCAAAAGGTAGTAAGTGAATTACACAAGGGGCATTGTACTTGAATAGAATTTAAAATAAGTGGACCTAAATAGTTCATTGTAGGGAAAATGAAGGCAGGAATTCAATATTATATTTTAGGATGTGGGGGGAGAGCAGGAAGTCCGTTTAGCCAAGGGCTTGTTAACACCCCCTCCACAGGCCACATCCTTACACAGGAGGTATTCAAGGTAGATTTTAAAGAACACACAATGGTCCCTCAGGGAATTTACTGTCTATTTGAGGGTCTTCTCCAGCATTCAGCCTAAGGCATAGTACTTAGTACTTAGGTCAGTGAAAGCCTTTGTATAAGCTCACAAAGAAAGACTAGCTTTGTGTCTCCTTTCTGTAGACAGCCTCCTACAGACATCTCCAAAGGACTTCTTTCCAGTTGTCCCAGAACATAAAACACCTCAAATGATTTTTTACCTCAGTCCATTTATTTTCTTTGCTTTTAGGAAAGGCAGAATATAAAAACTCAACTAGAATAAGCAGGCCATCCACTGGGATTAAATGTACAGGGGTTAAAACTCATCCATTAGAGAAGGCTATGATTAGCTATTATGAAAGTTCATTAAATGATTGAAAGAATTACCCAAAGGATGGGGTGCTATGTGACCTAAGATTGGTTGAAAAAAAATGATTTTTGCTATTTTTAATATTTTATTTATATTCTTTTCTTTCTTTCTTTAAAATTACTGTCACCTCCCAATGACTCCTGAACCCCCTTGAAATAAACACATACAATCAAGAAAAAACAAATCAACCCATTAGGAAGGTCTGAAAACATATGTCTCATTCCATATCTACTATCTACCACCTCCCTAGAATAAGGTGAAATGCATATATCACCTTTTTTTATTCATAACAATACAAGTTGTGAATTCTCTGAAACATTCAACTTTGTAAAGTAGTTGTTTCCAAATATACACCAAAGACATAGATTAGAGATATGATGTAGTATAGAGCAGAGTACTTAGTCAAAAAACCTGGATTCAAGTCCTGACTCTAATACCAATTTAGCTATATGAGCTTTGAGAGCTGCTTCACCTCTCAAATTTTGGTTCTCTCATCTGTAAAGTGAGGATGTTGAATCTGATGAGAAGCCATGCAGTATAATGGGTAGAATGCTGGTCACAGGCTCAGAAAGTTCTAGGTTCAAGTGCAACCTAGAATATACATACACACTGGTTGTGTGACCCTAGGTAAGTCACTTAACCTCTTAGTGTCCCCAGGCAACTCTCAGAACTTCAATAACAGCAAAAATAAAAACAAAAATAGTAGTCAGCATTTATAAAAGACTTTAAATCTTTCAAAGTACTTAACAACTCTTATTGCCTAAGCTGAGGAGACCATGTCAATTTGGATTGGTGAAGGAAGTTCCTTACCTGAAGTACCCTAAAGGGATGAAATCACAAGTCTTATTAAAAAAAAATACTGACAACTCCAGTATCCTAAGGTTCTTACTGTGTATGACATACGGTTATTCAACCTGCTGGGGAAACTATTACAAATTTAAATATAAAAATGTTTTCTAAATCAACTTTTAAATTCATGTTTATCCCTGTGGCATAACTCAGTGTTATGATTACTATTTTATAACTAGAAGGAAGGAGAGGAGAAGAAATAATAAATGACCAATTGGTTCAAAGCTGTTCCAGGTACAGTTAGAATGAGAAGTCAAAAAACCACACTTGAGTAGACATGAGCCACTCTGTTAGGGAAAGATGACTTCTAGTGATCTGGCTAGTGCAGTTCCTAGGAAAGAAAATTAGGCAGGTTTACAGACCTGGTGGCACAGGGTTGTCCCTTCCCCAGCCTCAAAGGCATAGAAATCTAGACAGATTATCAAGGAGACTGACCTCTAGATTAAAACTATTCTTCATTCCAACAGGCTTCTTCTGTGTCCATTGGGCTAATGCAGACAGGGTGGGTATAGTGGAAAAGAGCATTAGATTTAAATCTAGGAGATCTGGGTTCAAATCCCAGCTCTACCACTTACTGGCGTGTGACCATGACATGCAAATCAATTATTTTTTCTGATCTTCAGTTTTCTTCTGTAAAACAGGGATGATATTTTTACTAATTTCCACAGAGGGAAAAGAGTTTTGTAAACATCAACAAGCTAAAGAATTGAGAATGATAATCATTCTTGAGGGGCCACATAGCAGAATGGATAAAGAATTGGCATATGAATCAAGAAGGTCTAGAAGGCCTGGGCTCATGTCTCTCCTCATATGTGTATTTATTGTCCCCAAAGCCTGAAATTCACTCCCTTCTTCTTCTCTGCCTCTGAGAATCCTTTGTTTCTTTCTAAATACAACTCAAGCACCATTTTCTCTCATTGCTACATACAAGAATGTCTACCAAGTCCTGCTATAATTTTTTGTTTTATATCATCTTCATTTCCAAATAAATGTTTCCTTCCTCCCCTGATTCCTTAAGCTCCTACTACCCTCACTACAGAAATTAGGTCAAGCTTAGTTTGTAAATATTTCATAGAAATCAATTAAGGTGTGTGCTGTCTTCTCTGTTAGACTATAAGCTCCTTGAGGGCAGGGACAGGGATGTTTTATTTTTGTATCTCCAGTAGAGCAAGTCAAAAAGCAATTAACATATTTTTGTTTATTATAATGATATAACCTTAGACAAGTCATTTAACCTTTTCATACCCCATCCTATATTTTGGTAGAGGAATTTTCCTGACCAAGAATTCCCTATGCCAATGAAATAATAGATTTTAAATATATATATATACATATGTATATTATACACACATATTTTACATTACATGTATTACACATTATGTGCATGTATGTCATATACATATGTATATATACACTCATATACATGTGTGTGGATATATATGCATGCATGTGTGTGTATAATTTTTACAACACTGATTTCTTATTATGTGATCAGGGCTGCAACAGACTTGAAGAGATTATCTACATTCAACTTATGAATGAGAATATATCATCAGGAAATTCAAGTATGTAGGACCTCCTCCTGGATTCAGTGTCTGTTTTCTAAATTTTTAAGTCATTTTGCCTTAATTTTTCAAAGCCAGTGTCTTGCAAAACCTCATTGTTTCACTTCTAAAAATGTGGATTTGAACGTTACTGTGGTTTGGGCTATGCTCTGTTTACTGAAGATGTTCCACTTTCCATGGTTGCCATAGAGAATGAGTGGATATTGTGCCCGGCTGGGAGTTAAAAGGTGGCCCTTTAAGAAGCCTCTAAATGAGGTATTGTGAGCCATCCAAACCACTTCCCCTCCATTCCCTCTGAATCATGCAAGCCTAGAATACATGGAAACGCTGGTGTTTCTTCTGAAGTATTTTTTCTGCCCTGATTTTACTGCATGCCTCACTGTGCATAATTTGGTTATTAAAGTAGGGACTATAGACAAATAAAAGCATGGATTTGGAATGTGATGAAAACTTGCTTCTATTTAATTTTTATCAATAGCCGTTAGATATCTTGAACAAGATGATCTGCCACTTCCTCTCCCCCTAAAAAATGTGGACGAGTGAGTCACTCAGTGCTCTAAGGCTTACAAAGCACATTAAATATATGATCTCATTTTATTTTTAAAAACAAACCTAGGAGTTTATTATTATTATTATTACAGTCTAGATAGTATTATTATCTCAAGTTTACAGATGACAAAACTAAGGTTGAAAAAGGGTAACTGGAAATTCCTAGGTAGAAAATGTCATCTTTAATGACGTATAGTATTTACATTTCCATTCATTAACCATAACTAGGGGACCTAACAAGTCTGCTTTTATTTTTAATTTTTTCAATTTTTCTGTCATCATTTCCAGATAAATGTCTCATTCCTGCCCTACTCAGAGAGTTATCCTTTGCAACAAATATACATAAACAATAGATAAATGAATAAATAAAATTGAAAGGAGAAAAAAAGCGTTTCAGCAAAACCAACCAACAAAGCAACTAAGTTTGAGAGTATGTGCACTGTTTAATACTCTTGTTCTGCAAAGAAGAGAGGAAAGAAAGCCTTCTTGGGAATGTCATTTATAAAGTGATTGTTTATAGGAACTGATGTGAAGGGAAGTAAGGCAAAAGGGAAAACAACATACACAAGGGCTACAGCAATGGAAAGAACAAGAAGAAGAATGAAGCAACTAGAATGTAGTGCTTTGAAATAATAATGAACAAGCCTGACCCCAGAAGATCCTTCTCTGCTGAAGTGGTAGGGGGCCATGGGTTTAAAACACTGAATACAGCTAGGTTAGTGTGAATAATGAATCCCAGTGTCACATTGTTCAATTTCATACTATATTTTTTCACTGAGCTAAAACTGATTATCATATTTTACATATAATTATGCCTCAAATAGTGTGAATTGGACTAATGTGACCACTTCACATTAATTGGGACTTGATATAATTAGAGATTCTTTTGACAAGTTGGTTAATATTGCCGAACTTTTTCACCCTCCTCTTTTTGAAGTTTTTATTATAAGACATGATGGCATAGTGAATAGAGTGTCAGGCCTGAAGTCAGGAAAATTCAACTTCCTAAATTCAGCTCTGGCTTCAGACACTTCCTAGCTGTGTGACCCTGGGCAAGTCACTTAACCCTATCTCAGTTTCCTCACCTGTAATATGAACTGGAGAAGAAAATGGCAAACCACACTAGTATCTCTGACAAGAAAACCCCAAATGGGGTCATGAAGAGTTGAACTCAACTGAAACAACTGTACAACAGTGATGGGAAGAGTTAAAAGGAGAGAAAATAGGAGATGCAGTTCATATAAAATAAAAATATATAAAAGACAATTTATTTTAAAAAAAGATTTTTTTTCCTTTATGATTCTAATGTCGGATGCTCTGCACTTTATAATATCAATCTAGGTTTCAGATCTATGTTAAAAATCTATTCAGAGCATACACTTCTTAGTAGGAAACTTGAAAGGCAGTTATGTCTATGTCATGGGTTGCTTTATCTTCTAGTATTGAAAAAGGAAAACCATAGGAAAGAGACCTGATTGATCACCTAGCCCAATACTTTCATAATGTAAGAAATTCAAGGGCAAATAGATAAAATTACTTGTCCAGTCATGATGATAGTAAGTAGCAGAGAAAGAAAACAAGGGAATAGAGACTGTTTCTCTATGGTTCAAGGAGAACTTTAATCTATTCTTTGCTTGTTTATAAAATGATATTAAAACTTTGAAAAAATGTACAAACAATTATGGACTACATGCCTTTGATGAAATGACCCTGTTCAGATGTTAGAGGCATAAGGGTGAAGGGTGAGAATATATAGAAATTTAGATGGCATGGGTTTCTATTAGGCATTATAGTAACAATGTGCAGTTTATGGGGGTCTGCTTGTAGAGTGTCCAAATGGAGCTGATGGTTTGTGGTCCTAGGATTAGCAGCTAATAGATCCCCCACTGAGAGCAAGAGAAAATTGTTTGCTTCCTACTGGTCGTCAGTTGTGTCTATCCGCTTAGTTTGACCAATAGGACCAGGCTACCTGGGAACACAGGTTTATAATAAAAAGCAAATCAGCCTGGGGAAGCAGACATGGAGAATTAGAACTGGGGACTCCAGCCCTGGCCAGGCCACATAGACTTCTGCAAGTAATAAGTGATAAAGGTAACAAGTTGATCTCAGGCCTAACTGAGAAAAAGATTGCAGAATGTACTTCAGGGGACAAGCTACCACAGAGGCATAGGTCAAAATCTGCAATCCTGCAGAGAAAAATAAGATGGCAGAAGTCCCAAACTTGAGAGGTGGTAGCTTTGAGGGCCAATAGGAAAGAATAGTTTTTGCTTGGACTTATTATTTTTGGTGGGGTGGGCAGGAGGGGAGAGGGGTAAGACTGGTTTTTTCCAAGCTTTTACCAACGGGCTGCCAAAATGACTCAGCTGAGAAGAAAAAAGCAGAAGAAAAACAACCATTTAGGCCTAGTTTAATACATGCCATATTAAGGGGTAAGAAAGGAGATTCTGAAAAATTGAAAAGGGAAACTCCTGACAGCCAATCTAATAATCATGAAACTAGAACCAGTTATTATCAATAGAAGTTAATGTTAAGACTCAGTCTGATAAGTTTTAGAAGAGAGGGTGCTAAAGATAACAGGCAAATATCCTGTATCTTATAGATACTATAACAATAAGATCCAACATTTAAATAGCCATTTAGTTGCAAAAATTGGGCCTCAGACACTTAATAGCTGGCTGACCCCGGGCAAGTCACTTAACCCTGTTTACCTCAGTTCCTCATCTGTAAAATGAGTTGGAGAAGGAAAAGGCAAATGACTCTAGTATCTTTGCCAACAAAACTCCAAATACGGTCACGAAGAGTCAGACAGGACTGAAAAACAACTGAATTAGATGCAAGGTACTTTTCATAGATTGGGTTATGTCATTTGATCTTCACAACACACTTGTGAGGTAGGTACTATATATATATACACATATATATGTATGTATATGTACATGCATGTGTACTTGTACATATACATGTATATGTATATGTATAGGAGGATAATAATATCCCCCATTTACAGATAAGGAAACTGAGCCTAGGAAAGGATAAGTAATTGGATCATAAGATTTAAAGATGAAAGGGGCCCTAGAAATCATCTAATTCACCCTATAATTTTATAAATGAAGAGACTTAGGCTCAGAAAGGTCAGGTGACATAGCTACATTACCACCAGAACCGGATTCAAACTCAGATCTTCCGACTCCAAATCAGTCTTTTTTCTACATTCTTCAACTGTTAGCATTCTCATCAGGTATCCTCCTTTCCCCTACTTCTGTCCCCCATTGGAGATTCTTCTGTACCGTTTTATAATAAATCATCTTTAGTTGCCCAAGAAGTTGATGAAGTGTTATCAGATAACAGTTGAAGATGTGAGATGATAGAAACTCTCTAGGCTCCTTCATGCAAGAGGTGGAGGAGTCTGGTAAGCAAAAAGAAAGGGAACCTTGATTCCTGAAGGTAGAGATTGTGAATTAAGACCTAGACTTGGTGGTGGAAAAACAAACAACCCTCCTCCCCCAAAAAACAACAACAAAAACTAGGGCAGTGATAGGGTAGCAGGTATACTTCATGCCATCAAACAAATGTAGGAAATGGTTGTGGACTATCAGTAGAAATTTTTTATTTTAGAAAAATTTTATTTTAGTATAGAAAAAAATTACAATTTTTTTCCCTAGAAAGACTGCCCCTCCTCCTTCTAACTTTTTTGTACTCACTAATGGAACAACTGATTTACCTAGGCACTTATATTTCCGTTCCATTTGTCATTTCCTAAGGTGTTCTAGGAAAACTCTCATATTGACGTATTCATGTGGGTGGTCTATCCAAAAAGGCAGGTCCAAACCAGTACATGCCTGTCCATCTCATGTAACCTTTATCTATATCCTTCTATTAAGTGTTAGGGAGCTCCTTTATTTTTCTTGACATTGCAAGGATGCCGAAAGAGTAGGCAGGTGGTCCTTTGGTTGACCGTTGTTCTTCCTATGTGACTGGTCCATCTTCTATTTTAGTCATTTATTTGATGATATTCTTCACAAAAGAGATATCAAATACATAGCCTGGGCTGCATATGGCCCACAATAATCCAATGAGGGCAGAACCAGATTAAAATATTTAACAAAATAAATAAAAATAAAATAAAATGTAATGTTACATTTTAAAACTGTCAGTATGATGCCCACAAGAATTTTTATGTACAGATTATTTGAGTTTGATGTCACTGCTTTATACCACTTCTCATTCACAATTCCTTATTTTTAATGTGTTGCAACCTGTTCACATTTACCTTCCACTTCTCTAATGCCCTTTAAAAGGCACTAAACTTGAAAAAGTTTTCTAGAGACACAATATTCTTTGACTCACAGTCATATACCACAAGAAGACTATTGGTATTGAATGATACAAAGACAAAACAAAAGTTAGGCTCCAAGGAACATATTCCACTGGAAAACTTGGCATTATCCTTAACTTTTAGTATCACCCATCGTTTTACATCTGATCATTTATTACCTAATTGCTTCTAATTCCTAGATCACAATCACATCTATAACCTCTTCTTTATTCCCATTGCTGCCTTAGTACAGGCAGTGGCAGTGAACATTCAGAAATGTTTCTGCAGCATACTAGCCAGTCTTCTGTAATGCCAAGCAAAGGCAACTTGCCAAGGTTGAAAATACCAGCATAGGTACTCTCCATTTTATTCAGTGAAAAATTAAGAACAGAGAAGATCAAAATATGACATCATCCAAAATACAGCATTTACTAAGTGTGATTCAATAATCTCCAAGTACTACCCCATCCCTGGACATAACATTCATTTAATCAGTCACAAAGTCCCTCTTCTAAATACTACTCCACCCCTAGGCTGTACATTCATTTAGTCCATCACAAAGCCCCTCTTCTCAAATGGAGATAAGTTTCCAATTCATTTGTTTAATCACAGAGCACAAAAAAGTCAAAAGTTCCCCACCCTTGGATCACAATTGAATCTAATCCAGAGTTACAACAAGCTTAAGCACAGCATTTAATACCCAAATGGAAGTCTTCTTCATCTTGACACAAGGCAAGTTCTCAGCAATCTTTGTTCCTGGGGAGACAAAGCCTAGCAAGGCCACAAGATACATTGTCAGTGTCTTCATTAATTCATTCTCTGTCTGCAGAACAGTCCTAGGACCCCTGAAAACATTAGCAAAACCCCCTTCCAGGATTTCTGTAAACATACAACAAGAAAATCCTTCTTCAGGGCTTCTGAACCAACAGCAAGGTTCCAAGACCTCTGCAACAACAGCACTGTCTTTCACCAGTGGACAGTATTCACTCTCTGTCTGCAGGACAGTCTCAGGAGCTCTTAGCCAACAGCCAGGTTCCAGGACTTCTTCAACAAAAGGACTGTCTTTCACCAGTGGACAAATCTGGCAAAACAACATCAAAACAGACAGACAAAGTATCAGCATAACAGCCATGTCTCCTCAGTCCTTGGCAGCTCTGGGTGGCAGCTCTCAAAAGTCCTGGACAATTCAAAGTGGCCCTAAGAAATCCTCTCAGTCTCTCTCTGCCTCCAAAATGCTGCTTCCAAAAAAGTTCTTCTGCCTCTCTCTTTTCTTGTGTCTCTCTAAATTTACATCACCAGCTCCACCCAGTTCAGCCCTCTCTTTTCACGTCAACAAGTCCATCCCACAAGTGGGATTCACAAGCTCTGGGTTTTAACACAATCAATTTGAAAACCAAGCCAATACAGGGGGATCTTTACATTCCATTACTATTATATCTTCCCACATTCATTATACCAAACCACAATTCCAAACCACCCACCATACAGCTGCCATATTAGTTTATCTTATATATAAAACATATTCCATTCTTCTGCTCTAAATTCTTCAGGGGCTTCCTATTGCCTACCAAATAAATTTGGTTCAATTTATTTATTCATTTATTTTGCTTTTTGGAGGGGGGAAGGCAGGGCAATTGGGGTTGAGTGACTTTCCCAAGGTCACATGGCTAGTAAGTGTTAAGTGTATGAGGCTGGATTTGAACTCAGGTTGTCCTGACTCCAGGGTTGGTGCTCTATTCACTGTGCCACCTAGCCACCCCAATTTGATTCAATTTAATAAACATTGTTTTAACATGTAATTGGGGGGGAATATTATATAAAATATATTTAAAATTTTAATAAGCATTTATTAAGTGCCTACCACGTGAGAAATATAACATTCAGCACTTAGAAAATGTCAATCTATCAAAGATCCATAATTTCAATGGCTTTGGAACTCCCTCCATTAAAGTCAATCACATTTTTCTTTAAAGGTATCTTTAGAACTAGCACAAACTCATCTTGCTTTTTAAAGGTGCGCTTCCAAGGGTCTTTCATGTAGTTAAAAACTTTGATAGCTTCATCACCCACCCTTACTCCAGAAGTTAGGTTAGTAGATAACTCTTGGGAAGTGACTGAGACTTAGAGAGGACAAAGATGTAACACAGGTAAGTATCACGCATGTTTTGAATCCAGGTTTTCCTCACTCAAAATCCAGCATTCTATTCACTAGAGTTAATACTGCTTCTTTAGGCACAAAGGACACAAATGAAAAACAATGAACCTGAAATACAAACTTCTCTCTGTAACTGAAGGCCCTCCCTGTTCTGACCCCCATCTCATCTGACCAGTATTATGTTATTTATATACACCATACCATTCCAGTTGGACAAGACTATATTTTTGTGCTCCCCTAGACCCCTACACTTGGAAGACCTGCCACCACTATCTCTTCCTATCAAAATCCTACCTATCTTTTAAGACCCAATTGTAAAGCAGCCTTTTCCATGGGACTTTCTCTGATACACTTGGTCAGTAATAATCTTTCCTCATTCAGCCCTCACATGGCACTTGGATTAAACCTCTTTCTTCATATTGCTTATGTTAGAAAACTTCATGTGTTGTATGTGTGTGTTTAGCAGACCTCTGATTTCCACAAGGGGACTCTTGGTATAAAAACTCCCTCCATTTTTACAGATAGGTGACCTGTCTATAACTTCTGGTCTTGGTGTTATATCTAAGGCATTTGTTGAGAGGAGATGTGCCAGTACAATATTTACAGCACAAACCATGACTATAAATAGTCCCATATAGTGCTCGATCACAAAATATAGCAGACTCTCCATATATAGGACAGAACCAAAACATTTATTTAGACACCAAGAAAACCAGATCCCAAACCCAGTAAGCTGATTCCATCATAGTAGTAAAGAAATTAACAAGCCTTAATGACACAGAGAGCCACAGCAACCTTTAGCCTTCCCACAAAACAATATAAGATCAATATTTATTCACAAACCTCTCTATCTCCTTGCCTAAGCAAACTCTCTTTCCCACTGTCTCTTTGGCTCTGACTCCCAGCTTCCTGTGGGCTCTGCTCTACCTTTATCAAACTCCTCCCATCACAGGCTCCATGTGATTACTTTCAGCCTATTAGGGGGGCAGAGTTTATCTTCAAAGCAGGGGAGGTCTTCAAATTCCCCTAGGTCTATTAAGGGGCAGGGAAGATCTTCAAATTCCCTTTCCCATTACAGAGGCAAGTGCCATACCATTTCTATGTATCTTAGGGAGGCTTTGAATCCAAGTTTCCCTAATTGCAAGGCCAAATCTCAATCTACTACACCATACTGCCTCTCTCATAAGATATCTTAGGTATGATCGCTCTTTGCATAGTGCTCAATGCATAGTGAGTGCATAATAAATACTTTCTTATTCATTCATTTATTCATTCATTCCCATGCTGGAGACATGAAATCTGATAATTCAGTGGTGTCAAACTCAAATAGAAAAGGGAGGCACTAAACCACACATAAGAAGCCTTGTAGGCTGCATGTTGACTTAGAAAACCATGAATGTTTATATATTTCCTTTTTTCATTAATATATCAATATGCTAAAGTCAAAAAAGAAGTACATTTTAATCCTGTCTGGGCCACAACTTGGCCCAGTGTTGTGGGCCACAGGAGGCCTTTGGGCCTCATGTTTGACATCTCCGATGTAATAGATAGAGAGCTAACCATGTAGCCCAGAAGAGCAGAGCTCTAGGACCCCACCTCCATATACTAACTGCATGGTCACAAGTAAGTCCCTTAAACTCTGAATACTCTAGGCACTTCCTAAGACTAAGTGGCACAGAAGGTACCAAACTGCTTCAAGAAAAGGAGTTTCCTCATTGGGAATCATCCATAGCAATGTAATCATAGGTCCAGTTGCTATTCCTATCCCCCATCTTTCCTAACACAGCTCTGTGCACATAATAAACAATATATATCCATTGATATTGAATAGGTTGTTGGAAATAAGACTATTCTGGTCCCCAAACATAGGCTCTTTTTAGATTCAATAAATCCAACAGTTCTTATACTCTCTTAGGGAGAAGGGGTAAGTAGTGATTACAGCCTACATTGAAAAAGAAGCAGACAATTTTCTTTTCTTCTGAATTTTCCTCTACAACACCTCTCTAGCCTATTGACATTAGAACTGCAGGTTGCTTTAGCTAACTGGAATGTAGTCACTTTGTACACAGTAACTGTTATTCCAAAGGGGTTTTTTCTTTCAAAAAGTCAATCTCCATAAGGAGGTTGATGGTAAGTACTTACAGATGGTGAAAGAGGAACAAAAGAGGTCAGCAGATTTTCCCAAAGTCACTTGACAAATAAATGACAGAGCCAGGACTAGACTGCAGAGGATGAATCCTCAATGACTTCCAGGCACTGAAACCATTTACAGGAGGGAATTATTTTAAGTGAATCTGCCATACCCTTGTTGTGGATTCCAACTGGGGGAAAAAAAATGAAAGAAAAACTTGGCAGGAAATTTTTTCCTATTTCTCAGTGTTCAGGGGGAACAAATAACTGCAGAATTTCATAATATCATTTTTGTTCTATTGTTTTTCTTTCCCCCTGTTCCCCCTCCATTATGGAAGAATCATTTCATTCACACTTCCAGGGCTGACTTCAATACTCAACTTTTTCACTGCAAAATGATGGTCACTAGTTTGGAGATGGTAGGGAAATGTCATCAGGTTCTATGCCTGTCTAGATTAAAAGTACTGCAGTTTCTAGATGTCACAAAGGATTTTAGATCAGAAGTTATCTAATTAAGCTCTCTCATTTGACAAAAGAGGAAATTGATGCCCAGGGAGGTCAGGTAACTTGTTCAAGGTCACTCAGGTAATAAGTGACAAAGCTAGAATTTCTACATAGGTCCTCAGACTCCAAACCATAGTTTTTACTGTATCACATGTCCTCTAAGAAGACATTTCTGATTTGGTCAGTTAAGTTCACAAATCATTTTCTCCATGTGCCATCATGAACTTTTTGTATCCCAAATTGTGCATCAAGCCAGGACCTGGTGCTTTCCAAATAGCTGTTCTGATTTCATTAGTAATTTACTTCTTACTGAGATAGCCTAGGAGTCAAAATTCCCACGATGCCATCTATCCAGATTTTCTCTTCTCAAAACCAATGATAGTATTTCAGTGGTACAGTGTTTAGGATTCTCCCAAATACTAACTTCAAATGCCCAAACCTCTCCAATCTTTAATTATTTTATTTTGCTTTTTGCTATGAGAAGCCCTGGTATTCTTTTATTTATTTGGAAATAGTCTTACTTCCTGCCCCCTCCCCACCATGCCTCATTATACTTAATTTCTTTATTGAGAAAGGTTACAGAGATACAAATTGTTCATTTATTTGTGCCTCATAGAGAAGTCTACCAAATGTTATGCATTTAATTCACTCAGGGCTATCTATGAGTATTACCCAGTCAGCTATTTTGACAGGCAATGGAACTCTACCTTCAGAAAAAATAACATCCTAACCTCTATGGAATTATAAACAGTCACAGTTATTTTGTTTTAGGAAAGTCACTCAAGACATTGGGCAGTCTCCCTGTGATGAACTTATGGGGCAGCTAGGTGGCACAGTGGATAGAGTACCTGGCCTAGAGTCAGGAAGACCTGAATTCAAATCCAGCCTCATACACTGATGTGTGACCCAGGGCAAGTGACTTAACCTCTTGTAACAGCAAGCACCCTAGCGTATCCAGGATGGCTGCTAGCACAGGTTCTTTGATCTGATTTACTAAAGGAAAGCAACTTTAAGGGGGTAAACAATCTTTAAGTAAACATATATATAAATTTCAGAAAATACTTACAGAAATTACAAGCATACAAAGAAAATAACACAGTTCAACAGAACAACAGACAGGGCTTCTAGCTGTCTGACCATTACATACTTAGTTACCAGAGAGAGAAGCACTAACATCTGGGTTTTCAACACCAGGTGGCTCAAATGGCTACCCAGAGTCTCATCTGGTCTAATCACACAGCTCTTCCCATAAGTGAGCCCCAAAACAAAACCTCACCTCAGAGTATACCCTTCTTTAGGGTTGGAGGACATCACAACCTTTGTGACTTACTGCTTAATTACAAAATAACAAAAGGTGTGGGCCTTCCTGAAAAATAAGCCTCCCCCCCCCCAATCAAGGCCCTCCTGTTGGGTTCCATTTGAGGTCCATTAAGGGGAGGGAAGATCTTCAAATTCCCTATGCCTATTAAGGGGAAGAAAGATCTTCAATTTCCCTTACACCTCTGTTTGCCTTAGTTTCCTCATCTATGAAAAGGGATAATAATAGCATACCTTCCGGGTTGTTGTGAGGATGAAATAAAATAATAACTGTAAAATGTCCAGTATAGTACCTGGCTAAGTAAGTGCTATATAAATATTAGCTGCTATTATTATTATCAATAGAAGAAATAGGATAGGCAGACTAGAAGGGATTCCCATTGGCACCAGTGGAAGGAGTCCCCACATTAATGAGGTCTCAGATTCATTGAACTTTGTAGTATCCAAAGGTAACAGGAGGTTCATTGAAACCTGTTCCTGAGTAATCTAAGGAAAAGTAAAGCATATGCAGATCCCTTATGGATCCTCAGCCCTTAGCTTTTTACATGCTTTGTTGATTTATCAGAAGACATGAGACAGTCTGGACTAGTTCTGACCAAGATGAGTTGGTTGGTGAAGGAAAATTTCCAGGAGGAGAAGTGGCCATGACATCTTAACATCTGAGAATCGAGCAGGAGCTTAGTCCCTGAGCCCAGTCAGACATGAGCACTAGAAAGCCAATTTCAAAACACTTAGAGGAATGACAACATTATCCCATGGCCTGAGACTCTAAAAGGAAAGATGGCTCAAAGGGAATGACAAGTTTTCATAAACAAATTCTAAAAATAAAATCATGAATGGGAGAAAAATAGACAGCAACAACCAAAGAGAACAGTGTGGTGCCCTGCAAGGCCCCCAATGAGCTCAGATCTTCAAAGGACAAGTATAGCAAATTGGAAGGAGGGACATATCACCAAGGCCAAATACAAAAGCGAGGCATAGACCTCTAAGAATAATGTCAGCAAGGTTAAAGCTCAGAAAAAGCTGAGGCTCATGAAAAATGCCAAGGACAACACATTTCACTCCCACAACTTCCCTACACAAACTCTCTAGACTGAACTAATCCCTGTGCCTTGCATAGACGGTATGCATTCCTGCCTCCTCCCTTGACATTCCCCTTGCATAGAATGCCTGCCCTCCTCCTCTGCACCTTGAGGAATCCTACTCATCCTTTGGAGCCCATCTGAAGTCCTAGATGCCTCCTCAGGAAAGTCTATCATGGCCTCCCATCTGCTGGATTCCTGTAGCAGTTATTTAGGAATTGGAGGAGACTTCAGGGGGGCCATTTAGTCCAACCTATTCCCAGAAGAGAGCCCAACTTAAATGATAAGTGGTTATCTATAGTCGCTGCTAAAGGATTTCTAAGGAGGAAGGGGAATGCAATATCCCTTGAGGTAGATCATTTCACTTTTGGAACACTCAAATTGTTAGAGAGTTTTTCCTGGCATTGAAACAGGTTATGTCCTCCCTTCAAATGCTTTAAATGTGGCTGTTATGACTCCCCCAGTCTTCCTCTTCCCCCCATCTTCTCTTTTCTGCACTAAAAAAAATCTCATGTTCTTTCAACTGCTCCTCACACGGCATTGATAATTGGGAAAATCAAATTGATTCTGATTTGTTATTGATTCCACTCTGTTATCACTGCTGACATTTTTTGCAACTGCCAAAATAATTTTTCACTTGTCTCAGAGCTGAGTTTGGAGATTCTGTTTTCTTATAAATCACTCATTGTCTCTGAGCTAAGTTTAGAAGTTCAGATCTACTGCCAATCACTGTTTTAGTCCTGTATCAAAGAAATCTGTTATTCTTGAAGGATACAGGTGAATGCTAGGGAGTCTGGTCTATTATCCAAGGTAGTCTGGTCCACCATGGCTAAACTGTTTTTGCAGGTGAACTCAAACAATGAGCATTTCTTAGAGACAGAATGGAAGGCAGGGTTGTTGCTAGCCCCTCATTCCTAATTTTCAGCCAATTGTATTTTTTCTCATGCCTTTGATACTTCATACTGTGTAAATGATCACGTTGTTTTCCCATCTATGGTGCTACAGGTTTTGTAGTCAATCATATTGTTTTCCCATCTATAATGCTACTTTCTAGTTTTTGGATGCTCCTCCTTTTAATGATCTGTCTGCCTCCATTTGGGGTCTTTTGGATAACTAAAGACCCCTTTTATTGGCAATTTCTAACCTTACCAATAAATTGAATGTACTCAGAACTTTGTACCTCAGTTTATCTTAATTTTGATCATGACAACATGGACTCAAATCGCTTCACTAAACTTATTATCCACCTCTGAACTCTTTTCAACTTACCAATGTCCTTCATAAATGGAGACATACAGAACTGAACAAAATCTATTTCAGATGAGGTCTGATGAGGGCAAAATATTGGATGCTATGCCTCTTTTAATGCAGCTCGAGATTGAATTTTTTGGTTGCTACATAACATTTATGACTCCTACTGAATTTATAATCCACTAAAAGTTCCAGATCTTTTCCTGATGAACTACTGTCTAACCATATCTTTCCTATTTTGTACTTGTGAAAGAGATTCTTGGTACCCAAATGTAAGATTTTGTATCTATCTCTATTGAATTCAACTTATTCGATTCACTCCATTCCTTTTGCCTGTCATTTATGTTAGCTATCCCACCCAACTTAGAACCATTCATAAATAAGATGAATATGTTCTCTATTACTTTATTCAAATCCTAGATAAAAATGCTAAACAGTACAAGCCCAAGCACCAAAAGAACCCTGGGATACTTCAATGAAGGTCTCTTTTCATGTTGACATTAAACCAATAATGGCTATTCTTTGAATCCAGTCATCTAATCAGTTGTGAATCCATGTAATTATATTCTAGCCCTTCCTTCTCTCTTCTTCAGAAGAGTAACATGATATATTTTATCAAAATCTTTCCCACTTCTTTAACATTCCATCTATTGTGTTTTGTATTGCTAATTAACTTTTTTTTTTGCATAGTGCAAAATGTACTACTCTGAGAACCAGGAGTTTAAGTACCTAATCTTTCATTTAATAGCTGTATGTCCTTAAGCAACTCATTCAAACTATCTGAGCCCCAGTTTCTTCATCTGCAAAATGTAGATAACTTGTGCTGCCCACCCAGCAGGGTTTTGTTGCATCCCAGGAAGGAATGCATGTATATAGAGTATTTTAAAATCATATTTTAATATTTCAATAATCTCTGATTTTGTTGGTGTGGTCATTCACTCCACCAATAAAGATCGCCTATACTGCATAAATTAGCTGATTGGTCTTTGAGGATATTATAACTATTTCTATATCTATTTGTATAAACATATAGATATCTATGTCTCTATATATACAGAGAGAGAGAGAGACATATGAAGGAGAAACAAAGAAACAAAAAAAAAGAAATGGAAGGAGGGAGGGATGGAAGAAGGAAGGAATGAAAGAAGGAAGGGAAGGAAAGGAAGGAAGGGAGGGAAAGAGGAAAGGAGGGAGGGGGGCCTTCCTCTTTCCTCAAAGAATCAATGGACTATACTTGAACATTTTCTAGCTTAGTAAGAAGTACAATGGTCCAGAGTTTGTCTGTTTCTAGCCCAGCCTTTGAGATCCCAAGGCCCCACCTCCACACTATAAGGAGGCTCATGGACTAGTATGAAGGAATCTCCATCTTTCTCTTCCCTTCTCTTCCTTCTCCTTTCTTGCTCCACTCTTTGCATTAAGTTATTTCCTTCACAATTACATTGTAAGTTCTTGGGCAATAGATTTTGTTTCAAACTACTTTGTAACCTCCATAGTACCCAATAAAAAGCACTAGATCTGATCTAAAGACTTGCATCATTTGGGGCCAGTCATTTAATCACTTTGCACCTCATTTTCCTAATTCAGCAAAAGAAGGAGATTGGAATAAGGTCCTTTCCAGTTCTAAGTTTATGATTCTATAGTAGTTTGTGTATAGCAGGCACTCAATAATTATTTACTTATTGAATGAGAGTACAAATTAGGAACATAGCAAGCCTTGGTCACCTATTCAAATTAGCCATTAACTTTCCATGGAGTCAATAATGGGAGAGATAAAATGAACAAAGAGAAGAAAAGTCCTTAATATCTTATCAATTGCCTTTTTTCTGTTCTAGTCTTCTTATCTCCCCATTATATACAGGAACCTCCTTAGAGGTAAGGCCTAAGTAACTTGCTTCTTTTGTTTTCTTCACTTCTCTTCCCAAACCCACCAACGTCAAGGCTGTCTAGTGAAGGATTGTTGGAAGAGGAGTCTGGAGTCCTTAGCTTAATTTTCAGATCAGACATCTACTAATTGTGTGATCTTGTAAAGTCATTTTTCCTCTGGGTTTCAGTTTCCTTATCTATAAAATGAGGATGGTAATACCTGCACTATTTACTTCACAATTCTGTAAGAAAAGAACTTTAAAAACCTAAAAGTATTAAATAAATGCAAACTGTTCTTGTCTGGCACTCTATGAGTTCTTGGATGAATTACTATCGTTGGCCAAGATAGAGCATTTACTAAGCACTTAATATGTCCTGTGCTAAATGCAAGGGATAGAAATGTAAGCAAGCCGAACAGTCCCTTCCCTCAAGGAGCTTATAATTATGTATTAAAGGTTCTGGTCTTAGACTGAACAGAACAGCATAGAATTAGAGGGAAATCTCACATCCATGTTAGAAATAGACAAAACTATTTTTTATTTACAATAACATTATAATCCTCTGAGGCTTCAACATAGCATGGGGATAGCTAACATTGTTCATTGTTTTGTCCTTCATTCTCAAAGAGGACCATGAGATCAGCAAGATGATGTCCCGACATGCAAGTGAGTTAGATTTAAGTGAGGGAGGGCTGTGCAAAGCCACCAGTCTCATTTTCTCCTCCAGGGCCATCTCGGTCCAGTGGCCAGATATAGATCAGGACTACTGGAGATGGCCCCAGATGAAATAGGAGACCTTGACCTTTTTAAGCCCAGGTGTTTCCCAGGTCTCAGTTTGACTAAGGCAACACCCATTCAGTGATTCTCAGAAACTATACCACTGTACCACAAGCCCAGAAAGATCCCACCATACTGGAAAGACTTAGAGCATAATCTTGACAATAAGCTGCCCGCCTATAACAATTTGGAAAGACTCATCAGCAGAATGTTGGCCGATGTGATTATTTTTCTTTGGCCTCTCATTAAGTCTCTCTATTAAGTCATGATGGTTTTTGGTAGCTGATAAAGTACCCACAATCATGAAATCACAGATCTTCTGAAGTACTGAATTATGAAGTGATACAACTTCAAGCAATATTAGAGGCACAGTCACCTAACATCATTAATTGGTTCTGTGAAAATACATTAGGTAAAAAAAAAATTTTTTTTTAATTTTAAAAAATACATTAGGTAGGGGCGGCCAGGTGGCACAGTGAGTAAGAGCACTGGTCCCAGAGTCGGGATGACCTGGGATCAAATCCTGGCTCAGATACTCAGAAATAACTGGCCATGTAACCTTGAGCAAGTTACTTAACCCCAATTGCTTAAAAAAAATACATTAGGTAAATACTATTTAGGAAAAAAATTATTTTTAAAAATAGAAACACTATTAAAAGGGGCAACTAGATGGTGCAGTGAATAGAGCTCCAGCCTTGGAGTCAGGAGGACCTGGGTTTGGATCCGGCCTCAGACACTTAACAGAAAAACTAACCATATGACAACCCCAACTGTCCTTCAAAAAAAGCAAAAAAAAAAAAAAGAAACACTATTTGAGGGCATAAGCTAATTTATTAGAACGATATTATAAATAGGCAGTTGGTTGAGTTATATTAAATAGAGTTTGATTAGAAAATGCTGTGAATGTTATTATGAAGTGACATTGGTTTGAGCAACATTATGTGTGATATCCCTATAATACTCTTTGTAATGTACCATTAAATAAGATAGGACTGAAATGTAGAATGAAGGAAAATAAAACAATTACAAGGTCATATCCTTTTCAGTGCTTACTTTCTTTCACACATGCTGGGTTTTAAATAAAGTCCACTTTTAATTTCAAGTTCATGTCACCTTTCTGCTTAATATTCTGAAAAAAAAAAACAAAACTGCCCAAGGTCAGAAATTCCTCTTTCAGCTTTTTTTCCCCCAATTTAGGGGTTGGGAGAATGAGAAAGAAGATGCGGATGATGGGGAAGACTTAGCACAGCCGGTATCATCTTTCTTGAGCAATAAGGAACAGCTTTTCTCCTTAAGTAAAGTCTAATAATTATATAATAGAGAAAAAATGTATATAATATATACTAACCTATGGAAAAAAAAATTTCTAGTGATCAGAGTCATCCAAAAGTGGAATAGGTTTTCTAAGTAAATAATTCTTCCATCTTTGGAAGCATTTATCAGATAACTTGGCAGGAATGTTGTTGAAAAATTTCACACATCTGACAGATAAGTGTCTGAACTTGCTGGTGTCTAATGTCCCCCTCAAAAGTGGAACAGGTTACCATAGGAGGTAGTAGTTTCTTCCTCATTGGGGTCTTCAAGAAAAGCTGGCTGGTAGATTGTGGAAAGGATCCTTGTTATGGTATTGGTTGGACTATATTACGAACCCAGAGATTATAAAATTTAAATACTTGTGTGTGTACACATGTTTTGATAAAAGCACATGAATATAATTTATTTCCTTCATAATTAGCTATATTCTTTGCATCTCAAAACATTATTCTGAGGAGATCTTAAACTTCACAGACTGCCTAAGAAGTATTGTAATGGTAATGGGAATTTGAAGATCTTCCCTGCCTCTTAATAAGTCTAAGGGAATTTGAAGACCTTCCCTGCTTTGAAAATATACTCTGCCCCCTAATAGTCTGAATGTAATCACATGGAACTTGTGGTGGGAGGAGTTTGTTGAAGGGCGGAGCAGAGCGATAGGAAGATGGAAGTCAGAGCCAGATAGACAGTTGGGAAGAGAGCACACTCAGGCAAGGAGACAGATAGGTTAGTGAGTAAATATTGGTCTTATATTGGTTTGTGGGAAGGCTAAAGGATGCTGTAGCTTTCTGTGCTGTTGTGACATTAACTTCTCTGCTACTATGATGGAATCGGTTTACTAGTTTTGAGAATTGGTTTTCTGGTGTCTGAATAAATGTTTTGCCCCTGTCTTCTATATGGAGAGTCTGTTATATTTTGTGGTTGAGCACCATGCAGGTATATTTATAGTGATCATAGGCTCTGTGAATATTGCATTGGTGCTACAAGTACATGGCACACAAAAATGTCAAGAACCCCTGGACTAGATGGTTTATGAAGTCCCTTCCAACTTGGATATTCTGTAATTTAGCTTGGAAGAAGTTTGATTCTGTGGTTCTCCTTGCTGAAGTAAGTCTTCCCTGTGACCTTTTATCTGAAGAAGCTGGAATAAATTTGTCTTCTAAATTTTTTCCTAAAGGATTCATATACGCAAAAATATTTATAGCAATTCTTTTTGTGCTCACAAAGAAGAGGAAATTGAGGAGACACCCATCAATTGGGGAATGATTAAACAAGTTGTATATTATTGTGATAAAATATGATTGTATTATAAGAAATGATGAGCAGGATGGTTTTAGAAAAACCTATGAAGACTTATATGAACTGATGCAAAGTGAAGTAAGCAGAACCAAGAGAACATTGTACACAGTAACTGCAATATTGTAATGATGATCAATTGTTAAAGATTTATCTACTCTGATTGATACAATGATCAAAGATAATTCCAAAGGACTCAGTGAAAAATGTTTCCACCTGCTAAGGGAAAACTGATGAAATTTCAATGCAAATTGAAGTATAATTTTTTCTACTTTCTTCATTTTTCTTGCCTTTTTTTTGCAACATGACTAATATGGAAATATGTGTTGAATGATTTCACATGTATAATTGGTACCATCTTGCTTGCCTTCTCAATAGGTAGGGGAGGGCAGGAGAAAATTTGGAGCTCAAAATTTTAAAAACGTTAAAATTTTCTAAAAAATAATTTTTCCCCTACTCTTTAATACCAGAGGTCAGGGCTGATATTCTTCTTCATTTGATTTGAATTTCTCTTTAAGCCGACATTGTATGTATGTTTTATGGTTTTTTGTTTTGTTTTGCTTTTTGGAAGGAGAGGAGGCACAGGTTAAGACTTAAGGAGAAAAGGAATGTATTTGTACAAAATTACACATTTCATAATTATAAGTAAAATAACTTTAATCTTTACTTTTTGATTAATGAATCTGTTCCCAGTTCTTTTGCTTGGTGACTGATTCTCATACCACCAATTAACCCAACAACAATTCTCATCATTCAGGAGAGAAAATCCTAGCTTCTCCTCCCTGCCCCACACCCAGAACAGTGCCGTACAAAATCCTGTTTGAACTGTCTAAAACCTCCTTTGACTCTGTGGATTAGTGTTAAAGTAGACAAAGTGCTGTGCAGTAGAAAGGTCTCTGGACTGGACTATGGAAATCTTGATAGTGGGTGCTACTCTGTTCTTAACTCTACTATCTTGATCTGGTTGTTTAGCATTCTTCCTATGAAAAGGAAAAGCACTGGACCAGACCATCTTTTTGGTTCCTTCAAGCTCTAGTTTTCTGTAATTCTCTGACAACTGACATGCTGATATACAACCATAGACTTGAGTTTTCACCTCATACAATCCTACCTAAGAGTTGCCAAAGGGCAGGGTTTCCAAAGGAAGCCATCTACGGTACTAAGAGGCTATTCCTTCATTCTCTGATAGCTTCTGAAAGTACTTTTCCCTGAGCAAAGTTTAAATGACCTGTTTCCTCTCCCTCCTTCTTCTCCTGATCTCTTCCTTTCTTCTCTTTCTCCCAAATGGCATTATTGGGAAAGACTTCTGAATTATATATAAATTCATAATCAGTGTACTCTATAACAGCTTTTAGAAAATCTTTAACAATTCATCCTTCCACCATGAGAGACAGTAAAAACACATCTAATTTTTAATAACAGTGCCATTCAAGCATCTTTTTTTGATTTTATGGCTTTTAATTAGGTTTCAATAGCTGTTTACTAAATCAATTCTATTTTGCTAGGATTCAGTGCATTCACATATAGTTTAATTCTTCCATTACATTTCAGGGCATTCTTAGGTTGAATTAATTAACTTTGGATGAATGTCAAATGTTTCTTGGGATTTCAATGGATTTCAAGTAACTATCATGGCTTCAATTAAATCAATTGGTTTTTCAATGAACAACATATACCACAGTTCCTTCAAAGTGGGTTATCTACTGCATTAGCTCTAGCTAATCTTTCCCTTGCATACCAGACTAAAGTATTCCTGCTTCTTCTATTGTTTGTTTCATGTCATTTTAAAATCATTTAATCAAAGGGCAGACTTCTCTTTGAGTGATTCTACTTCTGAAGTCACCTGAGTGGAGTACACTTCTGACTTTTCCCAGCAGTACATAGGTCATATATGCAGGTGACTGCTTCATCTCAAAATGATAATTCTATATTCAGACTTACTGAGCTCTCAGTAACTTCAACTACATAAATTCAAACTGATTTTAGAGTTTCAGGAAGATATTTGTTACTAATCTTTATCCATCAAACAATAGTCCCAATTAGTGGGAATAATGAATCTTATGAAATTGTCTTTCACAGTGAAATATGTACTATTTGAATTTATGATTATCTCAGATATGGTATTTAGTTCCAGCACAGTAGAAATAAGCAGTGAGAATTTGAAAAATGAGACCACTTCACAAGATTCTCACTAATAAGACCTAGCTACACTGTGGTCCAGGCACTGTTCTAGGTTCTGGGGTTATAATGACAAAAGTGTAACAGTCCCTGTCCTCAGGGAGCTTACATTCTATAGTATTCTACTGCCAATGATAACAGATAAATATAGATATATCAAAAAGAGTTTCATGTAGAATGTGGCACTTGAGCTGAGCTGAGGTTGGGATGAAGGGGAAGTGTTCTCCAGGCACAGAGAATGCCCAGTGCAAAATCACAGAGATGGAAAATTGCAGTATTGTGTATGAGGAACAATAAAATGGTCAGACTGACAGGATTACAGAATATGAAGGAGAGTGATGGCTGGAAAGGTGAGTTGGAACCAGGGTGAAGAGCTTTAGATATCAGACAGAGAGCTTTGTATTAACTTTCATAGTACATAGGAAACCATGGGAGTTTATTGAGCAGGTTGACTAGCATGGTTAGAGCGGTACTTTAGGAAAATGAAGTTAGCAGTTGTGTGGAGGATAGATTGGAAAGGGAGGAAACAAGCCAGGGAGACCAATTAGAAGGATACCCAGGTGTGCGATGAAGGCCTGAACTGGGGTGATGACTGTGAGCGTAATTAGGTCCTACTTTACATAGGATTTAGAGCTGAGGGCAGGGGTGTGCGGGAGCCGACTGGAAGGCTCTTGTTAAGTCTCCGGTGTGAGCATTTACACCTTGGAAATTGGCAGATGCTATCAATCAGGACCTGAATTATTGTTTTGACTTAAGAAAGCAAAGAAGAAAAAGTTGATGACACAGATTAAACTTAAAAATGTCATGTGTGCACTTTTATTTTCTAATGGAACCAGTTGTGAACCATTGGCCAGGATTTCCTTTGGTGGGGAGGGACCTTAGGGATCCCCTATTTCAGCCCCTTCATTTTACAGGTGCAGAAACAAGAGCCAGCACTGCCAAGTCATTTGCCCAATCACACAAGTACAAACTGAGCAAGCATTTTAAATCTAGCTCCTCTGACACCAAATTCATCACTCTGTACACTACATTGTTTTTGTTGTTGAGTCATTTCAGTCATGTGAGATTCTCTGTAACCCCGTTTGGGCTTTTCTTGGCAAAGATACTGGAGTGGTTTGCCATTTCCTTCTCCAGCTCATTTTACAAATGAGGAAACTGAAGCCAACAGGGTGTCTTGCCCAGGCCAGATTTGAACCTTGAAGATGAGTGTCCCTGATTCCAAGACCAGTGCTCTATGTACTGCAACACCTACCGTGTTTCCCCGATAATAAGACCTATCCCGAAAATAAGCCCTCCCCTTACTGTGTAAGATTCCTCTAAAATAAGCCCTCCCCCAAAAATAAGCCCTATTGAGATTGCTACTGTAGTGAAGGTGATCCCCTGCACTACACGCTACATTACGGTACCCTCTGTATGCACCGTCCCCCCCTCTCCCCCCCCCGTGAAATGCACGCCCCCCGAGCTGCATCCAATCAGAGCTGCAGCAGTGAGCGCGTCATCCTGTTCTTCCCCAATGATTTGCTTATTGAATAAAGGTACATTTTTTTGTTCACATTTACCTGTTTATTAAAATTGCTGTCAATGTTCATTAAAATAAGCCCTCCCCTGAAAATAAGCCCTCTGGTGTTTTTCTGTCCAAAAAAATATAATAAGACAGTGTCTTATTATCGGGGAAACACGATAGCTGCCCCTGCACTGTATGATGCATAATTGACACATAATTCCCTATCTACATAGCCAACATGATAAAAAGTCAGTGAACCCATACATGGCACCCCTGACAGTAACCCAAGGCCTAGGACTGATGACTGGAGCCTTTCCATGCTATCTCTGAGAATTTTAATTAGATAACTGGCAATTAGATTACGATTTCTGGTTCCTCCAGTAGCATCAGAGGACTAGGGTCTGATACAGTTTCTGTAAGCCCCCTATCATAGCACAGAACCCTAGGTCTTACCTTTAAATTGTGGGTCCCCAGCCCACTTATGTGGGGCCCAGGAATTAAACAGCAATTACTTTTTTTAGAGCTACAAGTAGGGGATGGGAGGGGAGTCAGTGCCCAGGAATTGGAATTACTGCGACCAGGATAAGCACAGAGATAAGTGAAGTTTTGCCTAGGTTGTGGACATCTGATTGGAGGAGACTTCCTCATCGTGGTGATTGCTGTCTATGAACCTCATCCTTTGGTTGACTGACCCGAAGATCCTATGGATATAGCTGGCAGAACCACCCCAGTGATCACTTTCAGAGAAGCCCATTCCCATGATGGTCTTCCTAAGCTCCCCAGCCACCCTCCCCCACACACCTCACCTTCCTCCCCGATGCCCATGGGCTGTCCTTGAGACTGTCTTCCATATTGCTGTTCTCCCCATATGTATCTCCATGGTAATGCTAACCTCTGCCTCTACCCCCTTTCTTTTAACTGAAGTTGTTTTAGGTGCCATTTGGACTAGTTATACTTCTAGCTACAACCCTCTTGGTTCCTAGATGGCAGAGGTATAATGGGGCCATTCAGTCCTCTCTGTAAATGCAAGTTCAGGATTCTGATGATCGGTGCTTGGAGACCGATCAGGAAATGTTTTCTTTTGAAGAACAGTTCTTCCTTTTTGTATAAATCTGATATAAGCTGTGAGATTAAGTGAGGCTGTGTGGAAAGGTATTAATGTTCCAGATTTCATTCTCTGCTAACAATGGACAAGCCACTTCACCTCAGTGCACCTCGTTTTCCCTATTTGTTAAATAGAAAGAATATCTTCCATTTTCACTTCACATAAATATTAATCAGGGCTAATGAAATTTAAGCAGAAGAAACAATAATCATTCACTCCACATCAGACCTGGTACTGGAGGCAGACAGCTATCCAAGAATCAACACACTAGGGCACCAAGAACACAATTTTTTTTCAAAAGACTGAGTCTTCTTATGTCATCTAGGATGAAAGTGCAATCATTGATCTGATCTCACTGCTGATCAGTATGGAAGCTTTGACCTGGTCCGTTTCTGACCTAGGCTGATTGACCACTCCTTTAGCAGCCTGGTTCCCTGCCCCCAACTGCCAGAGACTCACTATATTGATATTGGATTGATGTGGATATCCTAATAGGGCTTTAGCCCTACTTCAGCTCACAACTTCTAAGCTCAAGCAATCTACTATCCTCAGTGTCTATAGTAGTAGTAGTAGTAGCAGCAGCAGCAGCAGCAGTGGTAGTAGTGGTAGTGATGGTGGCCGGGGGG
>NW_027187289.1:760982-783908 GCF_028583685.1 Petaurus breviceps papuanus
GTAACCCATATTACAGGCATGTACCATCACACTCATCTAAGGAACACTCTTTAATATTATTTTTAAACATACACAACTCTTAACATCAATAATTCTGGGTTTTTTGGCACACGGTACTTATTTTATGATGTCCTGTTTGTTATAGTGAAGTCTCAAACACTAGTAATCAGTAGCACACCTTCATGGACACAAAGCTATAAAGCAAAACAGAGTTTATTCTGAATCATTTTTGTCCAATATAAATAAGGAAACACAAATGTTTCTGTAAGCTCTGTTTGGGGAGGCTTTGTAGTGGCCAGAATATAGAAAAATCACATTCTTCTTCTTGCTGTTGTTATTACTAGCAGGTGTATTTAATAAAGGCAACAGAAAATTAGAAAGTAATGGTCTTATTCTCTTCACTTAGCTTTTGTTCTTACTCAAATGTACCTGCACGGGGAAGATCATGGGAGGATATGGGGTTCATAGCCCTAGCCTTCATACAGCATTTGTCATTTTTTTAAGAAGTCTCAAAATGTGATTTTGGGGGGCGGGGAGGGAAGGCAAGGCAATTGGAGTTAAGTGACTTGCCCAAGGTCACATAGCTAGTTCAATGTCAAGTATCAGAGGTTACATTTGAACTCAGGTCTTCCTGACTTCAGTGCCTCTGCTCTATTCACTGGACCACCTAGCGGTCCCTCAAAATGTGTTTTTAAGGACATGGGATACTATAGAGGGTTACATGAGAACTAAAAGGAATTTTCAAACCATTCTAGTCCATCAGTTAAGCAGCATTCATTAAATGCTTTTTATTTGCCAAGCACTATTGTGGCATTAAAGATAGCCATCTCAGCAGACATGCTTCAAAATCAGAACCAGACACCAGAAATTAAAACAATGGATTTAATCTTAGCCTGGAGTACTCTGACTGACTTTTTCTGGTGGCTTTGCTAGGTATGGTGGTCCATACCCTTAACAAGTATGCGCTAAAAAAAAAAAAAAAACCTCAATCTTTCGTTTTCAACAAGAGACTTTCTATGACACCTTAGGACCCAATAGGATGAAGCCAGAAGCTGACCCTGAAGAAATGAAGCCCAACAGGTGGGAGCAGAAAACATCTAGTGACAACTGGATATGCCCAATAAAGACTTGAAGCTTCCAACAAAGATATGACACCCGGGAGAGAGCTACATGATGAGATCACCAAAGGATATGAGCAACCCCGCACCATTAATGTTACAAGTAGCCTTGGCCAGGCACATGCCCCAGTTACATGGATTCCTGGCATATTTTCCTGTCATTCTAATAATTGTTTCATATGTGCCCTCTAGAGTCCCATCATGCATTCCTTCATGCATCTACCCTTTTCATGTACATTCCTGGTCATATTTGTTCTCTGTATGTCTGTCTTTCCTTACTTGTGCAGTAACTTATGGAAGAATGTATTCCATGTGTATGTGGAGTGATCTTTTTTCTTGGTACTTTATTTACTTTGCTACTTGATTAAATATCTTTTTAAAATTAATGTGTCCTCTGGCTAGCTTAAGTAAATACATCTACAGGGGCTCATGAGCTAAGAGTTTGAATGGGTACTAAGAGTTTGAATGGGTGAAGCACAGAGTGCCACAAACTTGGGGAAATTTTTAAGGACCCTTATGTGAGGGATGTGTCTCAAGTACTATATATGCTTTGTTACAATGTCTTTTGTTTGTGGTAATCAACGAAATGGCAATGGAAACCTGAAGATCTTCCATACAACCTTAATAAGCCTAAGGAATTTGAAGACCTTCCCTGCTTTGAAAATATACTCTCCCCCTAATAGAGTGAATGTAATCACATGGAGCCTGTGGTGGGAGGAGTTTGCTGAATATTGGAGCAGCCCACAGGAAACTGGGAGTCAGAGCTAGACTAGACAGGTGGGAGGAAAGCACACTTCCAAGGGAGACAGACAGGCTTGTGAGTAAAAGTTGTTGTTTGCCAGCTAGGCTTATGTTGGTCGATGGGAAGGTTAAAAGATGCAGTGGCTCACTAAATTCTCTGCTACTGTGATGGAATTGGCTTTACTGGTTTGGGGATTTAGTGTTCTGGTGTCTGAATAAATGTTTTTGCTTCTGTCTTCTACATGGAGAGTCTGTTATATTTTGTGATGGAGCACCATGCTGGTATATTTATAGTGACTGTGGATCCTGTGAATATTGCATTGGCACTATAATCAATTAAAACAAAAACAAAACTCTGCTCAGTTCTTTAGAGTATGGTGAGTAATGACCATATAATCCCTGACTAGGACAGTACCAACAATGATTATATCAATGGATTATATCAATTACTTTGTAGTAAGAAACAAAAACAAACCTGAAACAAGACAATCTGTATTGTTAACACTATTAAGTTGTTCTTGCATATATAGGATTTCATTGTGCTACTTCTGCACTAATATTCTGTGAATAGAGGTTTTTAAGAGGAAGCTAGATGAACCATTACATGGGAAGGTGCTTAAAAGATTCATGCTTCAGTTAGAGAGATTCTATAAAACTGATCATTCTAAACAAACTACTCTTTGAAGAGGCAAGACTCATTCTCCTATGTTCAAATCTTACAAGCTGTGTGACTCTGGGCAAGTCACTTAACCCCATTTACCTCAGTTCCTCATGTATAAAATGAGCTGGAGATAAAAATGGTGAACCACTCCAGTATCTTTGCCAAGAAAACCCCATATGGGGTCATGAAGAGTTGGACATGACTGAACCACAACAACAATACATTTTCACGTATTACCGAGGGAACACCAAAGTCTTCATCTGGTTTGACTCCTCAGCAAATAATAATTTAGATCATGTTTGAAAATCAGTTCCTCCCCAAATTAAGGAGAGAAGAGGAAAAAAAAAGAGATTGTGTCCAATCAACTTTGTTTCACAGTGATACCTGAATCTTTCAAGACCACACCTTTCTTCCTCTATTAGGCAACACCAACAGTATGATTTTTTCTTGGTCTATACTCCATTGTTCTACTCTCTCCTCTTAGCATCAGAGGCTGGAGATTTGCTTAGAGTTTCCATGTTCAAAGTGACCTGGTGGCTATAATGAACTCATTTAATTTAGGGAACAAAAGGATCCAGTTTAAATCTAGCTTCTTTTTTATTTTGACAAATCTATACATTTACAAAATATGTTAGTAAAATCATAACAGCTCAGAGCCTGCATATTAGAAAGCTTCCCTAACTATTCTGGACTGAAGTCTAGCCCTCTGTCCTTGTTAATTTCTGTGTATTCAATCTCATCACTGGCATTCCCCATTTCCCTTTTCCTGACACATACATGAAGTACAAAACATTCATGGTCAGTCCCAGATTTTATGGGAAGCAAAATCAGGATAAAGAAACAAGTTAAAGGAATGGCATGAGACAAAAAGGCATATAAGAGCACCGATTAACAAACTGGCAAAATGGGTGGATTTCAGGAAACCAAAACTTTTTGGAACTTTCCTTGGTTCTTAAAGTGACAATTGCAAATGGCAGCCCAAGTCTCACTTACTGGTTTCATTTAACGGAGATTATGCCCTAAGCCAGCCTTCTGAATTTAGTCCCAGTTCACACCCTACAAAACTTGAACCAGGTTCTCATAACCTGTGGATTGGCATTGTTGCTCTCTGCCTGCTTTTCACCTGCTGATGACTTTCCCATGTCTCCCTAAATTCAAAAGTTCCTAGGCTGGCAGAACTGTGCCCCTCCCCCTCACCTAGGCTTAAACCGGTTAGGGACTGGAAACAGACAGTATGTCTCTGAACCACAAAATCCCAAGATTCTCATCAGTGTTTCAACCTTACCTCACATGCAGGGGTTGGGGGGGTGGGATAAGGAAGAAGATCCCATCAAAAGATACTATTATATTTGTTAGAAAGAAGGGATCTATTGATGTGTTGTAGTGGTGGTGACGAGAAAATAATAATCCAAAAAATCAAACAAATTAAAAATAAATCTGAACGGAGATATCACCTTTTATTGTTGCTATGCTGAGCAAGTCGTATGTGTTTTCTTTTTTCTTCAAGTGGGAAGAATTCAAACAATTTATTCAAAAAACCTTGCCCTCCCTTTCTAATAAGAAAGAATGAAATTCAGGTATAGCAGTAAGGCCAAAAGAATATGGGCTATGTTGAAGGATGAATGTGAGTTGAATATCTAGGGTTAACAGATTAGATGTTACCAGTTAGAAACAAGACCCTTTCAGTTCTACTTGGAAAAAAAGTCTTGGTGTTGCTATTTTGTTTTTATTCTTCTTAAATCCTCCTCCCCCTTCTAGGACCCAATTGAATGCTTCCTTGAAACAAAGGGAAAAATGCTCAAGGCAAAGGAAATTGGCACCTCTCTAACTTAGAGAGCTGGGGTTATTTTTTAAAAACTTTCCTCAGTATCCCCAATGTTTAGTACAGTACTTGGCACAGAGTAGTTACTTAATAAATGTTTCTTGACTGACAACTAGATCTAATAGGGTATGATGCTTTTCACACCCAGTGCTGTATGTATAATATGTATGTAATTTTAGTAATATAATATATTTTATTATTTCTATATCATATATTAAAATATGTACAATATATTTTATTATTTATGTAATAATATCATAATAACGTATATAACTATCTACTGAGAGAAGTAAGGTATTTCAGCTTGAAAATTCAGGGGTTATTGATCAAGAAATAATGATGCTGCCAGCATCAGACCTAGCACTGGCCAGTTTTCTTCTGGTCAAGGGATTTTGTCATATGGTTTTCTGTTGGTTCTAGCAGGGGGGAGCTATTTTTGAGACAAGTGAAGCTTTCTCCCTTTGCTTGGTTAAGATGCGTCTCCAGTGAGAGATTATTCAGTCCTGGAGCATTGGTGCAGAAGTTTGTGGTATATTATGCTGATCTGTCAAGTAGTGTATAAATACAGACAGCAGGAGGCTGCAGCTCGCTGCATCTCTGATTTGACTGACATAGAGAAGTCCTCATAAGACAGAGCTCCCATGCCACACTGTACCAGCAGAATACCCAAACCCAATTAATTATTAGACTAAAGGATTTCTGTTATCAGCGCCAGTCTCAGAAATTAGTAGCAGGGGAGAAAAAACTTACAGTCTCTCACCACAGGGTCAGATGGTATTTGCCACTGATTTTAAAACCCAGTTTTGAAGCACCCCAGGGTGTCTCCAATTATCTCCAGTGGTATCATGAAATTCTCCAAATGAAAGTCCCCAGAAATAATCTTGATTCATTTTAATTAAGAAATAAAGAAATAAACAGAAGCCCTAAGGCACAGTTGGGAGCAAAATCATATTAAGGCAGAATGTTGCAACTCTAAAACACAGAGGAATCACTGAAATACATGAAGATTATCGTCTGTATTCGAGGGACACCTGCATCGTATCACCGAAGGGAAGTCAATCAGTTTCCATGGTTGGGTAAATTTTCACAGTAGAATCCTAGGAGCTGATATCCTATAGGTAATGCCTATGGTCCTCAAGAAGGGAGAACTTGGTAGCAACTTCCACACCTGTCTAACCTGGTTGTGTTCCACAATTGGCTGGTTGGAGCCCCATAATGCAGCAAAATGCTAATGTCTACACCAGAGGTTCCCAAACTTATTTAGCTTACTGCTCCCTTAAAAAAAACAAAATTGGGGGCGGCTAGGTGGCGCAGTGAGTAAGAGTGCCAGCCCCAAGAGGACCCGGGATCAGTTCTGGCCTCAGACACTTAACACCCACACACAAAAAAAAAAAAAACTTGAGCAATTTACTTAACCCCAATTGCCTTAAAAACAAAAACAAACTTAGAGGCCCTGGAGTCAGGAGGACCAGAGTTCAAATCCAATCTCAGACACTTAACACTTACTAGCCCTATGACCTTAGGCAAGTCACTCAACCCCAACTGCCCTGCTCTACCCCCTCCAAAAAAAAAAAAAACTTACTCATTGTATATCCTTGAGCAAGTCGTATGTGTTCTCTTTTTTCTTCAAGGGGGAAGAATTCAAACAATTTATTCAAAAAACATCCCCTACCCCCTACCCTGGAAATCTACTCTTTTTTTTACCCTTTAATGTTTTTTTACCTTTTTTTTAAATGTTTTTTACCCTTAAATGTAATCACTATGACTTTAACTGTTATACAATAGATGAAACATGTACGAATGGCTTCTCAAATGTTTCTTCTCTTCTCTTCTTTCCTTATGTTTTCACCACCCCTTTATTTTTATTCAATCCAGTACCTGAGGCTACTACTACCTCCCTTGATCATTCTAGCACCCTCCAGGGGGTGGTATCACCCACTTTGGGAACCTATGGTCTAGACCCTAAAAACACAGTCTAAATATGAAGAAGTCAGAACTCCTTCCAATGAGGTAGATTCCAACCCTTCTGTAAGTTCATAGAATCCTTAGATTATTGCTTGAGGTTCCTAAAAGTAAAGTGATTTCCCATGGTCCACTGAGAAGGGTTTCTTACTCAACTACTATGTGCCTACCATGGTGTTAAGCACCAGAGATATAAAAACAAAAGCAAGAAGTTAACATTTACTAGGGAAGACAGCATGTCCATATATAAGAATATACAAAATACATACAAAATTAATACAAGTTAATTCGGAAAGGTGAGGCAACTGGCAGGTGGGGGATCAGGAAAGACTTCATGTAGAAGGTGAAGAAAAGCTCCAGCTTCGAAGGAAAAAAAAAGATTCTAAAACACAGAGGGAGTGCATTTCAGGACTGGGTGCTAGCCACTGAAACGGCATAAAAAAAAATGGTGGAGTGGGAGTTAAGGAAAAGTGAGAAAGCCAGTCTGGCTGGATCACATATTATAGGAGAAGGAATAATAATATAATAAAAATAATATAAAAGGTTTGTAATGTCAAAATGAGAAGGCAATAGAGAACCCTTGAAGTTGCTTTAAGGAATTTACATGGTCAGATGGGCATTTTAACAAATTAACTTTAGCCACTATGTGAAGGATGGGTCAGAGAAGATTAAGATGATGCATAGTCCAGTTAAGAGGCTATTGCAATAATATAGTCATGAGATAATGGGGAAGTGAACCAGGGTAGTGGGCATATGAGTAAATAGGAGCTGTCATGGAGGTAGAAGTTAAAAAAAAAAGCCTTTTCAATTGCTTGGATATACAAGGTGAAAGAAAGAGTGGGGAGCTGAGAATAACAGGGATGTGAGGAAATAATGAGGTGGCAGTCCTTGGTGACTAGAAGAATGGTTGTGCCTTAGGGAGAAATCGGGAAGTTCAGGAGGGAGGTAGCTTTCTTCCTTGGACATGTTGAGTTTGAGATGCCTATGGGACATCCTTTTCTAAATGCCCAGTAGGTAGTTGGAGGTGTATGCCTAGAGTTTCGGAAAGAGATTATTAAACCTATGGAAGCTGATATCATAACAAAGTAAGAGAGCATATAGAGAGATGAGGACCAATGATGGTGTCAGCGTACAACCCCATTTGGGCATTGATTTGGATGATTAACCAGCAAAGAAGACTGAGAAGAAGCATTAGCGTTAGGAGGAGAACGAAAAGAGAACAGTGTAAAAACCAAAACAGAATACAGAAGAGAGTAATCTGAAGGAAATGGTGGTTATCAGAATTAAATGCTTCAGAGAGTATGAGGACGAGAAGTGAGAAAACCTATTACATTTGACAATTAAGGAAACTTTAGAAATAGCAGTTTCATTTGAATTCAGTTATATTTCAAAGGTTTGAGCAGTAATTGAGAGGTTAAGAGGTAGAGACACTGAGAGTAGATAGCTGTTTCTAGTTGAGCTATGAAAGAGAAGATGTGGTTAGGTTTTTTTTTTTAATTCTTTTGTTTCTGTTTTGGATTAAGGAGTGGGGCCTATTCATAGGCAAAGGGAAAGGAAAACAATGAAGTGTTGGAGGTAGAATTTGAACCAAGTTCTTCCCAGTACTGGAGCAGTTAGTTGGCACAGTGTTTAGAGCCCTAGATCTGGAGTCAAGAGGACCTGAGTTCAAATATGCCCTCAGACCCTTACTACAGTTATATGACCCTGGGCAAGTCACTTAACCCTGTTTGCCTCAGTTTACTCATTTGTAAAATAAGCTGGAGAAGGAAATGGCAAACCACTCCAGTATCTTTGCTAAGAAAACCCCAAATGGGGTCACGAAGAGTCAGACAGGATTGAAATGACTACACAACAGCAACACATTGATTTCAGCACCAGTAGCTACCACTGAGAGTCAGAGTCTATGAATAACAAATTAGACAAAACAAATATCTGAAAACAGCTGGGACCATTGAGTGTGACTAATCCTGGGGGATGATCTAAGATCCCTACAGAAACTGGGACTCCAGAATGGTGTTCAGAGCCGGCAAGCTTCTGGCGATTGTTGGCATAGAAGGAAGGGAACAAGAGTCAGGCTTCCAGCTTGGAGATCAGTGCTCTGACTCGGGCCTGCTCAATGTCAGGGATCCAATGTCATGACTGTTTCGTAGCCATTCCAGGGTCTCAGTCCAATGCACACTGTACAGGTGTCAAAATCAGAGATTCCAGCACCACCAACAACCTGGCTGGAAGCTGGAGGCTGAGGATGAAAAACACACCAGGGCTGCATCCCTCACTCCTCCTTCACTGACAGGAGCACAGTTTGCTGCTGTTGTTTCCCTTGTAGGTTGGATGAGGCATAAATAGAAATTTGGGTCTCCAGTACCGCCAGTCAGCTGACTGAAAGGAGCTATAAATGTGCTTCTTCCAGGTAGATTTTTTTTCCTTTTGACCATGTCCAAGTTGAGTCATATTCTCTGCAAGTTGTATGGCTGGATTTCATAAATCGTGCCACATTTGTTCTAGATGAAAAAATGTTTACAATCTGAAAAGCCATCATACTGTTTTTGAAATGAAACCCATAGAGACAAAGGCTCCAAAGCTGTTGGATATGTACCTCTGACAAAATTATGCATATAACAAAATCACCTCTGCCTACCATATCTGCAGCTCAGGGCAAATGCAAAACTGGGTGCTAATCTGGGCTCTGTGACTAATTTGTCATATGACTTTTGGGAAGTGATCTAAACTTAAATCAATTGATTGATAATTTATTAAGCACTTACTAAGAGCCAAGAATTATGCTAAGTGTTGGGTTTACAAAAAAGGGGCAAAAGACCCCAAGGAGCTTACAATCTATTAGGGGAGACAACATGTAAGCAAATACATACATAGCAATCTACATACAGGATGAATAGGAAATAATTAACAGAGGGAAGACATTAGGATTAAGAGGGAGTTGGGAAAGGCTTTCTGTTGAAAGTGGCATTTTGAGGGGTGGCTAGGTGGCTCAGTGAATAGAGCACTGGCCCTGGAGTCAGGAGGACCTGAGTTCAAATGTGACCTCAGATACTTAACACACAAAAAAACTAGCCATGTGACCTCAGGCAAGTCACCTAACCCCAACTGCCCTACCTTCCCCCTCCAAAAAGCAAAAAAAAAAAAAAAAGTGGGATTTCAGTTGGGACTTAAAGGAAGCCAGGGAGGAAAGTAGTTGGAACAGAGGAGGAAAAAAGCTCTAGGCATGGAGGACAGCCAGAGAAAATGCCTGGAGCCAAGAGATGAGTGTCTTATTTGTGAGTAAAGCATAAGAAACTTGGCAAGGTAGGAGAAGGCTAGGTTACTTATGCCAAACAAAGCATTTTGTATTGAGAAGGGGGGTGAATTTCCTTATGTATAACATAAATGGCCTTTGGATTTCTTTCTTATCTTCTACCCCCACCTTCCCCCAAAACCTATCCCTCCTCCCAAATGCCCTATTTATATGAAATGACCTATTATTCTCCTGAGTCATTCAGGCTCAGAATCTAAGATATGCCATTTCTAAGTTTCCCTTCTCTACCATCCCTCTCTCTTTCATCTTATTAACCACCAAATCCTACTGATTGTACTTCCACCAAGTCTCTAGCCATCCTTCCCTCCCCTGCCACTTAGTTCATATCCCTTGTTGGTGTCTTCAAAGAGAGTTAACTGGTTGTGCTTGGTTTCACGGAGCAGGAACAGGCGCATAAAGGTCAACAACAGTTTCAAGGAAATAGTCCTTGACCTGATTGCAAGAACTTTCCTGATTGTGAAAGCTAACCCAAAGAAAGTGAGCTGTCCTGGGAGGCAGGGAAATCTCCATCACTGAGAGTTTTCCATTGGAGGCTGAATAACCACTTGTCAGAGATATCATACAGAGCATTCCTGTTCAGGTGTGGGCTGGACAAGATAAATCAAGATTCTTTCTATCCTGGATACACTCTGACACTGTGATTCTCTCCTAACTGAACTCCCTGCCTTCATCCCCATTCTACTCTCTGACCTTCCTTTCACACAGTTGCCAAATTAATCTTTCCAATGTACAGATCTGACCAGAACAAAAACCTTCAGGCGGCTTCCTGTTGCTTGTAGAGTCAAATACATTTGAAGCCCTCCACAACCTGGTTTCAACCTCTCTTTGCAGCTTTATGTCACAAGACTCCACTCCATACATTCTTTAATTATATTTTTTTTTATTCTGACATTAACAAACACCAACTGAAGTAAGCAATTACATATGCAGAGTGGAGCAGAAAAGAGAATTGTACAATAAACTGTGTATCTTTATTTCATAGAACTTAATTTTCTTTTAAAGCATATAATAAATTCTTTATGTGACTTTCAAAGCTGCCCTACTTGTCCATTATTCTTTTTAGCTTTCCATTCTCTTCTATACATTAAAAAAAAATAATTCAGTGACTTTTTCTTTTTCTTCTTCCTTCCTTCCTTCTTTCTTCTCTCCCTCCCTCCCTTCCTCCCTTTTCCTTCTCTTCCCTTCTCTATCCCTCCCCTTAACCCCTTCTCTCTTCTATCCCCACAACTGGAAAAAAAAAAAAGAAAAGGAAAACCTTTGTAACAAATATGCCTAATCAAGCAAAACCAGTTTCCACATTAGTAAGGCTCCAAAATTTGTCTATTCTGCAACTCCTCATACTCTCTCCATTCCTGCAAACTAGACTTAGCTGTTTCCCAACCTTACTCTGCTCACATTCTTTCAGGACTTCCAGCAAGCAGTCTCTCTCTTCTCTGGAAAGTTCTCTATCTACATACACTTAAAATCCTTCTCTTTCCTCAAGGCCTAGATCAAGTACCAACTTTTCCATAAAACTTTCCTTGATTCCTGTAGCTAAAAGTGACCTCTACCACCTTAAATTTTCTTAGAGCACTCTTTCTGGATTTCCACTTCACCCTTGGCAAAGTCCACTTAGTATCATAGTTACATGTATACATACATAGGCATGTCCTCCTTATTAAATTGTAATTTCCTTGAAGCCAGGGAGTATTTGTTCACTCCAATTACAGACATAAGAATCCCAAATATCAAACATACTGCCTTTCAAAAAATATTGAATTGAATAATCCTAAATTATGAAAAAAACAAACTACTCATAATGGGCAATCTTGAATTTTTATATTACAGTGTTTCACTTACATCCATCTTTGTCTATCTTTCTGTATATCTATCTAATGTAATACAATAAACATTTATTAAGCACCTACTACGTGCCAGGCATTGTGTTAAGGGCTAAAGATGCAAATAAGAAAAAGAAAGACTGTCTTGGTCCCCAAGTAGTTTACAATCGAATGGGGGAAGACAGTACACAAAAGGAAGCTAGAAAGGAGAGGGGGGAGACACCACAGGGGTACCAGGCAAGAGGTCATCTTGGCTCATGGAGCTGAAACCAAGATTTGCAGATGTGGAGTGGAATAAGCTGCAAAGTCTAAGTTCTGCCTTGTATAAAGGAAAGCTTTGGATGGAGTTTAGTATTCCAACCTACAATTAGGGGAAAGAAGAGGCTGAAGGAGATAAGAAAATGATAAATATCTAGGGATTGGTTAGTAGCACAGTGATAAGATTAGAACTGATCAGCTTATCCTGGGAATCGAATCTTATTTCTTAACCTCTCAGGGACTGTTTGTCCTGTCTGACTCTTCATGACCCCATTTGAGGTTTTCTTGGCAAAGATACTATAGTGGCTTGCCATTTCCTTCTACAGACCCAATTTACAGATGAGGAAACTGAGGCAAACAGGATTAAGTGACTTGCCCAGGGTCACACAGCTAGTAAGTGTCTGAGGTTAGATTTGAACTCAGGAAGAGGAGTCCTCTTGACTTCAGGCACCGTACTTCATAGAGACTGAGTTTGCTCAGTTGTAGAATGAGGGGGTTGATCTCTTTGGCTTTTAAAGTCTCTTTCAGTTCTACATCTATGATCCTTTTTTCTGTTACAACTCTAATGGTTCCTCCCTACTTTCTGACATTAAGCTATCTGAAGCACTTTCCCCTTCGTTCATCACTAATTCTCAGAACTTGCTAGAAAAATGAACCCCAAGAGGAGACATGCCTGCAATTTGGATGATGGAATGGCTGAATGAAGTCATTCACAAAACCCAGGACACAAAATGGGGAAGATACTACTCACCCCTTGAAACTTGAAAATGGTAGTTTAAATCAGAAGACAAGTAAATTCACTTTCTATGGTTATATTGGAAGAGATAATTATAAGAAAGGCTTAGACAAATGTATGGATGCTAAATCCATAACAGATTACTAAGAGAGGTTTGGGAAGTTGAGGGTATCCCCAATCTTTTTAAGTCAGAGAAGAAAGGCATCTTTAGAAACCTTGGTACCTCTTTCACAGTCAGAATGACAGACTGAATAGGCCCCATTTGGGGTTTTTGGGGCAGAGATACTGGAGTGTTTTGTCATTTTCTTCTCTAGCTCATTTTACACAAGAGGAAACTGAGGCAAAAAGGTTTAAGTGATTTTCCCAGGGTCACAGAGCTAGGAAGGGTCTGAAGCCAAATTTGAATTCAGGTCTTGATGACTCCAGGCTCAGCACTCTATCCACTGTGCTATTTAGTGGATAAAGTACTGGATCTGGAATCAGGAAGAAGTGAGTTCAAATCCTGACTTAAGATACTTATTAGCTGTGTGACCCTGGTCAAATAATTTAGCCTCCTTCAGTTTCAATGTTCTCATCTGTAAAATGGAGATAATAATTGCACCTACCTCAAAGGGTTGTCCTAAGAATAAAATGAGATGATATTTATAAAGCACTTTGCAAATCTCAAAGTACGATATAAATCCCAGCTATTATAACCCCAGTCTGGCTGTCAAAGGACTCATAGAATGGTGATGGTGATAAAAACACAAATAAATCCAAGGTAAAATGGAATTCGTGCAATAGGAACAGAATGAGGGAGATGCTGGAGGAGTAAAGAAGATAGGACTGGGGGTGGGGCAGGAGATCACTTCCAAGCTCAGGTATCAGAGGTGGCATTTCAATAGGATGAATGGAAATGGGGACCAGAGGGATGAGAACACTGGTCCTGGGGAGAGTATTAACAAAGGCACAGAGACAGTAGTTCAAGATCAGGTAATGGCTAGAAATGCCTTGGTAAAAGAAAAAGAGGCTCAGTCCCTCCCCAATCCACCCAAAGGAAAATTTCAAAGCAATCTTGCTTCCTCAAAGTGCACAGGGGAGAGAATGAGAGCTTGGATGGGTCTCCCATTTTGCATGCACACTCAGTTCTGACTCAGCCACTCAAGAGTCATGAGTTCTTCCGGCTCCACAGACAATTAGATAACTCTTCATCATGATATATTACCAACCCACAAGTCATCATGGCTGGGAACTGGCTCCCTTCAAGCTTCCAAATGGTTGCTTGGACTTAAATCAGGTGGTAGAACAGGAAAACTACAAGAACTGGCCATATACATGTATTTATGTGTACGTGTGAGTATGAGAAATTATTATTTCTTTCATATATAAATAATTAATTATTGAATTAGGACCAAGTTTTTTTTTTTCTCTTTTACTTCCTCATCCAGAAAACAACCAGTGTGGGAAATTTTGGGCAAAGACTTATTCAGGGGAAGATCTAATCACAGACAGTAAAAGAAATTCTAAGTTTAGGTGAATGGGTAGATTCCTGCTCACTGTGTTTACTCAGACAGGTCTGGGAAAATATGGATTCTCTTTGTCAGACAGGTGACAGGGAAATTGACAAGTCTCTTTGACAAGGATTTGGGTGATTCAATTCAAGTACCCCAAAGACTCTCATTAGAATAAGCCCAAATCTCATTATAATAGTTATCTTTTCATTAATTGCTAATCAGAGTTGATTGCCACTCTCAGGAACACTCACTTTTCCAGGGACATACAAGTTGTGTGCCCACCACCAAAAAGGTCTTTTTGGCATTCTAGAGTACCACTGACCTCTTTTATTAACAAAATGCTAGCATTATTAATAAAATGATTGCCCAGAAACTGTCTCTTGAACTTTTTAAACATCTCTCACACACATATTTACATATAGAATATATGTGTATGTGTGTATGTATGTAAAGACACACACACATATGGCAGTAGTTAGTGGTGGGGTAGAAAAGGCTGTATGGAGAAAATGGTTCTTAAGCGAGTTTTTTTAAGGAAATCATGAATTCCAAGAGATGGAGGTAAGGATTGAGTGTGCCCCAGACATGGTGGATGGCTAGGCCAAGGCACAGAAATAATAGAGTGCTATGTGTGAGGAGCAGCAAGTAATCCAATATAGTTGGACCTTAGAATATATAGACAGGAGTAATATATAAGAAGACTGGAGAGATGGGGTCAGATAATAAAGAGCTTTAAATGTTAGAGGACTTTATATTTGATCCTCAAAAGAATAGAGAATTCCTGGAGTTTATTAAGAAGGAGGGTTACATGATACAGGTCAGACTTATAATTTGTGACTTTGACAGTGACATGGAAAATGAATTGGAAAAAAAGAGAAACTTGAGTCAGAGAGATCAAATGGGAGACCAATTGCAATATTACATGTGCAACGTGATGAGGGCCTCAGCTAAGGTGGTGGCCAGTGTGATTGGAAAGAAGGGTTCCTATTCAAGGGATACTGTAGAGATGGAAAAAAATAAGATAGACTATGTGGGATGAGAGAGAGAGTGAGGACTCAAGAATGATACCAGGGCCCTTCATTACCTCCCTTCCCACCTCCCCAGTCTTCCCTTTGCTCATCCCTGCCCCCTTGTGATCCAGTGACACCGACATCCTTAACAAGACCCCCAATTTCTCAACTCTGGGCATTTGCATTATCTTTCCCCCATGCCTAGAAATCTCTCCTTCTTCAGCCCTGCCTCCTGACTTCTTTGGCTTCCTTCACGTCCCAGCTAGAATCATACCATATATAGGATGCCTTTCCCAATCCCCATTAATTATAGGCCCTTCCCTCTATTAATCATCTCCAATTTATCCTATATGTAGCTTGTTTGCATGTTGTCTCCCCCTTTAAAATTAGGACTCCTTGAGAGCAGGAATTTGGCTTTTGTCTTTTTTTTTAATCCCCAATGCTTAGCATAGTAGGTGCTTAATAAATATTTATTGACTGACTGACTGACTTCTAGAACATTCCCTGAGTCTGCCACATCTTCAGATCACAATGGAAGCTTTTAGCAAATATATTCAATAGTTACTCACATATACGGCCTCCCATGGAAGCAAACCAGAAAAGAACGGACAGGAGAGAGAGAATGAATACATTATTTCCAGTCCATTACCTAATTTGCTTTGGCTAGCAAACAATATAGTTCTACATGCATATGTGCTTAATATTATCTAATGAGTTAGAATAAGCTGTGACCACTGGGTGGCACAGTGGACAGGCTCCAGGCTTGGAGTCAGGAAGACTCATCTTCATGGATCAAATCTGGTCTCAGACATTTACTAGCTGTGTGACCCTGGGCAAGTCACTTAACCCTGTTTGCCTCAGTTTTCTCATCTGCAAAATGAACTGGAGAAGGAAATCATAAACCACTCTAGTATCTTTGCCAGGAAAACCGCAAATTGGTTCATGAAAAATTGGACCCAACTGAAAACAACTAAACAAATTAGTAAACTAGAGAAATGAATACAGTAGATGTTGGATTTTTCCCCCCATTTTCCCCTTCTTTTTTCCCGATTGAATGACTAGTGAAAATAAATTGTGTTTTTACCGGAAGGTATCCATGGCAAGGGGGGGGACTAATAACTAGTCAAAAGGGGGAGGGAAATCGAGGACAAGTAAAGGAGAGTGAGGTAGCTGGGGGCGGGTGAGGGGGAAGGAGAACTCTAGAGGTCTAAAGGAAATATGATGTGGTACAGAGATTACTATTCTTGGAGTAAGAAAATAGCTGGCCTTAATTTTAAGCCTCAATAGTCGACCAGTGTGACCCTGGCCAAATCATTTAATTTCTTTTGGCCTCATTTTCCTCATCTGTAAAATGGCAATAATAATACTTATACTATCAGCTGTATATGGGGTATTATACAAAAAAGTGCTGTGAACCATAAAGCATCATGAAGTCTAAAATATATTATTACATGTTCTTATCTTATATCAGTATGGTAGGACCAAAACACAGGAAATCTATTGTTTTCTCTGATGGTCCTGGTGTCTATGCTGTAGAAGTGGAGAGCCAAAGCTGTGATTCTAAGTTGGGCTGTTAGGGCTTTTCCCAGGCAGTCAACATGGTGGGAGATGGTACTTTCTTCTAATGGTGGTCTATGAGAAGATTATGTAACTATTTCAACTTGGTCCACTATAGATTTATGCTACATAAACTCAGTTGGACCCTCACTATGACTAGGTAATCCTATTATACCTCCCTCAGCAACTCAGGATCCCACCTTCTGCTGAGACTCTTCCAAACCTTTTCATCCTTCCTCAAACCTCCCATGATTCATTCTCCCTCTTTCCCCTCCATCTCAGCCAACATGGAAGGACATGACTTTCTCCTTATGGTGGTCTATAGGCCAACATTCTCATGCCCCATGCTGTCCTAGTGCCTCAGCTGACCTGTACTGCGCAGTAATACCAATTTCTAATCCAGCTCTAGCCTCAATTTCCCCCTCTCTAGGGTTCTGCCAAACTCTTATATGATCATTCCCCCACTTCAACCAGAACACAGAGAAAACCAAGACAGAACTCAGAGGCATCAGTTCACCAAAATACCCTTTATGCCAAGGATCAAAAATATCCTTAGGGATTTACAAACATTTTGGGAACCAGGAGTTGTTCATTCATGGGCCTCCTTTTTCTCCTTCTTTTAATAAAACTTAAAATAGATTATAAATCATGCATATACAAGTATGGAGTCATTCTCGGTGTACCATGGGCTTCCATACAGACATTTTCCCAAGTGTCTTAGTGGGAGTTTTGAGATACAAGATTGGCAAAAATCTCCAGAATATTCTTTGTGTCACAAAGGACACAAAGATCTCTGACTCAAAGGCAGCACAGATGTTTGCAATATCTCCCAACACAAACCTTCTGTCAAGCAACCTGAATAAATAAATATCCCTTTCCTCCCCTTTCCCAGACTACCCCTTCTGCCCAGAATATCACTGCTAGATTAGTTACTATTTCCCGTTTTCCTTTTTTTAAATGAGATCTAAGTCCCCAGGGGGCTCTTCAAACAATGGTGACCTAAATGGGAAAAACAGTACCCTTTCAGTCACTTAAGGATATGAGGAAGAAGATGAGAGGAAGCAATAGAAGGAAGACCACCTGGGAGGATGCACAGTGAACTGGGATTTTTTTTTTAACAACTTGAGTCATATGACAATAATGCACTTTCTTCTCAACAGTAGGGGACTAGTACACTTTATGAATCATCTTATTCTAAAATGCCATTCTGGACATTACAAACAACTGCTAACTTTTCTTGGGTGTGATCTTGAAAGGATAATTGTGTAAAACAGGTTTAATCTCTTTTTGGTTGGCAGTGGAAAAGAGTCTCTCCCTTCCTCCCCCTCTCTCTTTTTCTTTCCCTCCCTCCCTTTCTCTCTCTTCCTCTCTTTTTCACTCTTTTTTTTTTTGCTTTTTTTGAAGGGGGGGAAGGCAGGGCAACTGGGGTTAAATGACTTGCCCAAGGTCAAATGGCTAGTAAGTGTTAAGTATCTGAGGCCTGATTTGAACTCAGGTCTTCCTGACTCCGGGACTGGTGCTCTATTAACTGTAGCACCTAGCTGCCCCTCTTTTTCTCTTTCTTTTCTCCCTCCTTCTTCCTCCTTCTCTCTTTCTCTCTCCCTTTCTCCTTCTCTTTCTGTATGAATGTATATGTATGTATGTATATATAAGTAAAATATGCATATATATATACATACATGCATGTGTGTCAATACATTTTGTTTAGATATAACAGAAAATCCCCAACAAATACTCAAAACTCTCCAATACTATTAAATAAAACCTCCTAATAGCATGACTGTGACTTGTAGTTCATATTATAGGACCATAGGTTTAAAACTAGAACAAACCTAAGGGATCTCTCCCTCTTCTAATAAGAAAATTGAAGTGAAGGGATTTGACCAAAGCAGTGAGTTCCCTGAGCGTGGGACTGTCTTTTCCTTCTTTTGTGTCCCTAGCTCTTAGTATGGTGCCTGGCACACAGTAGGTGCTAAATACATTTCTATTGTCTGTCTGACAGGCAGTTAACATCAGAGCCAGGATGGACATCTAGGTCCTCACTCTGCAGACCCAGCATCTTGTTGATCCTCAGGACCACTTCCCAACCTTGTAACTGATAGATTATTAAAAGAAAGACTAGCTTGATAGCTTGTCTCCAGGATTATCTATTGCATTTGACCTGAGTCCTGCAGCTTTTTCCTGTGTTCATTATTTACGTTCCTTTCATCATTGTAAATGTCATTCTTTCTGCTCCGCCACCACTCAGGATTCCTTAAGTTTCTCTGAATTCTTCATTTTCATCCTTCTTTATAGCTCACTAATACCCCATCCCACTAATACTCCAGTTTGCTAAGCTATTCCCCAATCCTTAGGAATGTATTTTGTTTGAAGATTTTTATGACAAATAATGTTGCCATTATTTTTGTATATATGTCTGTCAGAAACCTCCTTAGGGGTACAATCCAAATAGTGGACCCTCTGAATCAAAGGACGTATGGAGTGTTAACACTGGCATACAGCAGAAAGATTAGTATGGAATAGGGTCCTGGCTGGTTTCACAGCAGCAGTAAGTTATACTCATATCAGTGGTATCATCAAACATGAGCGACAACCTAAGTTGCAGGTTTTTAGGGCAAACTGTCCAATGTGTTCTAATTGAGCTGTATACGTGTTTTTAATGTAATTTCTATGTTAATTGCCTTGTTTGCAAATAACAAGTGTTTATTTTCCCTCCTTTCCTTCCCCCTTCCTCTGAGTTGTAGAAAGAAAAAAAGGCTTTGTAATAAATATTCATAATCAAGGAAAACAAGTTCCTGCATTGAACAAGTCCAAAAATGTTTGTTGCAGCCTCTATCTTGAGACCATCACCTCTTTGTTAGAGGGTGGGTAACATCCTTCATCACTGATCCTCACAAATCATGTTTGATCAGAATTCTTATGTCTTTCAAAGTTGTTAGACAACATCATTTGAGTAAGGAAAACCTGCTTCTTCATGCCTATTGATTCTCAACTTTCTAAAATATTGATGGATAACAACAGCTATCATCATCAACGACATATAATCTTAAATGATATATGTCTGCTACTTTTTTTAAAAAATGGTCCAAGACTCAATCAACAGGTATTTATTAAGTACATGCTTTAAGAGCTCTCCTCTTCCTAAGTTCAAACCTGGCCCCAGACACTTACTACTTGTGTGACCTTGGGCAAGTCACTTAATCCTGTTTCTCTCAGTTTCCTCAACTGAAAAATGAGCTAGAGAAGGACATGGAAAACCACTACAGTGTCTTTGCCAAGAAAACCCCAAATGGGGTCACAAAGAGTCAGACATGATCGGGAAGACTGAACAGCAACAACATTATATACTAGGCCGTATATGTTAAATACTGAGGATAATTACTACAAAGAACCAAATGATCCCTGCTGGTTATGAATTTGCATTCTAGTGGGGAATAAAATAATCAAATAAAGTAATATACAGCATAAATATAAAGTTTATACACACAAAGTATATAAATGAGGAAAAGCACCTAATTTGGGAGAGAGTAGAAGTTTCATACAGAAGGTGGTGTCTGAGCTGCAGACATGGAGGTAAGGAAGACTACATGACAGCTTGGGCAATGATGATTGCCATGATGGAAACAAGAAGTAGGATGGGAACAGAGAGAAGGCAGGTTTGGCTGAATCATGTGTGATGGCCAATGAGGTTAGAAAGGTAGGATGGAATCAAGTTATGAAAGGTTTTAGGAACTAAGCAAAGGAGTTTATGTTTTATTCTAGAGGCAATACAAAGCCACTAGAATTGGTTGATGAGGAAAGTCATATGGTCAGACCAGCACTTAGGGAAAATTACCTTGGTAATTTTGGACTGGAGTGGCAAGAAAGTGGAGCCAGGAATACCAATTAGGGAGACTGTTGCAATAATCCAGCTGAAAAGTGATGAAGGACTAAAATAACGTGATTGCTTTTGAACCGAGAGAAGAGGTCAGATGTAAGAGATATTGTAAAGGAAGAAATAGTAAGATTTGACAATTAATGTGGATGTGTGAGAGAAAGAAGAGTCCTACATGATGTGGAAGTTACAGAATTGGGAAACTAGGAAGGATGGTGGTACTTCTGACAAAAATAGGGAAGTTTGAAAGAGGAGAGGATGTAGGGGAAAGATGAGTTTAGTTTTAGACATGTTAAGTTTAAGACATCTCCAGGACATCCAGTTTGAAATGCCCAATAGGTAATTGGTCATCTGGGATTGAAACTCCTGGAAGTCTGGGACTAAATACATATGTACATATATGTTTAAATATCCCTCACTCAAATCAAAGTCAACTGTAAGCTATGTCATCATTTCCCTGAAATCATGGTCATCTTCAAAAATGAAGGACAAACACAACATGTAAGTAGTCGGAGCTGCCTGAATGGGGACCCAGCCAGTTGGGTAACTCAGCTTATCCTCTCCCTCTCCTCTCCAAAGGAAGGAATTTTTTTCTTTTTTGCTTTTTGGAGGGGGGAAGGCAAGGCAGCTGAGGTTAAGTGATTTGCCCAAGGTCACACAGCTATTAAGTATTAAGTATCTGAGGCTGCATTTGAACTCAGGTCCTCCTGACTCCAAGGTCAGTACTCTATTCACTGCGCCACCTAGCCACCCCAGGAAGGAAAATTTTGATAACTGGAAGCTGCCCACTTAACTTGGGGTTTACTGGCTAGATTACTTGATTCCTTCCTTCCTTCTTTAATTCTTTCCTTCCTTGATTCCTTCCTTCCTTCTCAAAGACCAAACCTTAAACACATCTCACTCCTGGAATTCAGAGACTGGACCACAATAGGCCCCTGTCCAAGCTCAATTTAATGGCTATATTTTGGGCCCTCCAGGCTCAGAGTGAATGTTAATAGTAACTATTTCTCTTTTGACCAGTCACCCTGAGGATCTTCCCCTCCTGGGAAGTTTGATTTTTTTTTTTAATTAAAGGGACCATCCCTTGACTCACTTCTTAAAGAGGCCTATTCACTGAATGGTCCTTACCTCACTCAAAGTGAGAATCTGAAAAGGCCGTCGCCTAAAAGGACGAGGCTTTCCCCTTGCATCCTGGACCATCTCCAGTCCTCCTGATGAATATCTGGCCACTGGACCCAGATGGCTCTGGAGGAGAAAGTGAGGCTGGTGACCTTGCACAGCCCTCCCTCGCTCAAATCAAAGTCAACTGCAAGTCATGTCATCCTTTCCCTGATGCCATGGTCCTCTTCAAAAACAAAGGACAAACACAAGATATGGTGGGTGGGAGGCACAGAAGAAGGGAGGAGAGGAAAAAGAAATGTAGGCAATGAGTGGAGACAACTTTTTCAAGGAGTCTGGCTGTGAGAGGAAGGAGAGATATAGTATAGCTTGAGAAACTGGTATGGTTTAGTGAAAAGGTTTTTTTTTTTTAATTTTTTAAGTATAGGGGATACTTGGGCATGTATGAGGATACTAGGAAAGGGCCTAACTGATAGCAAGATGTCAAATATTTAAAAGAGGGGCAGCTAGGTGGCACAGTGAATAGAGCACTGGCCCTGGAATCAGGAAGACCTGAGTTCAAATCCAGCCTCAAGATACTTGACACACTTACTAGCTGTGTGACCTTAGGCAAGTCACTTAAACCCAACTGTCCTTCCTCCCCCTCCAAAAAGCAAAAAAAAAAAAATGTATAATTGAGGTACAGCTCTGGGAATCCCCTTGAACTCTGATTAAATCATCCCATTTGATGAGGCATTTGCATGAGGCCATAAGCCTTACATTGTGGCTGGGCCCAGACCTCTGTTACTAGCCTATCCCTCCATTGTCCATCTACTTCCAACCCTTGAGTCAATCAAAATATCAACCCACTCTTGAACAGGACTAGCCCACCATTGTCTGTAGTTTCCTGGTAGCCTCCAGCAACTTCCCACTCTTAATCACTCATTGACCTCATTAACTCCCTCCTGAAGAGACCCTCCCCAACCTTCTCCTCTAGACCACCCCTAGATTCCTCCGACAACTTTCTGTATATAAGACCCCATCCTGTCTTCATGTTTGTGAGAGAGCCATAGAATGACCTAGCACAGACTTTGTGTCTAATACAAGCAAACTTTTAATAAACTTTACTTTTCTCTGGCTGGGAGGACTTGAGTTGAATTCATTTGGCAGGACCCGGCGTGTTGGTGTTTTGGGGTCTCCAGAGCAACCTTAACCCTCTTTATGGGTAACCTCTTCAGAATGATTAAAGATTCGATTTGCTGAAGACCAGAGAGAAAAGGATTAAAGGGTACCTATAGAGGGGGTGACCACAGCAAGGACCAGATTCACCATGTTGTCAGAGAAAGGGAGAGAGAGTAGGGGATAAACAAGGGGATCTGATTTTCCTTTCCAATGGCAACATCTCACAAAGGACATTTTTTTTTTTGCTTTAGCTATATAGATTGCAGTGCCATGCATAATAT
>NW_027187289.1:798908-817223 GCF_028583685.1 Petaurus breviceps papuanus
GAGAGAGAGAGAGAGAGAGAGAGAGAGAGAGAGGAAAGAAGAAGAAGAGGAGGAGAGAGAGGAAAAGTGAAAGAAAGAAAAAATAAAGAGAAAAAAAGAGGGAGTGGGAGAAATAGAGGAGGAGGGAGGTAGGGAGGGGGAGAAAGGAAGAGAGGCAGGAAGAGGGAGAGGGAAAAGGTAGAATATTTATTAAGCAGTTTACTGTGTGCCAGGAACTAAGTTAAATGATAGTTGTACAAACAAAACTCTTTAAGTCTATATAATTTACATATGCTCCTATGCTTGCATCTGAATTGATCTGGGTTAGTAGAGTGATTTTTTTTTAATTACCAATATCAGTCTCCCCATTTGACCTCTCCATTTTCTAAAGCCCCAATAACTAGAAATAAATACATTCTCATCTACATTTTGGGGAAAATCAGCATCCTGGTGGAATAAAATTTTGGAGTGGTCTTTTTTTCCTGTGAAGACAGCATACAACAACCTCCCCAGTGCCTGCCCCCCAAGCCTCATTATGCCTCCCTCTGCCCGCCCCCACAACATTCATGTTTATACTTGCTTCTTCAACTAGAGTTAAGGTTTTAGGCACAGAATGAAGCACTCACCAAAGTCATCCTTTGTGGCAGTAATGACATAAATTACATTGTTCCTTGGGGTCTAAAACACCCAGCTATTAAATTTAACTATGTGAGCTTGGCACATCTTTTCAAAAGCAAAGCAGCTGTTTCCCTTGTTGCTCATTTTCCTCCCTTGTTCACTTACTTAAAGATATACACACTTATTACAAGAGAGCTACTCTACAGGGTTTGACTTCTCTTAATGGAGGCAGTGGGGTACACTGGTTCTGGGTTCAAATTCCACTTCTTACAACTTGGGTGGCTTTGCAGATTTTAAAGTGCACAACTAGCTGTTAGGATCACAGCCTTGAGCAGGCCACTTAAACTGCCCTGTGCCTCAGTTTCCTTATCTATAATCTCCTTTGTTACTCTACATCTCAGCCCCTATACATCTACAAACATTCACCTTTTATTGTTCGGCATCAAAGGGAGGTGGGATATTAGCAACTGAGTGATACTGAATCTAGAGCCCTGGACCTGAAGTCAGGAAGACTGAGTTCAAATCCAGCCTCAGACCCTTACTAACTGTATGACCCTGGGTCAAGTCATTTAATCTCCATCCACCTATTTCCTCATCTATAGAATAGTCATAATGATAGCACCTACCTCCCAGGATTGTTGTAAGGAAAGATAAAATGACATAATATTTGTAAAATACATTGCAAACTTTAAAGCACTACTATTTAAATGCTAGCTTATTGTTATATTAAATTTTATTTGGACTATCCAATTAAGCATTTTCTAATCTTCATATAGAATCTCAGAATCAGAAGAAAGCTCAAAGACCAACTACTCCAACCCATATGTGAAATAGATTTTCCACTTTTTTGTGATGTTAGTCATTCAGTCTCTATCAGATAATTTCTTTTGACTGGGGGAACCCTATACTGATCAGGTATCTCTTGTGGTTAGGAAGCTTTTCTTTACATTGAGCCTAAATTTGCTGCTCTGAAACATCAGTCCTTTATTTCCGGTTCTGTCCTCTGGGGCCAAACAGAACGCATATAGCCTCTCTTCCAAGAGGATACAGAATTGTTGTATGTTATCTACATAAGGTTGGGGGACAATATATAAGTTGTTGAATCGGCCTTTGTTCAGTGAGATATGTGTGAAATACTTTGCAAACCAGAAAGTGCTTTGTAAATGCTAACTCTTGTCCTAGAAGGTCCCCAAATGCGATAGTCTTAGAACTAGAGGGGTGAGATGACACTTGTAGTTAGCAGTAGTAAGTGGGCTAAAGAAGCTAAGCTTGGCCCTGGGGAAGAACTGAGAATATGCACCCTTCTCTGGCAGATGTAGGGGACTATGGGCATGGAGTATGGCCTATGAGCACTGACTGGGTTGATGTGTCTGGTTGGTTTTGCTGAACATCTTTTTGTCTTCTTTGTTTAAAGAATGCTTTTCTAAGGAGGGGGATTGGGAAAGATATATCTAGAAATGAAGGTGATATAAAAATGAGAGATAACAATACAAAAAATTAAGTCTAGAAGGGGAAAGAATGAAGGGATTTGATGAGGTGATTTCTAAAGACCCTCTAGTTCCAAGTCCTTGTGCTCCTTTGATCATAAGAATGCTGGAAAGGAAGAATTTGTTCCAAAAGATCAAGGTTGGGGAAGTCATTTGGGGGGCACTTAGCATGGTGATGCAGGATAATATACATATTTAGACTTTCTCTACTACTTCAGAAGCCCACGATTAAATTGGTGAGGGTACTCCTTTCACAAATGCATAATGCAGTCACCCTACACCTTAATATAGTAGATGTTCTCCATAAGTGACTATAATCAATGGGCTCATCACAGTGGTAAAAAGAGAACCCAGATGTGGGTTTGGAGTGTCAAGAAGGCAGAGCAGAGACAGAAATTCAGCTGAACTCTCCAAACATTCCCCTCCAAACAACTTTAAAATCATTCCTCAAAGAATTCTGCAGGAGAGAGCCAATAAAAATTTGGGGTGAGACATTTTTCTAGCCCAAGACAACTTAGGAGGTTGGCAGGAGGGATCTGTGACATTGGGATAGGCCTGGTCCAAGGGGACATGGCAGCAGCATCAGTGGTGGGCCTTAGAGATAGCACACATAGCAGTAGCTTTAGAAGCTCTCACCACAGAGACAGTAGGAGGATCAGAGGACTGGTCACAGATTACAGGGAACCCTTTGCTGACACTGGGTGCAGGACCCTGTTGCATTTCCCATTTGCAGTTCCAGGGCAAAGAGGAACACTAGCACCTGTGGCCACAGAGGAACAGGGGTTCTGTTCACAGGTCCAAGGCAGAGAAGAGCACTTGTGGTTGCTCACAAGGGAACAGGAGCCCTGGTCACAGTTCTCGGGATAAAAGGAACATTTGTACTTGTGGGCTTGGGAGAGCAGGAGACCCAACAACAGCTCCAGCACCCATAAGAGAATTTATAAATGCAGCTGCAAGGGAATAGAAGCACTGGTCACAATTCCAGGGCAGAGAAGAGTTATTGGGATCGCTCACAAGGGAGTGGGGGACCTGGGCACAGTTCCAGGGCCAAGAGAAAAGCTAGGACTTGCTGATGCAAGCGAGCAAGGTCTCTCCCTGGGTAAAGACCAGACCACAGATAAGGAGAGTAGTGGTCACATCTCTCCTTGGATCATACCACCTTGGAAATACCAAAACCTTACAGACCCGCAGAAATTGTTCTGAAAACAGCAGCACAAAAAACCAGAAACTTGGGACAATACCACCCCCCTCCCCACTTGAATTGAGCAGAGTCCAACTTTAACAAAAAAGGTGAAAATCCAGAAACAGGTTAGAAAACTGAGCAAAGAACAACAAAAAAAGAACCTGACCATAAAAATACACTATGGTGACAAGGAAGATCAAGACACAAACTCAGAAAAAGCCAAGGATGCCAAAACAGCTACAAACTAAGTCTCAAAGAAAAATATGTAAATTGGACACAAGCCCAACAAGATTTCCTGGAAGAACTTTAAAAGGATTTTAAAAGCCAAAAAAGAAATAGAGGAAAAATTGGGAAAATAAATGACAGTGCTGCAAAAAAAAATCACTAAATGAGAATCAACAGCTTAGTAAAGGCAGCACAAAAAATACTCAAGAAAATAACTTAAAAAAATGAAATTAGTGAAATGGTAAAAGAGGCACAAAAATTCATTGAAGAAAAGAACCCCTAAAAATAAGAGACAATTGATAAATGGTCAAATGATGTGAACTGGCAATTTTCTAAGGAAGAAATTAAAGCTATCAATAGCCATATGAAAAGAAGCTCCAAATCACCAAAAAGAGAAATGCATATTAAAGCAAATTTGAGGTTTTACCTCTTACCTAACAGATTGACAAAACTAACAAAAAAGGAAAATGTTGGTGGGCTTGTAGGAAAACAGGTATGTTAATGGACTCTTGGAAGAGCTGTGAAATGGTATAGCCATTCTGAAAATCAATTTGGAACTACACTCAGTGGTTACTAAACTGGACATACCTTTTCATTCATTGACACCAATACTAGACTTCTACCCCCAAAGAGATCAAAGGAAAGAGAAAAAGACCTGAAAGTACAAAATTTTGTTTTGCAGGTCTTTTTGAGATGGCAAAGAAATGGAAAATAAGAGGGTGCCCATCATTTGGGAAATGGCAGTACAAATTAGAGTATATGTAACAAATGGTGAAGTGGATGATTTTTTAGAAACTTGAGAAGGTTCATATGAACTGATTTAGAGTTAGAGGACAAGAAGCAGAAGAACAATTTCTATAATAACAACATTGTAAAGACAAACAATTTTGAAAGATTAAATAACACTAATCAATGCAATGATCAACCATGATTCCAAAGGACCCATGATGAAGCATGACAGAAAGGTCTTTGAATGCAAATTAAGACACATTTAAAAAAAAAATCTGGCCAATGTAGGAATCAGTTCTACTTGACTATGCATATTTTTTTTTACTAGAGTTTTTCTCTCTTTTTTTTAAATGGGAGTGGGGAAGAGGTAGAAGGGAGAAAAAATAGATTTTATTAATAGAAAAAATTTATTAAAAAATATTCAGTGAAGGTGAAGTGTCCACCAGAAATTATACACCAAAGCCCCCTCCCAGTTGCAACCTGCTAGAAGGGGACCCCTACCAGGGTCCCTGAAAACCACCCAATAGGCCATAATAGTGAGGGAACATTTCACCTGTGTTGCTAGAAACATGCCCCAGATTCAGGTCTGTTTATGTTTGTCTCCAGGGCTTTGCTAGGTAATCAAGGCTTCACTAGAAACAGCATTAACCGAATTACACCCCCCCCCCTTCCCTTGGAACCACATTTTGTTGATTAGCAACACTTAACTCTATATAAGTCTATCTTACAGAAGACTCAGTGTTGTCTTCCCTATTGGGGAAGTGACTTGGGGAGTGATTGAGGAAGTGATTGGGGAGGCAGTCACCTCAGTTAATAAACACTCTTATCAAATTATAATTGGCTTTGCTGTCATGTCCATTGTATTTGTCCATTTCAAAGGTGAATTCAGCTTTCAAAGGAGCCCATTCCATCTTTGATCAGCTCCGATTTTTAAGAAGTTTTTCCTTCCACTGAACCCAAATTCGTCTCTCTGTAACTTTCACCCATTGCTTGGAGTTCTGCCTTCTAGAGCTAATCAGAATATATAATCTATATATAATCTATCTTCCATATGGCAGCTCTTCAGATTCCTCACAACAGCTACTGGGTCACTCTTAAGCCTCCTTTCCTCCAGACTAAATAGCCCCCCTTTTTCCCCCAACTGACCCTCTGCAGTTTATAAAGAGCTGGACCTGCAGTCAGGAAGACCTGAGTTCAAATTTAGTCTCAGACATTTACAGGCTGTGTGGCACTCGACAATTTATTTAACTTCTGTTTGTCTGTTTTCTCAACTATAAAACTGGGATAATGACAGCACCTACTTCACAACAGTAAATGAGGGAAGATCTGTAAGGTTTAATATGATGCCTGGCACATAGTAGGTACTATATAAATGCTTTTAAAATAAATTTTAAAATTTAAGACATATGGTATTTGTGTAGTTGGAATTGGCATCTGGACTCACTGGCATAATGGCATGGCTAAAGACCAGTGAACTCTTTGTCTTGACCACCAAACTTAAAAGGAGGACCCTACTACCCTGCCCAGGTCATTGACTAAGAGTAGATCCCAGATGTGGAATGTTTCATTCACTATCACTTGTCATGATCATCACAGTGGTTCCCATCACCTACTGTTACTATCAAGCAGGATATGCCCAGATTCATCCCTTTTAGCGGGAAAATTCACAGTACTTTCTTCCTCATCATACTGAATCTCTAGCTGTGTAAGAGTAAACTGTCCTTAAACTCTCATATCCCATTCCCTCACCCCATCCATTTCAGCTCTATATTTCCCATGCCCCATTCCAGTTTTGCATGACCTTTCTATGATGTTCTCTGGAATTCCTATGCCTTTATAAACAAACTTGCCTTCAAGATGTGTCCAGCCTTGAAGGCAACCTTTTGAATTCAAAAGACATGAAAAACCTGTGTTTCTCAGAGCTATCTGAAAACCAGAGAAATTTCTTCCCTGGAGAGGATGACCACAAGCAGAAAGCTCAACCTTTTGATCTAACTTTCTAGAAGATGTAGCCATTGACAGAGATAAAGTGAAAAGCAGAGCAAAGACAAAATATTGCTTTAGCAGTCCCACAAGCTGCTTTGAGCTTAATGTTTTAATTTTCTACTTCTCTGGGGAATTATTAACTTACAACATAACTGGTAGTTATAAGTTATTACTGCTGCTTGTCTAAGACTTTGTTAATGTGTGCTTGTAATTCTCTTGTGTTAAGCATTTCTTTGATGTGAAGGAAATAAATAGCTGTCCTACATTCAATATGCATTCTATACTGTGTGCCTTTCTATTATCTCTTTTTGGAGAGAAAGATGTGAACCAAACCTCAGCTTTAAACGATTTTCCCTAGAGCTCCAGGGTGGGGATATAAACTAAGAACCAGAAAGTTTAAGAAAATGGAATGATCCCTGTCTCTAGAGACCAGGCTCCCTCAGGACTAAACATAGTCCATGATTCTGTGGTTCCAAATAGAAGACTCCTTTGGAATCTGGAGAGGGAGGAGGTGAATATCCCAACCCCATTCAAACCAGAAGCATTATACTGCTGCTGCCTATCACTCAACCTATATCCCGGTGGTAGTTATCTATTGCCACCTGAGATCATTCTCCTCCGTTTCTCCAGGAGTTTAGTACCTGGTTCACAGTCTTCCTCACCACCACAGCTCCTCTTTTAGATGATGTCAATATCTAGGTTGATATCCCTTTAATAACTCTTACCTCCCAATTCCTCAGTCTCCTTATGGGGATGACCACACCTTTGACTTTGTCAAAGTGTTTCAAGTTCAAAATTTAAAAAAAAATACTCCAAAATTCCTTTCCCATAACCTTCTATCATTCATTCCTTCTCACCCTATGCCTTACCCCTTCTAAAATTATGCTTCACCCTCATCATAAATTCCATTCCATCTCTCAGTACTTGAGACCATCATCCTTACTCTAATTTCATTTTCCTCCTGAAACTATATTTAATTAGTATAATGCTATACTACCTTCTATTCTTGAATTTCTTGCCCCTTACTCTTGATGCTTTGGCCTGTCCTGGATTATCATCCTTCAGTTCCTACTTACATGGTGCTTCACTGAGTGAATTTGGTCCGCCACAACTATCCCACTCTCCATAAGAGTGTTTAAAGTCTTCTATTCTCTACTCATGCCTCCTACTAGCATCTCATCTAAGGCCTCCTCCTTATAAATTACTGAGAAATTACAGTGTTTGATAGAATTGACTAGCAAATGAGAGCATTGGATGGTTTGGGCTGGGAAATATTTGAATTGAATGACTTAACCTATTGTTTTGGGGGGGGGGTTGTTGTTTTGTTTTGGGCATTGAATCTATGCATCCTCAGTATGCCACTTAATATTTTAGTAAAATATAGTTTTGTGGTTTCCATTTTTAAGTATGAATCCAAGATGTTTTAAAACTTTTTAATTGGACTCCAGCTCCATTTTCCCCAAAGCAGATAGAAACCCTGGTCTTTGATTGCCCGACTCTTTATCACCCATTTCTGCAAATGGCACAGATCATGAATTTAAACATTCTAAATGACACCCTGCCTGCTTCCCAGACTGGGTGGTTGCTTTTATAAATAACAAAACAATGAACTAGGAATTGCTAGGTTCTCTAGGACTACCCTTTTCAGAGAAGAAAGAGGGAAGAGCAAGGAAAGAGAGAAGGAAGCAAAGGGGGAAAATGCGGGAATAAAAGCTGACAAGTTGTCTAGGTCTAAAATTATTGTTTAAATGGAGACTTGGTCTATTTGTTTTCTTTCCAGGACTTTGGAGCTTCCCACACAGCCTGGCCCACTTATCCATTCTTCCTAACTTGTTTATATTAGGAAGGAGAACTGCACCAGCTGGAGGGAAGGAATTCAGAAAACAGGAGCAGAAAAAGATAAGAGGAAGGTTCAGTTAACGGTTCTGACTGTTTTTTTTATTGACATGATGCTTTTTCTCAGCAGAGCTCACATACACCTCAAGAGGCAGATGCCAAATTTTATGTTCTGCTCTGAGAGGAGATATTGAGGTACAATGAGGGAGTTGGTCAAGGTTGGGGAGGAAAATCCTCCAGCCAGATCCATGACAATGCCTACAAGTCTTGGAGGAAAGAGGACCATCCGTGGACTTGGACTTGGTATTAAGGGGGACCCAATCTTCTCACCAAATGATGGCCTTCTTATCCTACTACAGAAACTGGGGATGTGTAAATTTGCTTTTAGAAATATATTTTGAAAAATATATTTCAATTTAATTGGTTTACTTTGTAATCCTATGTGCTTTATTTTATACATCTAAAAACATTATTCTAAGAAGGGGTCTATAAGGCTTCACTAGACCACCAAAGGGGTCCATGACACAAAAAAAGCTTTAAAAACCCCTGAGCACCTTGGAGTTTTTGTAGGTGATTAATAAATGTTTAGAAAATTAATAAATCAGTCACTTACTAAGTAAGTATTTATTACAAGCCTTCTATGTAATAGGCATTGTGGTAGATGTGAGAATAGAAATAAAAAAAAAAAACAAGCAGACCTTGTCCTCAAGGATCTCCCAATTTACTGTTAGATCCCACTGTTTATAGGAAAGTAAGCAAAGGTTATATACACAATAAATAAAAAGAGATTGATAGGTGGCATAGAGAAACAAGGAAAATAAAAAAGATGATCCTTAAATTTAGTCTTGGAATGAGCTAGGGGCTCTGAGTACAGGTGAGGTGGAAGACCATCCCAGGCTTGGGAAGACAGCTTTCCAAAGGTACTGAGATAGGAAATGGAATGCCTCTATACAAGGAAAAGCAAGTCAGTCAGTACATGAGAGGAGATAATGTGCAATATTCCTAAATAACTATGCTAGAGCCAGATTGTGAAGGACTTTAAATGTTAAACAAAGGACCAGCCCTGGAGTCAGGAGGACCTGAGTTCAAATTCAGCCTCAGACACTTGACACACTCTCTGTGTGACCTTGGACAAGTCACTTAACCCCAATTGCCTTGTCTTCCCCCCTCCAAAAAAAAATAAACAAAAGAGTTTGTATTTTCTCGTAAAGGATGCAACTGGGAGCAATGGAAGCCTCCCATACAGGAAAGTGACATGGCATATATAGGATGAATTGGAGAGTGTGTTCAGTTGTTTGTTGTTAGTCATGTCTGATGACCCCATTTTGGGGTTTTCTTGGCAGAGATATCAAAGGGGTTTGCCATGTCCTTCTCCAGCTCATTTTGCAGATGAGGAAACTGAGGCAAACAGGGTTAAGTGACTTGCTCACACAGCTAATGAGTATCTGGGTTCTGATTTGAATGGTCTTCCTGACCCCAAGTCCGGCATTGTATCCTCTGGGCCACCTAGTTGCCCTGGAGACTAGATACAGGAAGACCAATTAACTCTCACAAACTGACCAGCAGTAGGTCCCAGGCCAAGCCCACTTGGTCATTGTGTGGGGCTACATGGCTCAGAATGAATATATATAGCAACTGTTTCTGTTTTGGCCAGGAACCCTGAAGGTCTTTCCCCTCCCAGATTGATTTTTTTCTTTTTTTTCACTAAGTCTGAGGATCCCAAATTTATTTGGCCTATCTCCCCCTTTAAAAAAAATTACTCAGCACCCTCCTGGAAATCCACTTTCTATAGCCCTTTAACAGTTGTTGTTGTTTGTTGTTGTTTTTAATTTGCTTCATTTAAAAAAACATACATATATACATGGACACTTTTATCCTGAACTTAAGAAATAAAACAAGTTCCCATTCTGCTAGGGAAAGTCTTCACATGCCTGGGGTAGATTTTTTTTAAAAAGACGCATCTTAATTTATTGTAAATTTGTGGGGGGGTTTCCTGCATTCAAACTTTGATGACACAATATTGCATCATGTAACCATATAGTGCTGTATTGTAAACAAGTCATTACATGTACATATAGGACCTGCCTATGCATGGGGGCCTTCCTGACAATGCTGGACACTCTCATCTGCCCACACTTGCTTGTTAAAATTTGTTAGTGCATTGACCAGAGATCTATTATAACTTGTATTTTGTGAGTTTATTTGGAAAATAATGTAATCACTATGACTTTAATTCTGTTACATAACAGATGAACGGTACCAACGGTTTTTCAAAATTTTCTTCTCTTCTTTCCTTATGCTTCTATACACGCTTTATTTATTTATCTATCTATCTATCTATCTTCATTTATTTATTTATTTTAATTTTTATTTTCATTTAACGTCCCTCAATTGCACCCATCAGAATTGTTCCAGTGCCCTCAGGAGACAGTATCGCACACTTTGGGAATCTATGGACTGGGACAAAGGGGCAGTTCTCTGCCTGATTTCTTACCTAGCCTTAATCACTGAATGGGCTCTGCCTCAGTCAAACTGAGACCTGTTAAAGAGCCTAGCTTAGGGGCGGCCAGGTGGTTCAGCGAGTAAGAGCAACGGCTCCAGTGTCGGGATGACCTGGATCAAATCCGGGCTCAAATACTCAGCACCACACCCAGAAATAACTGGCCGTGTAACCTTGAGCAAGTTACTTAACCCCAATTGCTTAAAAAAAAAAAAAGACCCTAGCTTAAAAAGGCCAAAGTCTCCCACTGCATCCAGGTCCATCTCCTGTCATCTTGACCTACATTTAACCACTGGACCCAGATGGCTCCAGAGAAGAAAGTGAGGCTGATGACTTTGCACAGCTCTCCTTCACTTAAATCCAATTTACCTGCAAGTCATCCCATCCCCTTCCTGAGGGCATGATCCTCTCTGAAAACAAAGGACAAAAAACAACGACAACAATATCACAATACTCCAGGTGAGAGGTGAATAGGGAGTAAGTGAAGCAAGTTGTGTTTTCTCATTATATCTCTAGCACCTAGCACATATCTGCCACATTTCAGGGGATTAATACATTTTTTATTGAATCTGAGTAGTGTGACTGATTTGACCCATAGGTTATTGAAAAGCTGATCCAATCAAAATATCTTCCATCATTGATTTGCCAGCGTGACTGAGATTGCCAGCTTAAATCAGGTCAATAGACACAGTACTATGATAAGCACTGGGGATACAAGAAAAATCAAAACCAGTCCCTGCCCTGAAGGAACTCTCAATCTAATAAGGAAAACAACCTGCAAACAATTATAGCCAACTTTAATATACTTTTTAGAGGTATTTTAACTAGGTTAATGCCATTGAAGTCTTGCTTTAGGCCTCACTGGGGTGTAGAAGTGCATCTACGTCCTGATGTCTACCACAGGGAAGTACACACTCTAGGGGAGCCCATCAAGTAGGAAAGGTCTTGAGTACAAACCTGACAAGAGATACTGAACATGCTGTCCAAGGACCAGTCTGATCGAGTAGTGAGAGGACAATTACCAGAAGGTTGGCCACCAGATAATGTCATTATCAGCCAAAGCAATGCAAGAAAACAATTTACAGAGATGTGGAAATGGCAACTTACCTTGGTGAAGGGATCATAGGATCTTAAATTTAAAACCAGGAAGGACTGAAGAGGTTATCTAGTCCAACACTGTCATTTTACAGATGAGGAAACTGAGGCCCAGAAAGATTAAATGATTAATTCAAAGTCACAGTAGAAGTAAGTGGTAGAGACACCCAATGTGGATGAAGTTATAGATTCTTAGCAGATTGAACTAAAGTATTATATAAAGGAGAAATATGTAATAAATACTTTAGCTTAAGATTCATGATACTTGGCTTTCCTTTGGCCAGTTTGGAACAAAAGCCATCTATACCCAGGGAACTTTTAACAGACAGTAGTTTTAATCAGATAACTATATAAGTTGGTTAGGTTTTAAAAAAAATAGATTGCCATAAATTCAGATTGTCCTTTTCCCTGAAAAAGAACTTATAAAGTTCCATAAAATCATAAACTTTATTTTTATTAGCCCTATAAGAAAAATTCCTGGAATATCTTTCCAATAATCTCTGCTTTTCTTTCTAGCATTTCTATACCTACCTCACCATTCCAGTCCCCTTTTCCTGGAAAGCCTTCATAAAGGCTCCATCTCTGGGTAAGGACTAGAGGTTCTTGTCACTTTGCTCTCAGTATTCTGTTTATTAATATTTATAAGATTTTGGCAGCATGCTTTACCAAGACAGTTCAAGGCTCTACTCAAAGAATTTTTCTTTATTTGGTCATAAACATCCTCCCAATGTTACATCAAAGATGGAAGGACAGCAGTCAGAACAAGAAGAAGAGAAGAAAAGAATCAGAGATCAGAGGAGTCTCTGTATCATCTGAAGAGATACCAAAGAGACATTCAGTTTAACTGAGAGGCAATTGTTCTCTATTCATGTGAAAATTAAACTATATTTTCTAGAAATAGAGAAAATAATACATAAAACAGCTATATTTTAAAGCTTTTGATCATAAGCTCCTAGGCTCCTAGACAGCAAATTTTTTGGCACTACACTCCATTCATCCATAATCTTAAATGAGTCTAAAACACATAATGATTAACTTATCACACTTCATGTAACAATTGAGAACAAAAAAAGTCAGGTCAAGAAGGCATGAGGAGAAGTCAGAGCTATTTGTTTCAGTGAATTAGCTGACCTCAGCTGCAGATCAAATTGTTCTGGATGCTGACAGTTCTGTCTACTTCTATAGTAAAGTGGGCTTATTGGAAGGAAGGGTCACTTGAAATAGGATATATGTGTATATACTTTTATGTTGTAACTCAATTTTTTCTTAGGTTTCTCTTGATGCCCTTGCAAAAGAATACCAATAAATACTTGGATATCTTATATGACATTCCTGAATACCATTGTTGAGCATACATTTTATGTCCCACTTGAAAGTAACAGAGTGTTGTCAAAGTTATCACTATTGGGATATAGTTCAAGGAACGGCATAAAATTTTTACATTTGCATGGGAGATACTTTGTTGGAAGAGAGCCTTTAAAATTGTATTTTGTTTTGCAGAATCAGATACTTATGATCAAGAAATAATAAGTATGGGGAATCTTATATCTCTTTCTCTCCCTTGGTCAATGGTGTAATGCCAAAGATGTAGTCAACTGTGGAATATCACTTATGAAAGCCTACCTGTTCCCTATAAATAGAATCTTAACGAATGCCTTTGATGGCTATATAGATAATTCTCATAAACATTTATATAGATAGATATGTAGGCATATGGTTTAGTAGTTATTGATATTTCCTTGACCACTTCTTTTTGGTAATAATTTCTGAGTCTTCCCAGTTGTAAGAGAGGTGCCCATTATCCCTCAATCCTAATTAATATAACTAACAAGAAGCTCCACCTCAACACCACTATCATGTGAGAACTTGTCTTTGATCTAGTTAGAGAATCCAAATTATGAACTGAGTGTAAGCAATTCCTAGATGTTTCAATTGATTCAATCTATCAATGAAAGGTGGAAACAAGGCATGAATTACATGGAAGCAGAAGAGTCATGCAGGAAATGTCATGTAATTAGTTGAAGAAAATCAATCATGACCAGTGGGTCTTGGACAAAATAGCAAACCAGTTCAGAATCCCATTTGGTAGTAGAATAGCTCCAACCAAGCCCCAGGATCCTCTCTTCACCTTGGGCAGAGAAATTAAAAATGTGAAATCAAGTGGTTAGACAAAGTTGGACTTCCCATCAGCATCAATAGAGGTGTTTCTAAACCAATTAGCCATACTAAAGAAAGGCAGGTTTAGGATTTCTACAAGGGTAATGACCCTCAGATCCAGTCAGCAAGGTGAACACCAAAGGAAAACTTCATGATGATTCTACTAAGATTTCACTAAATCCATTAAGGACTTTGATAATCTGGAGTTGTCAGTAAGTCTGTCAATATATATTTATTAAACTCCTACTATGTGCCAGCAGACACTATGCTAAGAGCTGGGAATATAAAGAAAGGAAAAAGATGGCTATTGCCCTTAACGAATTTATAGTCTAATAGGTGAAAAATATACAAGTAGCTATATACAAACAATATATATACAGGATAAATTGGAGACAATTAACAGAGGGCAAATACTAACCTTAAGGGGGATTAGGACTTTTTCCCTAGATGGGATTTTGGTTGGGATTTGGAGGGGAAGCCAGGAGTTAGCAATGAGGAGGGAGAGAATTTTAGGTATGGGGGCAAGTTAGTGATAATGAGCAGAAATGGAGTCTTGTCCAAGGAAAAGAGGTGAATGTCACTTGATCACTGAGTACCCAAGGAGTGAGTAAGGTATAAGAAGCAGGGATCAGGTTATGAAGAACTTTAAATGCTAAACAGAAGTTTTTATATTTCATCCTGCAGGTGACATGGTCAGATAACCTCTTTAGGATAGGAGACCAAATAAAAGGCTATTGCAATAAGTCAGGTTTGAGGTGATGAGGACTTGTATCAGGATGGTGATAGTGTCAGAAGAGAGAAGGGGCAGAAATATGAGAGATTTTATGAGGGCAAAATCAATAGGACTTGACAACAGATGGGAGATGGCTTGTGACAGGGTCGAGCCAAGAACAATACCTAGATTTTGAGTCTGGGTGACTAGCAGGATGGTGGTGCTTTTAACAATAATAGGAAGGTTCAGAAGAGGAAAAGGCTCGGGGGTGGAAATTAATGAACTCAGTTTTGGACATATTGAGTTTAAGGTGTTAATGAGACATACAGTTCAATATGTTCAATAAACAACAGGAGATTTGAGACTGGAGGTCAGCAGAGAGGTTAAGGCTGGATAAGTAGATTTGAGAATCATTAATATAGAGATGATAATTGAATCCATGGGAGTTGATGAGACTACCAACTGAAATAGTATACAGGGAGAAGAGAAGAGGAACCAGGAACTATGGAGTCTGAATGTAGATGAAAGCAGACCATTTTCTCTTTTTTAGTTGTTGTTTTTTCTTGGGGGACACCCTCTGTTAGTGGGTATAACCTGGATAAATATCCAGCAAAGGAAACTGAGGAGCAGCCAGATATGCAAAAGGAGGATCAGTATAGAGTAAAAAATTAAAAAGGAGAGGGAGAGAGAGAAAGAGGGAGGGAGAGAGAAGGGGGCAGAGGGAGGGAGGAAAACAGAGGGGGGAGGGAGAAACAGAGAGGGAGGGAGAGAGAGAGAGGGAGGGAGGGAGTGAGAAAGAGAGAGGAAGGGAGAGAGGGAGAGAGAGAGGAAGGGAGGGAGGGAGGGAGAGAGGGAGAGAGGCAGAGAGAGAGAGAGGAGTACCAAGGAGAAGAGGGTGATCACCATTGTCAAAGGCTGCCATGAAGTCAAGAAGAATGAGGACTGAGAAAAGGCCATTAAATTTGGCAATTAAGAGATCATTGGTAAATGTAGAGAGCAGTTTCAGTTAAATGATGAGGCTAGAAGACAGATTGTAGAGAGTTAAGGAAAGAGTGAGAGAAAAAGGAGAGGCATCCATTGTAAATGGCCTTTTCAAGGAATTTAGCTACAAATGGCTACATCTACAATGAAGATATGGGGTGATAGCTAGTGAGAATGAGTGGATCAAGTGAGGATTTTTTGAGGACTGGGGAGATGCGTATGTTTGCAGGCAGCAGACAAGTAGCCAGAACAAAGGGGAAAATTAAAGATAAATCAAAGAGTCGGAATGATGAAGGAGCAATCTGCTAGAGAAGACAGGATGAAACAGGATCACTTGTGTATGGAGAGTTTTGTCTTGGCAAGAAGAGGGCTGCCTATTTATATGAAAGAGGTAAAGGAAATGGTGGCAGAAGGCATCTAAGAGATGTGAGGTAAGGAGGAGAGAAGAGGGGCTTTCACTGAATGGCCTCCATTTGTCAGTGCAACATGAGGCAAGATGAGCTGGGTGAGTGAGTAGAAGGGAAGCCATGGGAGGTTGGAGGAAGGATAAATAGCCTTGGAAAAGCTGCTACTATGAGGGACATAGTAAGCCAAAGAGGAGATCGCCTGGCAGTGACAGCCCAACTGAGACTATATAACACATTTTTAGTAGCTCTACTCAGCACAGTTTTTGATTTTCTTCACCTTCATTCAATAGCATGTGAGTAGAAATCAAGGGAGGGGATAATGGAGATAATACAAGACTGAAGCTTAGCAGGGAAAGATCAGTAGCACGGTGAGGGGGTAAGGTATCAAATTTAACTGTTTCACCAAAGGGTAAAATGTAGCCAGTGTGGGAATGACGGCACAGGAAAGAATTGGTCTCAGAATGAGTATCATGGTTAGGGATTGCAAGGTAGAAGGAGAAGTGGAATGATAATGGGTTATGATCAGATATGGCAATTTCAGGGTTCATGGATATGGAAATAGAATACTTGCTGGTAATGGCAAGATCAAGGGTTAGAAAACTTAAGGGGAGCACCTAGAAGAGGTAGCAAAGTCAATACTAATCTCAGTAATGAGAATGGAAATCCTTGGGGCAAGAAGAAAAAATTAATAACATAATAGCAAGTTTTCAGACAAGAACATCCTTCTAGGAATCAGTATTGTATAGTGAAGAGAATACAGGTGTTGCCTCTGAAGGTAGAAGATGTGGGTGATCCTGTGTTCAAATCTCATTTCTAATACTACCTGTGTGGCCTTGGGCAAATCTCCTAACTTCCATGTGCCTCAGTTTACTCATTTATAAAATGAGGACCATGGACTAGGAGAGTCACAGAGCTCTCTCTCAACCTGTTCATTTGCCTCTGCTTCCCTGCCTTGGTTTCAACCCTATGGGAACACGATACCCCTCTCAGGCTAAGCTCATCACTTCTAAATTCAAGCCTCTATTGACACCACCTCCCATGAGCCCCATCTCCTTGATTAGAGGGCAGAGTACTACACTCCTCCCAATATCTTCCTTTGTAGAGGACAGAAACTAACCTTTCAGTTTCTTCTACTTTGCATCTGCTATTCTGCCTGGTTTCAAATCCATGGAACAAGATGCCCCCATCCAGGTATCCCCTGCTGGTTCCACCCCACTCCCATCCCACCCCCCTTCCTGTCTTCTTTTAAAATATTGCTTCCCCCTTTAGATTGTAAGCTCCTTTAGGTCAGGGACTATCTTTTTATTTATATTCCCAGCACTTAACACAGTGATTGCCACATGATAGGAGCTTAATAAATGTTTACTGTGTTATATTGGATATCTGCATCATATTGGATATCTATCTTGAAAGGCAAAATGAAATTAAAGATCAGAAAGATAGAGAATTCTCTCCAGCCTCCTTTGACTTAGGCTTCTCCCTCCCTTCGTTGCAGCATTTTATACAGAAAGCTTGCCTATTTCTGGATCCCAGGCCACCCAAAGAGTTTATCTTTTTCCATCTGTGACTAACTATAGAAGGTATTTCTCTTTCCCAGGACGCCTGAGTTGCCTTCACTCTTGTGATCAGACACCTACAGATCACAGTATAGTATGTACAGACTCCCTAGTTTCTAGGAATCTTTGAAGGGTCTTCCCTTTGATTCAATACATGCCTGCAAAGTTTCAGGGCTGTCACCCCTGACAACCACATCCACCCCCTACATAATATCCAACAGCTGAGAGCAAATGCAATGCAGCTCTTCTGCTTAGATAAGGAGAGAGCAGAAAGGAACTTTCTCCACATCTGTTTCTTCCTCCTGTAATAGAGAGGTCTCTAAACTGAAGGCAGAAAACATTGAGACTATTTCAAATATCTGCCAGCCTTCCAGGTGGCATATTAAGGAACAAGAATAGAACAGTGTGTTGATCCACCTCATTGGTGAAACATTTTACCATATTTAGGGGCATGTAGGTATGCAGTGAATAGAGCACCGGCCCTGGAGTCAGGAGGACCTGAGCTCAAATTTGACCTCAGACATTTAACACAAAAACTAGCCTATGACCTTGGGCAAGTCACTTAACCCCAATTGCCCTGCTTTTCCCCTCCAAAAAAAGACAAAAAAAACCCATTTTACCATTTTCTGATGGAGAAACTGCATACTATGCAAGTAGGAGGAAAATATTGGACTTGAAATGATCAATCAAACAATATGCCAGCATTTATTGGTGACCTTCAATGTGCCAGGTGCTGGATATACAAATATAGAAAGCCAGGTAAATGCTGCCTTCAAGGAATTTACATTTCATTGGAATGTCAAAACACCTGAGTTTGAGTTCTGGTTCTGCCTTTAGCTATGAAATAGCTAACAGAAATATTTG
>NW_027187289.1:817233-882155 GCF_028583685.1 Petaurus breviceps papuanus
TCCATAAGAAGCTTGATCTTGCCTTCCCTGCTAATTAGTAACACACATTAAACAATAAGAGTAATTAAATGCTAAGTTAAGTAATCCTGACTCCAAGTGTCAAAGAAATCTAGAGAACAGAGAGAGATGGAATGAGTTTCCATACCTCCCCTTCCCTGCCTAGTTCAACCATTTAAAATCATAGATTCAGCAATTGAAGGACTAACCCAAATCCCTCATTTTACAGATGGAAAAACTGAGACCAAAAACTTGTTCCAGGTCACACAGATAGTAATTAGCCGGGCTGACACTGACTCCTAAGCTAGCACTTCCCCCCACTCTTGTACATGTGAATTAATCTCCTCTGGCCTCAGTCCTCAGATCTGTAAAGTTCAGGGAGTGGTTGGTCTCCAAGGTCCTTTCCATTGATGGATCCACAATCATGGGGATTTGTCTTCACTTTTTGACAGATGGTGTCAAACCCTAAATACTTCTTTGTGTTCTTGGCATCACTCTTTGCTATCAGGTGACAGTTTTTGTGTATTTGATGGATTTCATCCCTAGGCCTTCTGAAGTTCTTTCTTAGTCCTGTGATCCTAGAGAGAGACCTAGGGAAACTAAAAGAGGAAAAATACAAATCTTACACTGCATCATGATTCTTCCAGTGAGCTCTTGTGGGCCCCTGGGTTAATAACTTGGATTCTCTTTCTCCCCTCTTTTACCTGTCTCTAAAATGGGATCATCGCTTATCAATTTGGATCTCCAAACATTCTGGTAATGCTTGGAAAAACAAGAGGTTTGTTATGGCATGTTAAATATTCCTTTAATATGAATTAAAAACTATAAGCTGCCATGCCATAAAATTGCCTCATCAGTTCTCCAGGACCTCTTTTTCATTAAAAACTTTGACCTTCCCAAGGACATGTCCAGTTCTAATAGCTCTAAGAAGAAAACAAGCTGGCACTAGGATGTGGTCAATTCATATTTAATAGAAGATAATGTAAGTGAGTATACGTATCTGTGTGACATCTTTTAATGGAAGTACATTGTTGTTGAAGGCTTATTTTTGTTTGAAAAAAAAATTCATTGTTATACCATGGCAACCAGATTGGTAGGTGACAGAGAACAGGATGCACTGACAAAAATATCTGTGAAAATGACCAGATTGAAGAAATTCTCTAAAAATAAGTTCAATGGTACACAGAACAAAATGAAGTGGGCACAATTTTCAAATAGATTTCACTTTGTGTTTTATTTTATTTTTAAAAGAGATTTTCACTTTGATAATGCTGCCTTCAATTTGGCCCAAAGATGAAAAGGGAAAACAAGTAAGGCCTGATTTGTGCACAAAAGGAAGAATTATTTGTAGAGTAAGAGAGGCCGCTAACTCCAAACCTTTAAATTGGAGATGTTACCAAAAAAAAAGTAGGACCTCACAGTTTAAAACTTATACTTCCCCACACCAACAAATTTTAGAAAGTGAATTTAGACTGTGAATTCAGGATTGTTTTGATTTGCTGCTATGATTGCTTACTGTTTCCTGTGGAACTTGCATAATTATTTACATTTATATAGCACTTTAAGATTTATAGCAGGTCTTTTTTCTACAAGAAACTTTTGCAGGAGAAAGTACAAATATATTACCATTTCTATTTTCCAAAAAGGGAAACTGAGGCACAGAGCAGTCAGATGGTCTAGGGTCATTCAATCCCATGTAGGCCTAACTTATTTATCAAGGTTATGCTTCTTACACATAATGATCTGCTTCATCACTGTTCTTCCGTACTTTTGACCTCCGCTAAATGTGTTTTGGAGATGTAGATGAGTTTTGAGGAAGCAATTTAATACTTGTACATAAAAGTAGAAAGTGAACTGTGAAGGGAAAACTCTGAGCTAAGTAATGCAATACATCTGCACCAGGTACAGTTGGCCAGCATAAGACTGATAGGAGGAAAGAAAAACTCATTCCAATAGAAACCACTGGGTAAGTAATTTTCTGAAACAAACAAAAAAAAATCTTGATTCTCCTCCTTTTTACACCCCCCCCCCCATATATATCTCTTTAAAAAAAAAATCTTGGTAGCTCTGTGAGTACAGATTAAGTCTGAAAGAGTAAAGAAGAGGGCCTGAGAATGCAGCAGAATTTTCAATCACATTGAATTGAAAATGGTAAAAGAAATTTGGGTAGAACAGACTTCCTTTGGAAAATGTTGAGGTCTAAGAAAACATTTATGCTATCTAAGCATTAATGTTAATTATCATATAATACGAAAGGTAATTTCAGCTATATGGAACTGAATGGGGTAATGACATGGAAACATATACAAATCATTACCTAATTTTTTTATTTAAAAATATCTCTCATAATATACTTCAAGGAACCATGATTTCATCATAGTTAAGTAATAGGATCATAGACCTAGAGCTGGAAAAGATCTCAGAAGCCATCAATAGTCAACCTTCTGATTTTACAGATAAGGAAACTGAGGACCACAGAGAACAAGTGGCTTCACAAAGTCACAGAGATTAACAAATGCATACAGTGTGTCAATATATCTAATGTACCCCTAATATTGCCATTTTTCATTTCATTTGTTTTAAGTAAAACTGAGTCGATCATTTAAAAGTTAAGTTCAGCTAAGTTTTAGGTGTTTTTTTTTTATTTTGATGAATAACGACATCCTTATTGAATCAGTATCCAATAAAGTTTCACCTTAAAAAAAAATAAAAACTGGGGCAGTTTAGGGGGCGAAGTGAATAGAGAACCGGCCCTGGAGTCAGAAGGACCCAAGTTCAAATCTGGACTCAGACACTTAACAGTTACTAGCCATGTGACCTTGGGCAAGTCACTTAACCCCAATTGCCCTGCCTTCCCTCTCCAAAAAGCAGAGAAACCTTAAAATTTTCTGGCTACATGCCCTAATGAAATGAACTATGTCTGCCTACAGAACAGGAGGGATAAATTTGAATTCAGGTCTTTTTTTTTTTAACTTTAATTTATTAATTTGTTTGTTTCCTTTTAGTTTACAGGATTCAATTCCACAATTCCTTGAATTTCACATTTTGTCCCCCTCCCTCCCCTCCCCCTCCCATGGCGGCTTATTATCAAGTATAGGATCTATAAATACTTTCACATTATACAATGGTCAGGTTATAAGGATGGATTGTACCAGCTGGAATGAAAAATGGTAAAGAGGACATAAAATCAAATAAGAGAACGAAAAAGATCAGGTATTTTGCTTCCACTTGGATATAAATTTAGTTCTTTCTAGTTCTTTCTCTGGATGCACGTTTTTCTCTCCATCATGCGTCTTTTGGGAATGACTTATATCCCTGTATTGTTGAGAAGAGTCCAGTCTATCAAAGTTGGTCATCACACATACGTTGTGTCTGTAATTGTGTACAAATTCCTCCTGGTTCTACTCTTCTCACTCAGCATCAGTTCTTTTAAGCCTCTCCAGGTAAATATGAAGACTGCCTGCTCCTCATTTCTTATAGCATAATAGTATTCCATAACATGAATATACCACAACTTCTTCAGCCATTCCCCAATTGATGGGCACCCCCTTAATTTCCAATTCTTTGCCACAACAAAAAGAGCTGCTATAAAGATTTTTCTACATATGGGTCTTTCTCCCATTTCTATGATCTCTTTGGGATATAACCCTAGGAGTGGTATTGGTGGATCAAAGGGTATGAAAGTATTAATAGCCCTTTGGCCATAATTCCAGATTGCTCTCCAGAAAGGCTGGATCAGTTCACAACTTCACCAACAATGCATTAGTGTTCCAGTTTGCCCACATCCTCTCTAGCATTTGTCATTTTCCTGTTTTGTCATCTTAGCCAATCTGACTGGTGAGATGTGGTACCTCAGAGTTGTTTTGATTTGCATTTCTCTAATCAATAGTGAATTAGAGCATTTCTTCATGTGCTTATAGATAGCTTTAATTTCTTTCTCCAAAAACTGCCTGTTCATATCCTTTGACCATTTATCAATTGGGGAATGACTTGTATTCTTATAAATTTTACTCAATTCTCTGTATATTTTAGAGATGAGTCCTTTGTCAGAGACATAGGTTGTAAAGATTCTTTCCCAATTTCCCACCTCCCTCTTAATCTTGGTTACATTGGCTTTATTTGTACAGAAACTTTTCAATTCTATGTAGTCAAAATTATCCATTTTACATTTTATAATGTTGTCTAATTCCTGTTTCGTCATAAAGTCATTCCCTCTCCACAAGTCTGATAGGTAAACTATTCCTTGTTTTAGCAGACTGCTTACAGTATCAACCTTTATACCTAGATCATGAACCCATTTAGACTTGATTTTGGTATATGGTGTTAGATAATGGTCTATGTCCAGTTTCTGCCATACTATATTCCAGTTTTCCCAGCAGTTTTTGTCAAACAGTGAGTTCTTATCCCAAAAACCAGGGTCTGGGGGTTTATCAAACAATATATTACTGTAGTCGTTGACTTCTGAATCTTGTGTGCCTAATCTATTCCATTGATCCACTTCTCTATTTCTAAGCCAGTACCAGGTAGTTTTGATGACTGCTGCTTTATAGTACAGATTGAAATCTGGCAAAGCTAGTCCACCTTCCCTAGCATTTTTTTTTCAATAATTCCCTTGATATTCTGGACCATTTATTCTTCCAGATGAATTTTGTTAATATTTTTTCTAACTCTATAAAGTAATTTTTTGGTAAATTAATTGGTATGGCACTAAATATATAATTTAATTTAGGTAAAATTGTCATTTTTATTATATTAGCTCGACCCAGCCATGAGCAATTGATATTTTTCCAATTAGTTAGATCTGACTTTATTTGTGTGAAAAGTGTTTTGTAGTTATGATCATACAGGTCCTGGGTTTGTTTTGGCAGGTAGATTCCCAAATATTTTATAATGTCTACAGTAACTTTAAATGGGATTTCTCTTTCTACTTCTTGCTGTTGAATTTCATTGGAAATATATAGGAATGCCAAGGATTTATGTGGGTTTATTTTATATCCTGCAACTTTGCCAAATTTGTTTATTGTCTCAAGCAGTTTTTTACTTGATTCTCTAGGATTCTCTAAGTATATCATCATATCATCTGCGAAGAGTGATAGCTTGGTCTCTTCTTTGCTGAACTTGATTCCTTGGATTTCTTTTTCTTCTCTAATTGCTACTGCTAACATTTCTAGTACCAGATTGAATAAGAGGGGTGATAGTGGACACCCTTGTTTCACCCCTGATCTTATTGGAAATGCTTCCAGCTTCTCCCCATTACATATAATACTTGCTAATGGCTTTAAATAGATGCTACCTATTATTTTAAGGAAGGCTCCATTTATTCCTATACTTTCTAATGTTTTTAATAGGAATGGATGTTGTATTTTGTCAAAAGCCTTTTCTGCATCTATTGAGACTATCATGTGGTTTCTGCTAGTTGTATTGTTGATATTATCAATTATACTGATGGTTTTCCTAATATTAAACCATCCTTGCATTCCTGGAATAAATCCTACCTGATCAAAGTATATTATTCTTGAGATAAGTTGCTGTAGTCTTTCAGCTAGTATTTTATTTAGAATTTTTGCATCAATATTCATGAGGGAGATTGGTCTATAATTTTCTTTCTCTGTTTTATCTCTTCCTGATTTAGGTATCAGTACCATATTTGTGTCATAAAAAGAATTTGGTAAGACTCCTTCTTCACTAATTTTCCCAAATAATTTGTAGAGTATTGGAATCAATTGTTCTTTAAATGTTTGATAGAATTCACTAGTGAATCCATCTGGCCCTGGAAATTTTTTCCTAGGGAGGTGACTGATGGCTTGTTCAATTTCTTTTTCTGAGATGGGATTATTTAAGTAATTTACTTCCTCTTCAGTTAATCTGGGCAACTTGTATGTTTCTAAATACTCATCCATTTCCCTAAGATTGTCAAATTTATGTGCATACAATTGGGAAAAATAATTCCTAATTATTGTTTTTATTTCCTCTTCATTGGAGGTAGATTCACCCTTTTCATTTTTGATACTCATAATTTGGTTTTCTTCTTTCTTTTTTTTTTTATCATATTGACTAAGGGTCTATCAATTTTGTTGGTTTTTTTCATAAAACCAGCTCTTGGTCTTATTTATTAGTTCAATAGTTTTCTTAATTTCAATTTTATTCATTTCTCCTTTGGTTTTCAATATTTCTAATTTAGTATTTAATTGGGGATTTTGAATTTGTTCTTTTTCTAGGGTTTTCAATTGCATGCCCAATTCATTGACCTCCCTTTTCTCTAATTTAATCATGTATGCACTCAGGGATATAAAACTTCCCCTAAGAACTGCCTTTAATGCATCCCACAGATTTTGGTATGTTGTCTCATTATTATCATTCTCTTGAATGAAATTACTGATTGTTTCTATAATTTCTTGTTTGACCCACTCATTCTTTAGGATTAAATGGTTTAATTTCCAGTTAGTTTTTAGTCTGTCTTTCCCTGGCCCTTTATTGCATATAATTTTTATTGCATCATGATCTGAGAATGATGCATTTAATATTTCTGCCTTACTGCATAGAATTGTGAGGTTTTTATGCCCTAGAACATGGTCAATTTTTGAGTATATGCCATGAACCACTGAGAAGAAAATATATTCCTTTTTATCCCCATTCAGTTTTCTCCAGAGATCTATCATACCTATCCTCTCTAAAATCCTGTTCACCTCCTTAACTTCTTTCTTGTTTATTTTGAGGTTGGATTTATCAAGTTCAGAGAGGGGGGGATTAAGGTCTCCCACTAGTATAGTTTTCCTATCTATTTCTTCCTCTAATTCCTTTAGCTTCACCTCTAGGAATTTGGAAGCTACACCACTTGGTGCACATATGTTAAGTAGTGATATTGCTTCATTCTCGATGGTGCCTTTTAACAGGATATAGTTTCCTTCCTTATCTCTTTTAATTAGGTCAATTTTTACATTTGCTTTATCTGAGATAAGGATTGCTACCCCTGCTTTTTTTACTTTAGCTGAGGCATGATATATTTTACTCCAACCTTTTACCTTTACCTTGTGTGTATCCCTCTGTTTCAGATGTGTTTCTTGTAAACAGCATATTGTAGGATTATGATTTCTAATCCATTCTGCTATCCATCTCCGTTTTATAGGAAAGTTCATTCCAATCACATTTACAGTTAGGATTGTTATCTGTTTCTTTCCCCTTATCCTATTCCTGCCCCTGTTAATGTTCATATTTTTCCTCCCTTCTCCCTTCCCCCCCTTAATAGTTTTCCTTTTGACCACCGCCTCCCTCAGTGTTCCCTTTTCGGCCCCCCTCCTTTTTCCTCCCCTTTTCCCCTTACTACTTCCCTCTCTACAAACCACTCCCACCCCCCTTTTGAAACTCTTTCCCCCTCCTACTACCTGTAGGATATTGTTATACTTAATGAGGTATGCTATTTTTTCTTCGCATCAAGAATGACAGGAACAGATCTCATGCAAAGCTCCTCTCCCTCCCCTCTTTCCCTCTAAAATGATGTGTGTTCTCCTTGTTTACCTTTCTAAGTCACTGTTGCTTCTCGTAATTGGAGGTTGAATTTTCCATTAAGTTCTGGCTTTTTTATCAAGAAGGTCTGGAACTCTGTTATATCATTGAATGACCATCTCTTTGCCTGGAAGAATATGCTCAGTCTCGCTGGGTATGTGATCCTTGGTTGTAATCCAAGCTGTTTTGCCTTCCTGAAAATTGTATTCCACTGCCTCCGATCTTTCAGTGTGAAGGCTGACAAATCCTGTGCAATCCTCACTGTGGACTCTCGATATCTGAATTGTTTGTTTCTGGCCGCTTGAAGTATTTTCTCTTTTATCTGGTAGTTCTGGAGTTTGGCCACAACATTTCTAGGATTTTTCAGTTTGGGGTCTCTTACAGCAGGTGTCCGGTGGATTCTGTCGATTTCTATTTTCCCCTCAGGTTCTAGTATGTCAGGGCAGTTTTCCTTAACGAGCTCTTGGAGAATGTTGTCCAGGCTCATTTTTTCATCATAATTTTCTGGTAGGCCTATGATTCTCAGATTATCTCTCCTGGATCTGTTTTCCAGGTCAGTTATTTTTTCTTTGAGGTATTTTACCTCTTTTTCTAATTTTTCATTTTTGTTGTTTTGCTTGGCTACTTCTTGGTTCCTCATAGAGTTATTTGTTTCCATTTGTTTAATTCTGGTTTTTAGCAAATCATTTTCCTTGGTTAATTTTTGAAGCTCCTTTTCCATATCATACACTTTTCTTTTTAGAGAGATGTTTTCCTCATTATAATGCTTTTCGAATTCTGCTATTTTTGTTTTGAGAGAATTATTCATTTTCTCTTCTATCTCTCTCATTTTGCTTTCAAAGTTCCTTTTGATCTCACCTAGGAGAGCCTTCTGTGCTTGGGATCCATGTCCTGTTGAAGTTTCAGCTGTGGGTGTGGAGTCCACATTGTCTCCCTCTGAGGTTGGTTCCTCCCTCTGAGGATAATAGGACTCTAGAGTCTTTGTCTTTGTAGTCTGCTTTCTACCCATTTTGAGGCAGGGTCCTAACCACGCCCTTCCTCTAGGATCCCAAGCCTTTACTGTAGAGGGTTTTGCCCTGGACAATAGTTACTATATTTTCAGGGTCAGAGGGGGGGTTTGGAGCAAGTGGGGTTCACTCTGTCATCCTCGTCTTTGGAGGTCCTGAAAGGGGCTTGCTCTTTCCAGTCTCAGCCCTTTTGTGATAGGCCTGGTAGTGGACCTTGTGGTTGGTGGGAAGACTTGCCTTCAGAGTTGATCAGGCCCCTTCCTGGCCTGCGTCCTCCACCGCGCCTACCCAGCCTGCGACCGCCACGCAGCCGCGCAGCCACCGCCATGCCTTCCCGCGCAGGCCGCCGCACCGTTGTTGCCGCCGCGCCTTCCCGGCCTGCGTCTGCACGCCGCTGCTGCCACCTCTAACTTTCTTTATAAGCACATCTGGAACTGGTGATTAGAATCCAAATGTGGTGGCTCTTCAAGTCACTCTCCATAAATATTGACTTACCTCATTCTTCTTGGTGTCTCTGCGGCCATTAACACTGTGGATGAATCTCTCCTCCTTGATTCTCTTCTCTCTAGGTTTTCAGGACACCCTCTCTCCTGGTTCTCCTCCTACCTGTCTGAGGGCTCCCTCTCTGTCTCCTTTGCTGGTTCCTCCTCCAGATCATGCCCCCAGATCAGAGTCAAATTCAGGTCTTTTAACTTCAGTGGGGTTACATTTTGTTGTGAGTTGCTGCAGGGCAGACAACTAGAGATGAGTCTCTCCAGACTTAGCTGGGCTAGTTGTTAAACAAAATACATATACACATACACACACATATATATGTATGTCTATGTAGATACACACATATATGGATGTATGTATATGTGTATATATGTGTGAATGTGTGTTCTTAAAAAAAGGATAGATATCACTCAAAGACTTGTCACTTAAGTAAAACTCATCAAAATCTAAGATCCATTAGTATGGCCTTTGAGGATTTAGGCTCACCTTCATTTATGACGAGGACTTTAGTAAAGGTTTCCTCATGTACAAATATCCTTTATTTACTCATCTGTGAATATGCTAAACACTCCTAAAAGAATGTATGCTCCTTGAGGGCAAGAACCATTTCACTTTAAAAAAAAATTTTTTTTGGAGGGGGAAGTCAGGGCAATTGGGATTAAGTGACTTGCCCAAGGTCACACAGCTAGTTAAGTGTCTGAGGATGAATTTGAATTCAGGTCCTCCTGACTTCAGGGCCAGTGTTCTATTCACTGCACCATCTAGCTGCCCCTGGTTCACTTTTGTATTTGTATTCCAGGAACCCAACACAGTGCCTGGCAAACAAGTGTTTGCTGATTAATAGTTAATTAATAATAAGTATTTATATATGGGGATCTAGCACTGACCAAGTCTTGGGTTTATAATCAAAAACTGTAAGGCATGATTAAAAACTGCTACTATTTTTGTTGTTGTCAAAAACAACCATATGAGAAGGTATAATAATAGCTTTTTTTAAATAGCACTTTGTGGGTGAGGTAAGTATGGCAAGTGGCATAATGTTTATTTTGCAGATAAGGAGATTGAAATTCAAAGGAGTAAAGTAATTGGTCCAGGGTTAGAAAGGAAATGGAGAAGGTGGGACAAAAACCTAGGCCTCTTAACAGTTTAATGCTCTTTCTGTTGTATCATGCTACTTTATATTAAACATAGAAAAAAAGTAGATCAAATTTCTAACTATATTACTATTGATCAAAATATTTTTTCTTCTTTTCCAAGTAACAGATTTTTTTAAATTAAGCTACCGCTGCTAAGTAAATATTTTTTAAAGCAATCTGAAAAATAAAATTTTCAACATTTATCTACATTAAAAAAAAAACCAAATTCTCATATTAATCACATCCAAAAAAAAGTATGCTTCTTTACACACTTTAAATTCCTTGCTTCTTTACCAGGAGGTGATTCATATCTTCATTCTTTTTAGAGTTATGGTTTATCATAATGTTGAATCAAAGTTTTAAAGTCTTCTGAAGTTGTTTTTCTCCATAATATGATGGTACAAATGATATATTAGGTATTATAATTACAATTATATATTATATAATATTATAGTACAAATTATACTTCTTGTTAGGTTCATAGCACTCTGTATCAGTTCATAGAAGTCTTCCCAGTTTCTTCTGAAATTGTCTATTTCACCATTCCTCACAGCACAATAATATCCCATTATGTTTGCATAGCATGATTTGTCTAGTCATTCTCAATTTCTGGCTACCATGAAAAGAATTGTAATAAGTAAAAATAAAACATGTAGATCTCTATCTTCCTTCCTTTTTTTTTTCCTTCTTGGAAGGGGAAAGGCAGGGCAATTGGGGTTAAGTGACTTGCCCAAGGTCACACGGTGTAATATAATGCCAAGGAAAGGCAACTTCCCAAGGTTCAAAATACCAGCATAGGTGCTCTCCATTTTATTCAGTGACAAAGTAAGAACAGAGAAGGTCAAAACATGACATCATTCAAAATACAGCATTTACTAAGGATGATTAAATAATCTCCAAGTACTACCCCACCCCAGGACCTTCCAATCATTCAATCAATTACAAAGTCCCTGTTCTAAATACTACTCCACCCCTAGGCTGTACCTTCATTTAGTCCACCACAAAGCCCCTCTTCTCAAATGGAGATTAGTTTCCAATCTAAGTAAAGTACATTCATTCCTTCAACCATAGAACACAAAAAAGTTAAAAGTCCCCCACCCCTGGATCACAATTGAATCTACCCCAGAGTTACATCAAGTTTAAGCACAGCACTTAATACCCAAATGGAGGTCTTTTCTTCATCTTGACAAGAGGCAAGTTCTCAGCCATCTTAGTTCCTGGGGAGACAAGGTTTAGCAAGGCCACAAGATACATTGCCAGTCCCTTCATTAATTCATCCTCTGTCTGTAGAACAGTCCTAAAACCCCTGAAAACATTAGCAAAACCCTCTCCCAGGATTTCTGTAAACATACAACAAGAAAATCCTTCTTCAGGGCTTCTGAACCAACAGAAAGGTTCCCAGACCCCTGCAACAACAGCACTGTCCTTCACCAGTGGACAGTATTCACTCAGTCTGCAGGACAGTCTCCAGACCCCTGCAACAACAGCACTGTCCTTCACCAGTGGACAGTATTCACTCTTTGTCTGCAGGACAGTCTCAGGAGCTCTTAGCCAACAGCCAGGTTCCAGGACTTCTTCAACAAAAGGACTGTCTTTCACCAGTGGACAAATCTGGCAAAACAACATCAAAACAGACAAAGTACCAGCAAAACAGCCATGTCTCCTCAGTCCTTGGCAGCTCAGGGGGCAGGTCTCAAAAGTCCAGGGCAATTCAAAGTGGCCCCCAGCAATTCTATCAGTCTCTCTCTGCCTCCACGAGGTGCTGCTTCCAAAAAGTTCTTCTGCCTCTCTCTTGTCTCTCCAAATCTACGTCACCAGCTCCTCCCAGTTCTTGTCTCTCTTTTCACATCAACAAGTCCATCCCACAGGTGGGATTAACAAACTCTGGGTTTTAACACAATCAGTTTGAAAAACCAAGCCAATACAGGGGAATCTTTAAATGCCATTACTATCACACACGGCTAGGAAGTGTTAAGTGTCTGAGGCCAGATTTGAACTCAGGTCCTCCTGACTCAAGGGCCAGTGCTCTACTCACTGCACCACCTAGCTGCCCTTCTATCTTCCTTCCTTGATCTCTTTGGGTATAGGCCTATTAGTCTTATAACTGGGTCAAAGAATATGCACAATTTGGTATCTCTCTGGGAATAATTCTAAATTGCTTTCCACAGTGACCAGATCAAATTCATATCTCATCTACAAACACTGTACTAGGGTATCTGTCTACTCACTGCCCCTCCAAAATTTGTCATTTTTCTCTTTTGTCAGCTTTATCAGTCTGACAGGAGGGAAAATACGAAAGTTATTTTAATTTGCATTTCTCTAATGATTGGTGATTTCAAGTAATATTTCATATGATTATTGATAGCTTGAATTTCTTCTTTTGAAAACTTATTATTCATGTCCTTTAACCATTTATCTATTGGGAAATGACTCAGTGTTATAAATTGGAATCAATTCCTTAGAAGTGAGCTTTTTATCAGAGAAATGTGTTATAAAGACTTTTTTCTCCAGTTACCCATTTCCTTTTTAATTTTTACTAAATTAAATTATGTTTGTGCAATATTTTTTTAAAATAGGATGTAATAAAAATTTGTACATTTATATTTTATCATTCTATTACTTGTTCAGTCATGAACTCTTCTCCAGTTCAGAGATCCCAAAGGTAATTCCTTCCTTACTACTTTAATGTGATTATGATGTTACCTTTTATTGCTAGGTCATTTGGAACTTATATATAACATAAGGTATTGATCTAAACTTAATTTCTACCAGACTGGTATTTAAATTTTTTTCCCAGCAATTTTTATCAAGTAGTGAAATAGTTGGAGTCTTTGGGTTTATCCAACACTATAATACTGTGTTTGTTTAGTTCAGTATGTTGTATGCCTAATCTGTTTAAGTGTTAAATCTCTTTTTAAAAAAAAATCAGTACCAAATGATTTTAATGATTCCTACTTTGTAGTATAGTTTGATATCTGATATGGATAGATCACCTTCATTCCTATATTTTCATTATTATCCTTGTGGTTCTTGACTTTTTGTTCTTCCATATGCATTTCATTATTATTTCTTCTAACTATAAAATATTCTTTCAGGAGTTTGATTGGTACAGCGCTGAATAATTAATTTGAGTAGTATTGTCATTTTTATTATGTGGCCTGATCTCTCCATGAGCAGTTAATATTTCTCAAACATTATTTAGATTTTTATTTCTGCAAAGGATGACTTGTGGTTAGATTTACACAGTCCCTGAGTGAATCTTGGAAGATATTCTCCCAAGTATTTTAGCTTCTCGAGTTATTTTTAATGGAATTTCTCTTTCTAGCTTTTCTTTCTGAGTTTGTTTTGTTTGATGATTTATTTTAAATCCTTAAATTTTAATGAAGTCATTGTTTATTTAAATTAATTTCAGTTAACTCTCTTGGGTTCTCTAAGAACACCATTGAATTATCTGTGAAAAGTTATAATTTTATTTACTAGACTTGTTTTTTCAATTTCCTTTTCTTGTCTTCTTATTATACATAGCATCTAACAGTACATTTTGTTGATGATGGGTATCCTTGTTTTACTCCTGATGTTATTGGAAAGGCCACTAATTTTATTTCCACTACATGTAATATCTACTCTTGGGATTGGAGAAGCACTATTTATTATTATTATTATTGTTTATTCAAGTAAAGGTCTACTTATCCCTATGATTTCAAGTTTTGAACATAAATAAGTGTTGGAATTTATCAAAAGTTTGTTGAACATCTACTGATGAAATCTTAATGGTTTTTTTCCATTTATACTATTAACATGGCTACATTTGTTGTCTTATGTTGAACCTACCTTCCTGGTATAAATCCAGCTTATTTATATTGTGTAATCTTTCTAATATTTTGTTCCAGAATTCTTACTATTTTATTTTAAAATTTTATATCGATATTCATTATGGATATTGGTCTATATTTTTTCCTCTTATCTCTTCCTGGCTTTGCTATATAAAGCCCACAGAAAGAGATTGTATCACAGAAAGAGATTGAAAGGATGCCTTCTTTTCTTATTATTATAATGGAATATTAGAATTTAACTTTGGATGTTTGACAGAATTCACTTGTGAATCCATTTACTTCTAGAGATTTTTTCTTTGGGATTTCATTTTTGCTTGTACAACTTCTTTTTCAGATATTGAATAATTTCAAATAATCTATTTCTTCTTTTGTTAATCCTGATATTTTACATTTTTTAAGTATTCATTTTTGTTGTCTAGTTTTTATGTATTTTCTAATAATTTCCTTTATTTCTTTTTAAAATTGTTATTAGTTCTCCTTTTCCATTTTTGATATGAACAACTGATTTGGCTCTCTTTTTTTGAAAATTAGTTTAGCTTCTTTATTAGTTTTCCCCAAAAAACTGCTTCTAGTTTTATTTATCAATTTAATTGTCTTTTGGCTTTAAACTGTATTAATTTCTTTTTAATTTTTTTCTGAATTTTTATTTTGTTATTTAGTTGAGGATTTTTGATTTTTTCAAGTTCTTAAAAATCGTATGTTTAATTCATTTATTTGTTCTTCCCCTTTTCTGTTTATGAAAGTGTTATGTTCTTTTTTTTTTTTTTTTGCCTTTTGGAGGGCAATTGGGGTTAAGTAACTTGCCCAAGTTTACACAGCTAGTTTTTTTGTGTAGATGTTAAGTGTCTGAGGCCGGAACCAAACTCAGGTCCTCCTAACCCTGGGGCCGGCACTTTACTCACTGCAAAGATTATTGGAAATCTGACCCCTTCCTTTTTTGTTTTTGGAGGGAAATTGGGGTTAAGTGACTTGCCCAAGGTCACATGGCTAGTTTTTGTGTTAAGTGTCTGAGGTCAGATTTGAACTCAGGTCCTCCTGACTCCAGGGCTGGCACTCTACTCACTGTGTCACCTAGCCACCCCCCTTCATATTCTTTGATGAAATTTTCTATTATTTCTATAATTTTTATTTTGACCCACCAATTCTTTTTAATCATGTTCTTTAGGTTCTAATTACTTTAAAATTCTTAAGGGTCCTTTATTGAGTATAATTTTATTGCATTGTGAAATTATGTTTTCAATATTTTTGCCCTTCATTTATGGTGAGGCTCCTATGCCCTAATACATGGTCAGTTTTTAGTAAAGGTACAATATACAGCTGAGATATATATCAATTTCTTTCTATTCCCATTTAGTAAACATCAAAGATCTAGTATCTCAGATTTTTCTGAAATTTTCTTCAGGTCCTTCTTTCTTGTTTAATCTTTTGGTTAAATTTGTCTTGGTTTCAAAGGGGCACATTAAAGTCTTACACTATTATAGTTTTAGCATATATTTCTCCCTCCAATTTGATTAACTTTTCTTTTAAATAATTAGATACTATATTATTAAATGTATATCAAGCCTGGGTATTGAAATGTTATCCATAATGTCTTTGAGAATAGTGTAATTTCCTTGCTTATCTTTTTAACTTATTTAATTTACAGTAACCTTATCTGAAATCATGATTGCTACCCTTTTTTGAATTCAAATGAAGCATAACAATTTTACTTCAGTCCCTTATTTTATCTCTATGTGAATTTTTGTGCTTCAAATATGTTTGTTGTAAGCTACATATTGCCAGATTCTATGCTCTGATCCATTCTGCTATCTTTTTTTCCATTTTCTGGATGAGTTCATCCCATCACACTCATAGTTATGATTATTAATTGTGGATTTCCTTCCCTTCTGTCTTCCTGTAGTTCTCCCTCTCATTACTACCACATCCTTCTTTACAAATAAATAGATAGGAGGGAATTTGTCTGACACTTGTGATCTCATAAGTAAAGTAGCCTGTTTTCTCTTTCAATTCTTCTCTTTACCCTTGATTTCAGCCTTTTATTCTTTCTTTCCTTTTTATTTTCCCTTTATGTCCCTCCTTCCAGCATTTGCGATTGTTTGCAAATGACTTTTCCCCTACCTATCCTGGCCTCCCTCTTAGACCTTCTATTCCCCTCCCTCATTACTGTCTCCTTCAACTTCCCTTGAAGTTTAATGTATCCCTAAACTAAGGGTGTGTGTTGTGTGTGTGTGTGTGTGTGTGTGTGTGCGTATGGTATGTGTGTGTGTGCTGTGAATGACATAAGTAATTGTATCCTAACTTCCTTTGTTTGATGCAGGTGATATTGAGGTTCATGAAATTCCTGTGCCTCTCATACCTTCTTCTGTGGCTATATACTAACCTTATATAACTTTATTATGTAATAATGATTTTCCTCCTTTTCTTTCTCCTTTCTTGGCCAATATACTCTCTTGTTCTATTTTTGTTATCTCCTAAAACTATTAAAACAGAACAAAATCATCCATATATTCTCTATCATAACTTTTTTCTATGACCATTAAAAATACTAAGGTAGGGGGCAGCTAGGTGGCTCAGTGAATAGAGCACCGGCCCTGGAGTCAGGAGGACCTGAGTTCAAATCTGGCCTCAGACACTTGACACAAAAACTATCCATGTGACCTTGGGCAAGTCACTTAACCCCAATTGCCCTCCAAAAAAAATACTAGGGTAGGAGTGGCTAGATGGCTTAGTGAATAGAGCACTGACTCTGTGTCAGGAGGACCTGCATTCAAATCTGGCCTCAGACACTTAACACTTACTAGCCGTGTGACCTTGGGCAAGTCACTTAACCCCAGGTGCCCTACCTCCCACCCTCCAAAAAGCCAAAAAAAAAAAAAATTGGGTTATGAGAAGACTTTTGTTTCTCATTCCCCTATTAACATATAAATAATTCATTCCACATATTCTCTTTCAGTTAGATATGTTTTCCTTTCAATGTTTATCTTGGCTCTTGCATTTCCATTTCCAAATGTCTATATGGTTATTATCTTTTCATCAGGAATAGTTCTATGTCCTCTTTTTTAAAAATTCATTTTATCCTTGGTTTTGTCAGGTTATCCGTAGTTGTAAACTTTCATCTTTTACTTTTTGGAATATCCTGTTCTAAGCTCTCTTCCCTTAGTGTTGGCGGGTGCTAAGACTAGTGAAAATTTTATTGTAGGCCCATAGTATTTTAACTTTTCTTGGCTGCTTACAGCATACATGCATACACACACATACATACATCCACACCTATGTATATAGGTATATATTGTGCATGTACGTATGTGTGCATATGTGTAGTTACACAGAAGCCCTAGATTTTTACTATGATATTCCTGAGAATTTTCATTTTGAAGGTTCTTTCTGGAGGTGACTGGTGGACTTTTTCTATTTTCAATTTACTTTCCAGTTCTAAGTTTCCTGAAATTTCATTTATCATTTCCTAAAAGATTTTTTCTGATCACAACTTTTCCTGTTGATGGGGTGCTTGTGCTTGAACCCCACTTTGTAAAATCACATTTCTCCCTAGCCTCAAAACTGTCTCAGGCAGTTTCTCTCTAGCTATAGAGTAGCATACTCTAGCAAAATACTTACCTCTCTTCTTGGCACGGTAGCCAGCTGCCCAACTGTGTACTGAGTGAAGCAGCTGTGTCCTGGGTCATATCTATCATATGTATACTCCCTAGCTCATTATATTACATCCTGAATCTGTCGTCAGCTTGGGATAGACATATACTCCCAACATCCATCTTGTCAAACGCGACATTGATGGGTGGCAGCTTGGTCAGCCCTAACTTCTAGCTGACTTAGTGACATTTCAAACCTACAACCACACCTCCATGCAGCACCCCCTTGGGATATTTCCCAGTGAATTGTGAGCAATATTCCTGTACAGAAGAAATGAAAAGTACATGTTTTTTTAAGCATTGACCACTCCTTAACTCCTCCCTAATCCTGCCCTGACTCACCTACTTAGCATATTTGGCACAGGTTTTACTATAGAATATCCTATAAAAACTTTAACTATACCCCTTTAAGGTTGCAGGTTCCCTAAGAATTCTTGCCCGCTATATAGCATAACAATAAATCTTTGCCACCTTGATTCAGAGAATGCTTGAGTCTGTGAATTCATTCCAGACTGCTTTGCAGGCACTCTGGTTATTGGGATTCCTGGACTCCCTGACCCCTTAACCCCACATCACTATAGTCCAACAATTCTTAAATTATTTCTTCATGATGTGTTTCCAAGTCATTTAAAAAATAACATTTATTAGATTTGCTTCCTTTTTTATTTTTAAAAAATTTGTTCTGATATTTCTTATTTTATTATTGTCATTATTTTCTGTATGATCCATTCTAACTTTCAGGGTATTCGGTTGTTGGTTGATTGATAACCATGTGAAGGCTAGTCAGTCCAAAGTCACAGAAAAAGTAAGTAAACAGCAAAGTTTAGATAGGAACCTGAGTTCTCTGATACCAAATCCAATATTTTTTTTACCATACCATCCTGTCTCTTCTGAATGACCAAATTCAGTCTTTAAAAATGATTAAGAACTACAAATACCCATATGGTTCAAATCAAATTGGAAAATAAATCATATGAGGGAGACAACAATTTAATCTACAAAGAATAAAGTAGAAGAATTTGGAAAGATATTTTAAAAACATGGAACACAGGAGAGGCAGCATGGTTTAGCAGACAGAGAGTCAGCTTTGAGTTACGAAGATCTGGGTTCAAATCCCTACTGACTTCGTAACTCTGGGCAAGTCACTTTACTTCTCAGTGTCCCAGATGACCCTCTTTTTAAACTGCATAACAGGTGCTGATCTCTAATAGTAGAGAGTCTCCTCACTGGGAATTCACTACACTTGAAACCACACTTGTCTAAGCACTAAAGACAAAATAATAATAATGATAATGATGAAAAGGAAAACATGGATCTTTACCGGGTTCTAGTCCATGAACTCATTGCCACTGGTTTACACAAATCCTCTTAAGACAAAACTCTTAGTATATGTCTGTAGATGGCACCCACTAAAAAGGGGGACTTGATAGTGTCAGAAATTCTGTGCCAGAATTTTTCAGGGAAGGCCAAAGTTCTCTTTACACAATTACTGTTGGCTCCCAGGAAACTACGCATAAAGCATTGAGAAAAATTATTAGTAACCAATGATTTGGGAAGATCCAAAATTTTTCCCCTTTTTCTAAAGTCTTCTTTTCAAGACTCATCCTCTGAAGGACAGGACTGACATAGTAGTTAGGATTAACATTCTCTTCAATCTAGGTATTGCTACCCCACCCAATCTTACCAGGAATTTAATCTAAGGTGAAACTCCAATCCACTGCTGTTCTACTCAAACTTGGGTGGGGACTATAGATCCCCTATTCTGGGGGTGGTTTGGAAATGAATGACCTGATCAAAGTCCCATCCCTGAACCCTTCTTTAGAATGCGTCCATCTCTCATTATAATAATCTTTCTCTCATTAATTGTTAACCAATCAGAGTTGATCATCACCCTTAGGATCATTCACTGTTACTATGGAGTATAAACTGTGAGCCCACCACCATGATTTGTCTTTGGTCTAAGAGAGATGGCCAAATGATTATTCCTTTTCTTAATAATATGCTAGCATTATTAATAAAATTACTAGTTACCCAGAAATTATATCTCTTGAACTTTTTAAACATCACAGTATAAAGAATATAAAGAATGAGGGATAGAGCTCAGTCAGTGCAGTTAGATGCTCTATTGGCATTTGGGATTTTCCCAGAAGGTAGAAATGAAATTATTTATCTCCCTGCTCCCACCATTTCATTTCACACATGCTCTCCAGAAACCTTTAAGCTTCCTGAAGTTTTTGTTGGGAACACCTAGCAATAATTTTCAGACAATCTCTCAGATAACCTCATACACCTTCAAAATAATAAGAAAATTGGACCATATTGTGATAGTCTGCACTCTACCAGACACTAGATAGTCTCATTATTGGGCACTTACAAGGACACTTGAAAGCACAAATAAGAACAAAAAGACCTATTAAAGTGAGCGTTGTTTATAAAACCCTCCTCTCACCCAGAGCCCTTCAGTTAACTAAAACCTAAGGGACCTCATTTATAACCACAGTAACAGCAAGTGAGTAATGATTTAAATGAAACTAGTCAGGCAATGAAGGTAAGCAGTTCAGTGGAAGTCCAAAAGGGCCTTAAAATATAAACAATTTGGTTCACTGCTATAACAAATAGTACTGTAGCACTTATGAGATGAGGGACAAGGTGGAATGAGCACATCCCAGTACAGTAAGCAGGCAGAAGCTGAAACCCTTCCATTCAAGGCAAGGTCCGAGATACAGCACTTCCAGTCATGTGCTGCCTTGTCGACGTTTGAGAGGAATTAACTTGAAACAGACAGAGTACTTAAGGGCCTAAATAATGACATGATAGATGGGCAATGACCAATAGCCAGGGATTTACGCTACTGTTCAAGCCTCAGTGCTTTCTTAGAGTGACATTTCTATTCATGATAAAAAAAAAAATTCTAATTATAACAGGGCTACATTCAAAACTCTGGCACCTCCTATATTTTCGCATCTCTCAGGGAAGAGGATAGAGTCTGACATGTTTATAATTGTATATTAACAGATGTTGACAACACTGTAAATCAATACCTTTGACTACTCTGCTCGCCTTTGATTGGCACCAACATGAGCAGCCTGTTATATTAAATTAACTTCCTTTCCTTTATTGTCTGTGAAACATATTGATCCTTCTACCCATAGTCATATAGCTGGGAGAATGTCCATGGCATGATCTCAGCACGAAGAACTGAACAATGACAGACTGTCAAACTTGTGTGTTTCCTTGTCCTTGGCAAGGGGGATGAAAATTAAGTGCTTTTGAGTATTGATTCTTCTCTGTTTTCCTTCTCCAATAAATGTAAACTCACAAGTTCACTTTTAAATTTTTAAAAATTTAATAGTATTTTATTTTTTCCAGTTACATATAAAGACAATTTTCAACATTCATTTTTTGAAAGATTTTGAGTTGCAGATTTTTTTCCTCCCTCCTTCCCATTATCCCCCTCCCCAAGGCAGCAAGCAATTTTATATAGGTTATACATGGTTCACTGTTAATTTAAGGAAAGGAAAACAGATCACCCCAGACTTTCCCTAGATAATATCTGATGTTATAGAAAAATTTATATAGTAATTAAGCAACTAATATGAAACTGAATTTTTATGTAAATTCCCACATAAAAGATAAATTAACAAAGACCTATAGTTTGCCTCACAATATTCAGTAACCCATCACAGGGTCACTTAACTCATACAAATTAGGAGATGAGGAAAGAACACAAGATTTCTGATTTCTATTTCTATCCTTTCTCTTTCCTTTTCTTTATAACTCTTAGTCTCTCAAACCAACACCTTAAGTTTATATAAACCAAATCAATTGGACAGTGTGCTATAATAGAAAGTGCTGGATTTGGTGTTGGAGTGTTGAGGTTTAAGGTTTAGGGGTGTTCGAGTCCCCAAAATACCAACACGCCATGTGCTGCCAAATGAATTCGACTCAAGTCTTCTCTCAGTTGAAGTAAAATAAAGTTTATTAGGGGTGGCTAGGTGGCTCAGTGAATAGAGCACCAGCCCTGGAGTCAGGAGGACCTGAGTTCAAATCTGGACTCAGATACTTAACACAAAAACTAGCCATGTGACCTTGGGCAAGTCACTTAACCCCAACTGCCCTCCAAAAAGCAAAAACAAAAAGTGACAGATTTGGGCCTAGAGATAATGAAAGGCTTAGGGCCTCAGGCAAATGCCTCATCAAGTGGGAAGATTCAATAAGAGTTCAAGGGATTTCCAGAAGTCTATACCATCATTAGGACTTGAATTTGAATCCTAGATTGGTCATTTGCAAGCAGAGAATTGGGAGAAACACTTGATTTTTCTGGACTTTGGTTTGAATATACCTTGGCTCAGATCACACCTTCCATGGGGTATGTTAGCATAGTCATTTGGCAAAGTAGAAGTGTTTTCATGGAAACGCAAACATTATCAAGAATTATATATTTAAAGCTGGAAGAAACCTTAGAGAATATCCATTCCAAGCCCCTTTATTACAGAGGAAATAGAGATTTTGAGTTGCTCAGGTCACAGAGAAATGTCCTTACCATGTCCCTTGACTCAAAAGCCAGGGCCCATCTCAGTGTGTCATATGATCTCTAAACTAGGTTAGTAATTTGCTCATAGACCAACAGCTAGTATGAGAGACAGGATTCGAATCCAGGTCTCTCCAGATTCCAAGTCCAATGCTCTTTTTCTCCTACCATATGGTCTCTCTCTAAGTATCCAGGTTTTTTGTTGTTGTTTGTTTTGTTGTTTTTATTTTATTTTTGTTTGTTGTTTTGTTTTGTTTTACTTTGAAGGAACTTCCTTCCAGGGAAAAGCCAGGGAGAGGTTCTGAGAAGGAGGAAGGGTGACCATGCCATCTCATTTCTCACCAGGCTGCACTACTGTGAGGCTTCTCTTGGTGGAGACTGACCTCCACCATTCCCATCATTATCGAGATAACCTCATCATCCTCTAAGACCTCAGCTGCCTTAGTACTCTACCTCTTCAGCATCCTCTGCCTCTCTCATTGGAGAGTGGGGCCACCAACTCCAAACCTCCAATTAAAGAGAACACTCACCTGGGACATCTCTTCATTTGTCTCCAGGCTGCCCTACTTCGGGACTTCTCTGACTGACTTCTCAGCCATGCCTTTCCTGTCCACTGTTTCCACCTACTTCCATTTCTTTTTCTTTCTTTCTTTTTTTTCTTTGTAATTTATGATCTAAAACAAGCATTTCCATAACATTGTAAAATAAAAAAAGATGATTGCACAGGAAACTGCAAATCTATGCACAACTTGCCATTCCTTTCAAATATACAATAAAATTATCATGTACATTCTTCCCCCCTCCATCTAGAGATGGCTATCATTAGACACAAATAGGTATATAAATAGATACATGTATGTACAAATATAGATAGATTATATATATATATATATGTATATATTCTATGCATAACTCTATCACTTCTTTCTTTGGATGCAGAGCCATCTTTCTTCATATGTCCTTTATAGTTAATTTGGTTATTTATAATAGACAAATTAACTTACTTGTCTTCCCCCCTTAGGTTATAAGCTCTTTGAGGGCAGGGACTTTTCTTTTATATTTGTGTCCCTCCCCCATGTAGCACAGTAGGCATTTAATAAATGTTTATTGACTCTACCAGGGTCTATGCCCAGCAGGGAACTTGGTATGCTGGTGTTCAAGTGGACAGGTGTGCTAGTCCCTCCTACAGCTGAAACAAAGAACCAAGCCAATACGTTGAGAGATGTTGGACTTGGTGCTAATTGACCTAGTGTTTCCCTTTGCTTAATTGCTTATACTAGCCTTCCCTGAAGTTAAAAGATTCCTAGAACCACATACCTTATATATACCCATAGCATCTCCTTTATATGAAGGAACCCTACTTTTTACATAAACCAAAGGACTGGACCAGATAAACTATACAGAGGTCTCTTTCAGCTTTAATATAAAACTAAATAGTCGTGATCTATCTTTTTAATTCACTTTGTAGATATAAGTTCTTGATTTTGAATAATAAGATAAACCATAGGGGTGGCTAGGTGGCACCATGAATAGAGTACCAGCCCTGGAATCAGGAGGACCTGAGTTCAAATCTGGCCTCAGACACTTAACACTTACTAGCCATGTGACCTTGGGCAAGTCACTTAACCCCAATTGCCCTCCAAAAAGCAAAAAAGAAGAAGAAAAGAAACCATGAGCCCAAGGAATAAGGAGCTGACCTGCAGTGATTGGTGAGTATAAAGTTCAATGAACAGCTCATTTTTCCCCTTGCCTTGCTCCCTTGAAATGCCACCATGGAAAGTTTCTGTCTAACCATTTTCCTTCTCATTTCCCTGGGTGAGGACAGAAGAAGTGTGCTTGCCCCAACCCTCACCACTTGAAAGTCACATTATAGCCTGCCAAGCTTTAATATCTATATGTGTTTTTATGCTATTTCATGGTTTTGTAAAATACATGACCATTTGTAAACCTTTAAGGGTATGGTTCTAGATTGAGAAAGAAGATGTTAACTCAAAGGGAAAGGAGAGTTTCCCCAGTTCAGGATAGGAGTTACCTGGTATGGTACCAGGAGTTACCTGATATGGGAGAGGAGAAGAGAGGGGAAAGAGGAGGGGAGGGGAGAATGGAGGGGAGGGGAGTTTCTGAAATTTTAGAAGTATAGTATTCTGGGGTGGCTAGGTGGCACAGTGAGTAAGAGTGCTGGCCATGGAATCGGGAGGACCCGGGATCAGTTCCGGCTTCAGATACTTAACACCCACACAAAATAACTGGCCATGTAACCTTGGGCAAGTTACTTAACCCCAACTGCTTTAAAAAAAAAAAAAGAAGTATAGTATTATAGAGTATAATCTAGACTGCTTTTTTGAACTTTGAAAGAGACTTCACAAGGAACCAAGCCAATAAGCTGAGAAGTATTGGACTTGGTACTATTTGACATTTTAGTACTATTGCTTATACCTAGCCTTCCCTTAAATTAAAAAACTCCTAGAACTATATACCTCATACATACCCACTTGTTGAGTGCTTTCAGTTGTGTTTGACTCTTCATGACCCCATTTAGGGTTTTCTTGACAAAGAAACTGAAGTGGTTTGCCATTTCCTTCTCTAGCTCATTTTATAGATGAGGAAACTGAGGCAAACACATTTAAATGATTTGCCCAAGGTCACACAGCTACTAAGTATCTGAGGCCCAATTTGAACTCATGTCCTGTTGACTATAGGACCAGCACTCTATATACTCCTCCACCTAGCTGGCCCATAACCATGGTATCCCATTACATGTGAGGACCCCACCTCTTACATAAATCAAAGGACTAGACGAGGAGATGACCTATATGGAGGACGCTTCCAACTCTCCTGTAATACCAGATATTACTGACTATGCTTTTAATTTACTTTGAAGATGTAATTTAGGGTCTTGATTTTAAGCAATAGAGGTGAGTATGGAGAGGGAAGGGAGGGAAGGAAGAAACCAGTGTAAGAGCATGGCAGATGGAGAAGGTAAAGAGCAAAGAGTGAAGGCAAAGAGAGAAGACAGAGACAAGCATTGGAGAGAAAAGAAAAGGGGATCTGAGAGCTCAGGAGAGAGTTATAATGAGGGAGGCTCAGCACATTTCAAAGAATAAATTTCTTTTTACTCTTGGGCTGTGGCTTCATTATCACCATTTATCACTGCCATGTGAAATTCCACTTAGCTGATTAACCAGTCTATAACTCTTCAGCTTATCTTTATCTTTAAAGAAAACCTTTGAATGCATTCATCACTGGGACCTATCAGGACCTATCTGGGTGTCAGAAAATTCTCTGAGTGACATTTCCCACAGTGAACCACAAAGACTCAATCAACAAGCATCTATTAAGCACTTGCTGTGTGCTAGGCATTATTCTAAGCATTGAAGATACAAAGACAAACATTAAACAGTCTCAGCCTTTGGGGAACTTATATATGAAATCAAGGTGAGAGAGGATAATTACATCATACCTTAAAGGTTTGCAAAGCAAAAAAAAATTCCTCCAATTACTATTTTTAATTTTTTTCCAATTACATGTAAAGATAGTTTTCAACATTTATTTTTATAAGATTTTGAGTTCTATTTTTTTCTCCCTTATCCCTACCCTTCCCCAAGATGGCAAGCAATCTAATACAGGCTATACATGTACAATCATATTAAACACATTTCTACATTAGTCATGCTGTGAAATAAGAATCAGAAGAAAAGGGAAAAGTCACAAGAAAGAAAAAAATTTCAAAAGAGAAAATAATGTGCTTTGATCTGCAATCAGACTCCATAGCTCTTTCTCTGGATCGTGAATCTTTTGGGATTGTCTTAGATCATTGTATCCAAAAAAAAAATTCTGATTGAATCTTCACAATGACTTGGGGACATAGGTCATCAGCCCCAACTTACAGATAGGGAAACTCAGGCTCAGAAAGGTTAAGTGACATATGCAGGGTCACACAAGTAGTAAGTGCTAGAAGTGGGATTTGAAGTGAGGGCTTCTTAGCTCAATGGTTAGCACTCTAGCTACTATATCACACAACCTCTCAATAGCAGATCCCTAAGTAAATATCCCTAGTATAAGTAACTAATAATGCACATAATGTACATGAACTTGCACATAGTAAGCACTTAATAAAATTTGTTGAATGGAATGGAATTTCAAGCTATTTGTGCTATCTTAATGAAAAGACTTAATTTTTCTGAGCCTCAGTTTTCTCATCTGTAAAATGAGGGGGTTGGTTAGATGAATTGTAGGTTCTTTGCAGTTCTAAAATTTTATGTTTCCACTAATGCATTGTTGGTGGAGTTGTGAACTGATACAACCATTCTGAAGAGCATTTTGGAATTATGCGCAAATCGCTATAAAACTGTGTACACCCAGAAATACCACTAATAGGTCTGTTTCCCAAAGAGATCATAAAAAAGGGAAAAGGACCCACATGTACAAAAATATTTATAACAGCTCTTTTTGGGGTAGCAGAGAATTGGAAATTGAGGGGATGACCATCCATTGGGAAATAGCTGGGGGGCGGCTAGGTGGCGCAGTAAGTAAAGCACTGGCCCTGGAGTCGGGAGGACCCGAGTTCGGTTCCGGCCTCAGACACTTAACAGCCACACTAAAAACTAGCCGTGTAACCTTGGGCAAGTTACTTAACCCCAAGCAAAAAAAAAAAAAAATGGGGGAATAGCTGAAGAAGTTGTGGTATATGAATGTAATGGGATATTATTCTGCTATAAGAAATGAGGAGAAGATAGATTTCAGAAAAACCTAGAAAGATTGATGTGAACTGATACTAAGTGAAGTGAGTAGAACCAGGAGAACATTGTACACAGTAACACCATGTGATGATCAACTTTGATAGACTTATCTCTTCTCAGCAATACAATACAATACAATTCAATACAAGTTCTCAGCAAAATAATACAAATAAAATGATTTAAGACAATTCCAAAAGGCTCATGATGGAAAATGCTATCCACATCCAGAGAAAGAACTCTGGAGTCTGAATGCAGATCAAAGGATACTATTTTTCTCTCTTTTTTTCTTTTTCATGGTTTTTCCCTTTTGTTCTGATTTTTCTTTCACAATATGACTAATGTAGAAATATGGTTAGCCTGTAACAGATTGCTTGCCCTCTTGGAGAGGAAAGAGGAAAGGGAGCAAGGGAGAAAAAAAAATGTGGAACTCAAAATCTTTGAAAAGTGAATGTTGAAAACTATCTTTACATGTGATTAGAAAAAATAAAATACTTTTAAGTGGGAAAAAATAAAATAAAATTCTATGGTTCCCATAGCTCTTTAGTTGAAATTCTCAAAATAAGAAAAGGGAGATGTCAGAATCTGAAATGAAGGAAGCCAAGAAAGAATTGGAAAGGAGACTGTAAAACCTCATGACCCTGAAGACAAATCTCACCTTCTTTTGAATTTTGCTGATATAACCCTGCCTGACACTGAACCCTAAGAAAGAGAAGAATGATAGCATTAAAAATATATACATGTGCCCTTTAAAAAAAAACCCTAATCTATGCAGATCTTCAATGAAATCTCTGTCTGATGGGCAGAGAGATTGTGGGAGGAAATTTCTGGCATTGGATAAATAGGAAGGGAAAGAGAAACAGGGCGTGAATAGCAGCACAAACATCCCAGAGCCACAAGCTGGTGCAGTAACCAGAGCAACACCATAGATGGGAGACAGGTGGTAACAGAGAGGGACCAAAGACAGTGATAGCTTGTTTGTTCTTGAAGGATAAAAGGTGAGGACATCAAGGATCAGCAGTAATTCCCCTTCATCTAAATGGGAAGGGACAGACCTATTTCAGTCGACCTCTGACTTCTCTTGTAACATCCCCACTGTCTTTGGACCTTCCTTCCCCTCTGGGACCTAATCAACCCTTGAAGACTTCAAATGCTGACAGTAGCAATCTATTAATTTCAATATTAATTGAATCATTGAAACTAATTTAAATATTTAAATCTAATAATTTAAATATTTATTAAAATTAAATTGAATAATTTAAATAAAAATAAATCAACTTAAATAAAAAAACATTAAATTTCCCCAGAGCATTTAAAGCCTTTCTTTACATATTATTAGGTCCTTGAGAGGAGGGTTTATAGAAGTTAAAAAAGAGCTGAAATAACATCAGTACAATTGCACTCCAAAACTCAATGTATTTGTGAGCTCATCCATGTGGACAAGGCCTCCTCCAATATAGCTTATGACTCATTCATCATTGCTCATCCAGTGTTTCTCTCATGCTTGTCCTCCCAAAAGTCCCCACCTAGGAGGCACCAAATGTTCTGGGGACCTTTCTGATATTAAAACATGGGCCTTTGATTTAGGGAGATGCTTGGGTTCATTAAAAGAACCATATGGTTTCCAAAAAGCCATCCAAACTGCTTTCCATCTCCAATTCAATTCTAAAACCAACTCATAATCCATATGTAGTGTCTGAGAATCACCAAGGATAAGTGACTTTCCAGGGTCACACAGCTAGTAAGTGTCCCTCATTTTAGAGATGAGGAAACTGAGACCCCAAAATGAGAAATGTGAAATGACTTGCCCAGGGTCATCATACTGGTAGAAAGTAGCCCAGGCAAGTTTGAACTAGGGTCAAGTGACTCCAAATTCAGCATTGTTTCCATACTGACTCTCGTTAAATCTTAAAAATCCACTGAGGGTGACTAGGTGGCACAGTAAATAGAGCACCAGCCCTGGAGTCAGGAGGACCTGAGTTCAAATTCATCCTCAGACACTTAACACTTACTAGCCATGTAACCTTGGACAAGTCACTTAACCCCAACTGCCCTGCCTTCCCCCCTCCAAAAAGCCCACCCCAAAAAACAACCTGAAAGCCATTGAGCCTTAGAAAGGTTTAATGATTTGCCTTTAGTTAAATAGCTTTAGTTAAATAAAGGTCAGATGATGGTATTTGAACCCAGATCTTTCTGCCTCTGATCAACATCCCAACTATGTAACTCTGAGCTAAGCCACCTAACTTCTTGGGCCAATTCTCTAAAGACTTTAAGCTATAGAACAGGTGTTGACCTGCACTGAGAAAGAGACTTTCTGGGCATCATAAAGTGCAATCATAGATCAAGTCCTGATCCCTGTCCCTATTCTTTCCTGATTACAAAGCCATCATTCCTTCTACTAGGCCATGCTGATGTCCAGCTGCTGTTTGTAGACTCGCTCTTGTTATTTATAGCCATACCAAATATGTAATAACAAAACATCAACCACAGTGACAGAAAAGTCTTGCAAAGTATTTAAGAGAATCATCAATCTGACAAAAATGAAATTGAAGCCACAAAATTTGCAATTGTCCATAATTACTTTGATCAGCTCCCCACTCCTATTCAATAAACTCCAGTGACTGCCTATCACCTCCAGGATCCAGTAAATATACATTTTACTATTTGACATTTGAAGCTTTTCATAATATGATCCCTGCCTGCCTTTCCAGTTTTCTTGCATTGTATTTGTTCCCACATAATCTGGGAATCAGGGACAGAGGCCTTTTTGCTGTTCTTCCAACAAGACACTCCTCCTCCCAACTCCGGTCATTTTCATTGACTGTCCCCAAGCCTGGGAATCTCTCTCCCTTTTCATCTCCATCCCTTCCCTTCCCTGGCTTTTTCTTCAAGTTCCAGCTAAGTTTCACCTTCTACAAAAGGACTTTTTGAAATTCTTCTTAATTCTAGTACATTCCATTTGCCCTCATTTATCCTGCAGGTATATTGTTTTCATATAATTACTTGTATGTTGTTTCCCCCATGATAGAAAGTAGAAACATGTTTATTTGTTTCCTTTCTTTGTATCCTCAGGGCTTAGCATAGTGCCGGGTACACAGGAGGAGTTAAATAAATGCTTGTTGATTAACTGACTGATTTCCAGAACATGCCCTCCACCTTCCACGTCTCTGAACATAGTGTAAGCTTTTAGAAAATACATTCAATGTTTCCTCACACATATGCACTCCCATAAAAATAAACCAGGAAGGAATGGGAGAGACAGAATGCACTAAATTTCTTTCTAGCTCACTATCTGCTTTAACTTGAGGTTCACTACCTGATTTTCACAAGATTTTGGGCCCATCCCTATTTTTACAGTTATGACAGAAGTCCTACAAAAGGAATATTTCAGGGATAGAACATGGACCCTGGAGTCAGGAGGACCTGAGTTCAGATCTGGCCTCAAACACTGTGTGACCCTGGGCAAGTCACTTAACTCCATTTACCTTTAAAAAAAAAAAAGGAACATTTCACTGCATGACCCAGTCAGTATCCAGTGGACAATCCTCTCAGACTTGTGAATGAATGCTTTATGGCCTCCAGAGCCCTACGGAAAATTTGGGGGGAAATTCACATTATGCTTCTATTCAGTAAGTAGGAGTTTTATTGGGGAAGGTTACACTCTCAGGCCTGAGAATGAATGACCCAAGATGTCAAGGTAATGTCCTACATGAATACAGCATTATTTCCTGTGTGCAGGCACCAGTACAGAGGCTGGAGAAGATTGATTTCTTCTTAATTCTGAGTCTTGGCTAGGAGGCCAAATCTTGGAGGCCGTGGGCATAAAGCCCAAGCTTAAGTTGTCCCAAGAAAGGATATCAAGTTATAACCATAGAAGCAAATAAGAGAGGACAGAGGTAGAAATAGAGGCAATTTCCCAAATTTGAAATTGGCCAGGACACTAGGCATAACAAAAGGTCCCATAGGGTCTTTGAAGAGCAAAAGTGGTCAAGATCTGGGCCAGGGGTGGGGAACCTTTGGTCTCAAGGTCACATGTAGTCTTCCAGGTCCTCAAGTGTGGCCTTTTGACTGAGTCCAAGTTTTATAGAACAAATCTTTTTATGAAGGGGATTTGTTCAGTTAAGTTTGAATTCAAAGGGCCACACTTGAGGACCTAAAGGGTCATATGTGGCCTTGAGGCCACAGTTCCACATCCCCGATCTAGACTTTGGATTTCTACATAAAACAGTCTATCCCTCTTGCTTCCTCCCCACAAGAAGTGGGAGGCAGAATTGACTTACAAGAAGGAATGTTGGTTCAAGATAGTTACCACATGTAGAGACAAAGAGAGGGACACTGTATTACCCCCTGTTTGATGGGAGTGACTCAATTTTACAGCTAGCCTCCATTTTGGCATAAACTGAGCACATATGCCTAGTTCTCTTCATTTAGGTCCCTTAGCTAAGACTTTTGTAATATATTAGTCTCATTACCAATACCTTTCTTTTCATTACAATGTACAAGGCTCTGAATCGGACATCCCTCTGTGAAGACTTCTCAGAATGAGGAGAGAGAGAGATTAGCTGGAAACCAGAGACAGACCTTTTGTAAGACTGGACAGACCAAGTCCTGGGTTCCCTAAGAAAAGTGCACAGCTCAGGACCTTGTTCCCTTCCCTGGCTGCCACATCAGCATTAAGCCCTTTTGAAGTTTTTCAGAACCCCTCCCTCTACCTTGTGAGGAAAATCCAAAATAGAGGCATGTACATTTAGATTGGGTAATACAGGCTTCCCCATCCTTTGTCCCTTTTCTGCACCCAGACTGTAAGCCCACCCACCTCCCAGCCAATGGGAGAAAGAGACAGCAGCGGGAGGTGACTTGACTGCTTTAGGGTTTAAAAACTTTGCTTTACCCCACGTTGGGTGGCTCCTTCCTTTGATTCATCTTGGTAAGGACGCCCTCTTCTCATGGGAATAGAATAAAAGCTTCCTGTTCATCTCTTGGTCACCTCTGATTCTTAATTTTTTGGGCAAGTGGTCTTCTGACTCACATAGTTATAATATCTCCAAACCATCTGAAAACTGCATACTTTGTAGTTATCATTCCCTGTGAACAAATGTTACCTTATTCTTGTCGTAGTTGATCTTCCTATTTACATATATACCTACATGTGTTCTTACATGTCTGCATACATACATATGCACATACATGTCTACACATGATAATTTGACCTCATTTAACTAATAGCCTTATCTGCAATTTAACTAATATCTTCCTGCCAATGGCCTGTAATATAAATCAAACTTTTTATTAACTTCTAAACTTATAAATTGTAGATTATTTTTTAAGATGACATTATGGTCCTCTTTCAGGGGCTTATGATTAGAGGTTGAAGGGGATTAGAGGCCTAAGCATCCCATTGGAAAGTCTTCCAGGTAACATCTATAAGAGACCAGGGAACTGAAATGATTATTCTTACATAATCATATTCTCAAACCACCCTGAGTAGCCCCCCAGTCTGCAAACATAAAACAACAGTTACCTATTCTCAAAAAGTATTTACTGACAGCAAGTGCTTTCAGACAGGGAAAGGCCTAACTAAGGATTTTAATAGCTAAGAAAAATAAGCAAAGGGAAATAACAAAGTATTCTACATAGAATGTAGATTTAAAATATTTTGATGTTTTCATGGATCTTTGAGTTCAGTCATAACAGAAGCTCTCTCCAAGAGTATAGATTACAGCCCATCCAAGTTGAAACTGTCCTCATGTTCTCTTGAAAATCCCACACAGGGAGATTCTGTCTAATATGACGGGATGTTACCTGGGTCACAAATAAATACACGGTATATCTATTGATAACTGGCTCACCTCCTTTTCTGTTCATGCACCTTTTTTAGATCATTTATACTACTTTTACTGTGTAATTCTTTGTTGTGAATTAGCTGCAGCCTCTGAGTGGCCAACAATTTAAATTCTTTGAATGCTAGTATTCCATGAATCCTGTTTTACGTCTCACTTGATTTGAATAATCAGAGGCTCATTGAGCAAAGTTACTTGTATTGTTACCTCTTCCAAAGAATCTTGTGTAATTTTAGTGTTGAGAAGCTGAGCTGTGTGTTGTACACCTGGGGGAAAGTAGGACAAAGGTCACCAGGCTTCTTGGCCTTCTCTAGCCAGCCCAATCACTGCGATTTGCATAGAACAGAAGAGTATGATGAGGGCAGGTGATAAGCAATTTCCTCCCCAGAGTTCCCTCTCCAAGCCATCACTCACAAGGTCTCACAATTGTGTTTACTTTTATTAGTCAGCCAGAGGATACACTTAGGCATTTAATGAAAGGCATTAAATGAAATAGCATAGTATAAATGCCAACAAAGGCATTTAATGAAATAGCAAGGTAATAAAATAACAGCAGAACATTCTCTCTGTTAAGTTGGAGAATGCTCTTCCCCAAATAGACATTCTCTGTGGAAAAGAGTGGACCTCCATAGGACAAATGCATGGAGACCCTGTATTTACTTTACTGACAAAGGACACATTTAGCTCACAAGAAAATTCCTTTTTTTGTTTGAGAAAGCAGAGACTTAGGGAGATTTGCCTGTGGGGGAAAGGAGAATAGGAGGTTAGGGATGGTAAGTACTAAGAATTAAAATGGGTAACTTCTGACCATAAGTTAGAGGATGGTTGAATTGAGATGTGTAGAGGAGAAAATATTAAACAAAAGAGTAAAAGAAAAAAGTGAAAAGAATGGTACAAAAAGTAATTCTGAGCTTGTGTTACCTTATGGTAAAGTCTGATTAAGGAGACCTGAAGAAAGTTTTATGATCATTTGACTGAGAAGATCTGTGGTTCTTCTCTTCTTGGGAAAGTTTATTATTCAGAGCATCACTAGAAGATGGAGAACAGAAGGTATCAGGGGGCATAGTACCTTTGCTGAACATCACACCTCTGCTGAGACAGAACAGATGGTTCAAAAGACAGGATGAAAAAGCAGATTGAAAGAGGTATAACCTTCCTCGAGGAAAGAGGCTTCCTGACCACAGCACCCCAGCACCCCTAGTGGATGCTAGATTAGGAGAGCCCAGAGACAGCTGGAGAGTCCTAGACTGGCTGGAACAAGATCTGATAGCCAGTGGAGAGCAGATGAGTAGCCAAAAAACAATACTTGCTAAGGATCAGTGGAGAGCAATAGTTGGTGGGGATATGACATCACCAGAAGACAACTCTGAGATGTCAGAGGTATGAGCTTAGTTATCATAGTTATACAGATGGAAAGGACATTGGAGGCCACATAGTCCAACCTTCTTATTCTACAAATAAGGAGACTGAAGTAAAGAAAGGTTAATTAATAGAGTCATAAAGATACTATTAAGGGACAAAGCCAGGATTTGAACCTAGCTCCTCCTTCTCCAAAGCAGGCCTTCCTCCTCTTTATGCAGATACCACAGTGGATTTCCATTTCTTTCTCCAGATCATTTTGCAGAGGAGGAAACTGAGGCAAACAAGGTTAAGTGACTTGCACAGGGTCACACAGCTAGTAAGTGTCTAAGATGAGATTTGAACTCAGGTCATCCTGAATCTAAGCCTGACACTCTATCTACCATACCACCTAGCTGGCCTAAAGTTGTTGTGGTTGTTATTGTTGTGGTAGACGTGGTAGTGTCATGTCCATCTCCTTGTGATCCCATTTGGGGTTTTCTTGGCAAAGATACTGGAATGGTTTGCCATTTCCTTCCCTAGCTCATTTTACATATGAGGGAACTGAGGCAAACAGGATAAAGTGATTTGCCCAGGGTCATACACCTAGGAAATATCCAAGGCCAGATTTAAACTCAAGTCTTCCTGACTCCAGGCCAGTAATCTATCCATGGAGCCACCTCAGCTCTATTTCACAGCTGAAATGACTGAACACACACACACACACACACACACACACACACACACACAATAAATGTCTGTTGACTGATAGATCAATTGATTGACTGATGTGCCCAGTATTTCTTGACTCACTTCTTGGAGAAAGTACTCATGACACATGGGCACAAGGCTTTTGAGAAGATTACAAGCCTTTAGCATCTATAATTTCTTGATTCTGAGAAAAAGTTTTCTAACATATTTATCACCCTCTTTTGCACTGAAGTCACTAAGCATTAAGAAATACGTCAGGTTAATTTAACGGGTCAGAATTTCTCTCCTTTCTTCTCCCCTGAAACCATTGTTGATACATAAACTGTAATTACATCCATGGCGATATTTTTATAAAAACTCATCAAGAGACAAGACAGCCAAATGTCCTGAGAAAAGATATTTCTTGACTTTGGATACAATATAAAGCTAATGGTGCCAACTCCTTTATTTACCTGTTCAGGGAGAATCTATGAGTCATATCTCCATGTTATCATAGTTATACAGATGGAAAGGACATTGGAGGCCATATAGTCCAACCTTCTTCCATGTAGGTATGGCTTGTTTTAGTCATTTAGTTCCATGTGTGGTGAGAATGCCTAATTGCATTATCATTCATTCCCTCAAGTAGTATATCACTTCACTGATAATTAGGTAACATACTTAGAACATTAATGCTCCATAGATGATTTGCATGCTAAGTAAACTCTCTGATTATTCCTCTTTCCCTCCCCCTTTTCACCACTCTGCCACTATCACTGCAGAATCAGAAGGTTGTCACCCAAGACTGAGGAATATTTTTTTATTTTTCTCTTTTCATGAGTCACCATGGCCAAAACACTCACATTGCACTGGCCATCCTAATGGTGAGGAATCTCTTTACACTGGTCTTTACTATGCTGGTCCATAGAAAATAGACAATATATTGCCAGGATGATATTCATAGCTATTCTAGAATGGTAGAGTCTGACAGATTGTGTACTTTGATGAGTCTAACATATTGTGTACTTTGATGGTAAAGCCATTGAAAGCCCAGGGTCACCTTCCCTGAAGAAGTTTGGTCTGAGTAGAAGACTCAGTGTGTGCATGTTAAATATCCGCATATTTATAGGCAATTCAGTTTAATTCAATTCAATCATTTAACAACATTTATAATGTGCTTCATGTCCTTCCCACAAACAGGACTGTGACAGAATGTGGGCATAGACAGAAAGATTTGTTACCCTTATAGAGCAGATATTCTAGTAGGGTATGAAACACAAACACAGACTGTAACTATAATATTACTATGATATGATAATAATATGATTGTGTGGTAAGTGCAAAATAAAATGTTATATGAGGCAAGAAAGGGGGTAATGGCTCAAAGAAGGCTTCATGGAGTACAAGGCACTTGAGTGAGAATTTTAATTGATAGGAATTCAGTAGGCAACGTGGTTTGGAAAGGGAACAGAATTTGTCCAGGGAGGAGACTAAGTAAAGGTGCAAATGAGCGAGGTCAGTGGTTAAATCATGTACCAGAGACAGGAAGAAGCTTGATTTTTCTGGATCATAGAGTTTGTGGAAAAGCATAATATGCAATAAGCCTGGTGAGATATGGGGGGCCAGATTGGAAGGGCCTGGTGAGATATGGGGGGCCAGATTGGAAGGGCTTGAATGTCAGGCCAAAGAAATTGAACTTGACCCAGTGGACAATAGGAAACTGGTGGCTTGACCATGTCTATATTTGAAAAGAGAAACATAACAAGCTATATAAAGGATGATGGTTTGGAAGAAGAGATAGAGTCAGGACAAATGGGGAGAAAAAAAACCTACATATGTCCAGCAAGATAGACATCACGGGAAGTGAGAGAATGTAAAAAAGAAAACAGCAGTGGAAGTACATATAAATTCATAATGGACAAAATCCAAAAGAGTCAGAATTAAGATCCATGGCCTTCAATTTCATTGTTCAAAGAAACCAAGTAACTTCACACAAGAAGAACTAAGCATCCTAACGTAGGGAGACAAATCTGACCTCACATATGCTACTATGACTTGGTGAGATAGGCCCAGGGGTGTGCTAGAACCAGCTCAAGCTAGCTCAAGATAGCTGATTGTTAAATTTACACCTCAGAAATTGGCTCAGGGTTTGATTTATTATTTTGTCAATTTCTAAACTTAAGAAAGTGATGGAAGAAATGTTAATAATGTAGACTAAATCTAAAAGTGTGTTGTGTGGGCTTTTGCTTTTGTTGTCATTGCTTTTTTTTTTAAGCAAAAAGTAATTTGTCCAAGGTTACAAGCCATTTTTTTGTGTGGGTGTTAAGTATCTGAGGCCAGAACTGATCCTCGATCCTTCCGACTCCGGGGCTGCACTCTTACTCACTGCACCACCTAGCCGCCCCTGTCATTGCTTTTTGAGAGAGCAAATGGTTAAACATTTAACAGAATACTCCTGAGTAGACCCATTCCAGGAACATGGCTCTAGATGGGCATACTTAATTCAAGAGACAGGACACATAAATAGTGGGAGTGGGGGTTCACTATATATTAAGACAGTGTGTACATGTGAGGAAACCCAGGACCCATATGGAAGAATCACGGTGCAGAACATTTGGATGAAATGGAGGGGCAAACAGAAGTGATGCTGTCATAAAATACCATAATTCATCTGAACAGAAAGAGAAAACAGATGAGAAGTCCTAGAAATAGGACAGAAATGGCAAAGAGGCACAATATATTTGTGATGAATTTCAATTTTCCAGACATCTGTAAGAGCCTTCTCTCCACCCAAAAGAAGACGGCTAAATTGGGGGAGGGAGGGAATATGGTGTAATCACAACCCGTCCATACTGGTTAGTCCTATGCTCTCACTCTTCCCCACCAAAAAAATGTCAAGGAGGGGAGGGGAAGAGGGTAGATCAGTACTCACCAACCACTGTCCTAGAGCTCAGATGTCATTGTTGAAGGGTGTGTGTGTGTGTGTGTGTGTGGTGGGGTGATTTCCCGAAATTAACTACCTTAAGCCTCATACAGTCCCCTGCAAAAAATCACTGAGCATCATGGATCAGGCTTGGTGTATCTGATCCCTGTCCAGGGTTACTGGCATGATCCCAGCTTCTATGCTTAAGAAGTAATTAAGGATGGCTGGTAACAGATACTACACTTCTGCTGTGGGCTACACTGCCACTCTAGGAAACTTTGCTGTAGTTTTCATGTCATCTTCAAAACCTATAGATAACTAACCACCTATCTCTAGAAAGAGACTATATTCAATGTCTCCAATAAACATCTCACAAAGATAAAGTTTGTGCAGAGTACCTAGGATACTACATGCTTTTGTGTTAACAAAAATAAAGTTAATTTTGCTTCATTAAAAAAAATGTCTGTAGAGCTTACTTTACAGGTTAATGTGAAGTTCAACTTAGGATACACAAACGTAAAGCTCCTTACAAATCTTGAAGCATTGAAAATAGTAGATATTGCTTTTTATTTTCAAAGTTAATTCAGGTGCCACTTCCTCTCTGAAGCTTACCTCAAGTCGGCTTCATTTCTCAAATGTGAAATCTTGGTTAGGTTTGACCCTTCTTTATTAAAGTAGAGGAGAGGAAAGAGGAGAGAGGAGAGAGGAGAGGAGAGAGAGGAGAGAGGAGAGGAGAGAGAGGAGAGGAGGCCAGGCCAAGCATTCTATTCACTGCTGCCTGATTTTTCAGACTGGTAGATTTTTTAAATTTGGGAAAGACCTGACCTTCCATGGATTTGCAAAAAAAAATCTGTATGTGAGTTACTATGGAGTTACTTTAAAGTCTTATAATCTCAAAGAAAGGGATATTTTCTGTCTTTACTTCAGTATTAAGGGCCACCAAATTGTTTCAGGCCTATAGCTGCCTGTGCATCAAACATCACCCCTGTAATCAGGTATCTCTCTGACCATTCTGCTGAAACTGGTTTCTCAAAGGTCACCAGTGGTCTGTTAATCACTAAATCCAATGGTGTTTTCACATGTCCTGTTCTTTTTGACCTTTATGAGGTATTTTCTATGCAGTTGTTGTTATTTAAACTTTCTATTTTTATTTGTCTGCCCAGAAACAACACTTGCCTTAGAGATGAAATCACCAGTCTTTGAAGGTGTTGAGATTTATTCTTAAGGTACCTGGGGGTTAAGATGTTGCTGTTCCGTCATTTTCAATACAATTATCCTCTCCACATCATGACTTTTCCCATCACAGTTTCAGTATATTACAGGTCTGGGTAAGAAATTAAATGGGAATTTTGGGGAATTTTGAGAAAGCCACAGACAATACATAAAGGCCAGCAGATGACACAGAAAAAGTTTAGAAACTCAGAAATGAATAAAATATACGCATAGAATTGTATAATATCAACATATTTTATCTTTTAATACCATTAATAATTTAGACTTCTTCTCTGGTATGAAGGGGGACCAAAAAATTTTAGATGGATTTTCTAGATCGTTGGGGGCGGGAAGGAGGGTGTGGTGCCCCCAAGCCCCACAATGTAGAAAAATAGCTATAGTAACTGACTCTTTGTGACCCCATCTGGGATTCTCTTGGAAAAGATAATGGAGTGGATTGCCATTTCCTTCTCCAGCTGATTTTACAGATGAAGAAACCAAGGCAAACATGGTTAAATGACTTGCCCAGGGCCACATAGCTAGTAAGTGTCTGAGGCCATATTTGAACTCAGAAAGATGAGCCTTCCTTATTTCAGGTTCAGCATTCTATCCATCATGCCACCTAGATACCCAGACGGTTATTAGATATATGTTACTTTTATATTTAATAAATTTATAGCATCAGGACACTTTCAAAATTTTTATAAAATATCACACTAATATATACCGTGTTTCCCCGATAATAAGACCTATCCCAAAAATAAGCCCTCCCCTTACTGTGTAAGATTCCTCTAAAATAAGCCCTCCCTGAAAATAAGCCTTATTGAGATTGCTACTGTAGTGAAGGTGATCCCCTGCGCTACACGCTACATTACAGTACCCTCTGTATGCACCCCCCCCCAGGTGAAACTCACGCCGTACTCCAAGCTGCATCCAATCAGAGCTGCAGCAGTGAGCTCGTCATCCTGTTCTTCCCCAGTGATTTGCTTGCTGGCACCATTGAGAGCAGTGCCGTGGAGGAGAGCTGAGGCAGGACAACATAAGCCCTCCCCTGAAAATAAGCCCTCTGGTGTTTTTCTGTCCAAAAAAAAAATAATAAGACAGTGTCTTATTATGGGGGAAACACAGTATATATATAATGTGAGTATAGCTAGCGTAAATTACTTAGAAGCCCAAGAGATCAGAGCTTTACCACTCTAATATCACTAAAAAAATTATGTATACACACATATATGTACATGTATAATTTTATGTGTTTATATACATAAAATACACATGTATCTATATCATATGCATGTATATTTCCTGGTGTCATAACTGACAAATGAAAGGCTAACCACTCTCCTATTTTAAAGCTTCCCATTACAGTATTTCATGATATGGTATTCCAAAATTACAAATATATCTAAAATCTGTTTTAGTTAAATCTTACTATAAAAAGATACTGGGACACAGAAGTATATTCTCCTGGGTAAAGATGATGTCAAGTGTAATAAGTTTTCCAAGTTTGCACAGTGGAAGGTTCCTATCAACTAGTAAAGTTAAAAACAAAAGTTTAACTGTTTTTTTTAAGGCAATATTTAAGTATACACAAATTAAAAAAAATATGAAACCATCAGTATTCAAAATGGGTGCTGGTCACTACAAAATTAATTATCTGCTAAATCCAATCACAGTGTTCCTTGCTTTTTACAGTGATTTTTCTAAATTATTAAAAAGTATTCCCTTATTATTGCCACAAAAAGGAGACTAAGAGTACACCAGTGACTCATTACCCTTAACAAAAAGCAGCTTTTCATTCATTCATGTCCAACTCTGCATGACCCAATTTGGGGTTTTCTTGGCAAAGACACTGGAGTGATTTGCCATTTCCCTCTCCAACTCATTTTACAAATGAGGAAACTGAGGCAAAGAGAGTTAAGTGACTTGCTCAGGGTCACACAGCTAGTAAATGTCTGGGGACAGATTTTAACACAGGAAGATGAGTCTTCCTGGCTCCAGGCCCAGCACACTATCCACTGTGTCACCTCGTGGCCAATGACACATATACTTACAATCACAGGGGATAGGAATAGGGGGAAAGTCCTGTGATTTCATTGGTTTAAAGAACTTCCAGGTGAGGGGATTCCTAGTAACTACAGATTGGCACCTTATTCACAAATTATAGTCTTGGAATTTCACCTAGAACACTGAACAGTGATTTGCCAGAGTCATACTGCCATTATATGTCAGAGCCCAGTCTTTTCTGACTCTCTCTATTCACTATTGCTACATGGTCTCTCAAACCTATTTTTAATTTTTTTATGAGAATAATACTTCCTTGATGAAGATGAAGATAATCTGAAGTGAACTGTAGGCTTTCACAACCTATATTCTACAGTAGACTACGTCTTTATTATAAAAAAAATGACCGAAAAATGTAGAGAATAATAATATCAGCTAATATTTACATAGAGATTCAAAGTTTGCCAAGTGCTTTTTACATATCACACCATTTGATCCTCACAATAACCATGGGAGGTAGGTAGATGCTATTATTGTCCCCATTTTATGGATAAGGAAACTAAAACAGAGTTTAAGTGACTTACCCAGGGTCACATATCTCATAAGTGTCTGAGACTAGATTTGAACTCAGGTCTTTTTGACTCCAAGTCAAAGCCCCTGGCCACTGAGCTGCTTAGAGAACACAAGACCCCACTGTGCTTATTGTTTGACTATCACAAGCACCTGATTGAGTAGAACACAATATTGTCATAATCACTCTGCTAACAAAGTATCTGCCATACATATATCAAAATGATCTCAAGTTCCTTTGAATGATATAATAGCAGGGATATTTGGTTTGATGACCCCTGAGTGATGAATATCAAGCTAGCTAGTGAGATAATGTCTTTGTAGATAGAAACAGACAGTGCCTTTTCTTGGGTTTGAATGACATCTTGTACGTCATTTCTTACTCTGCTCTTTGTGACAATATCAGCCCCACATTTCTCATATATTTGGCAGCTTCAAGATGTTGACAATGTAGAGGACAAACAATGGGTGTTGCCCATTCATGAGGGGCTGGGTGTTCTATTTACATGAGGAAACCCAGATCCAGACTTATAAAGCAACTTCCCTACATCACAATGGTAGTAAACAGCAGAGACAGGTCCTTTTGGCAAACAGAAGTCTTCTGGCTCCAATCCAATAGAGGGTATTGATTTTACCAAAGGCTGTGCTAAAATCCAAATATACCATGTCTAAGGCATCCTCCTTTGTTGTTCAGTTGTTTCAGTCACATCCAACTCTTTGTGACCTCATTTGGGTTTGGTTATTTTTTTGGCAAAGATGCCAGAGTGGTTTGCCACTTCCTTCTCCAGCTCATTTTATAGATGAGGAAACTGAGGCAAACAGGGTTAAGTGACTTGCCCAGGGTCACACAGCTAGTAAGTGCCTAAGATGAGATTTTGAACTCTTGTCTTCCTGACTCCAGGCCTGATACTCTATCCACTGTGCCACATTCTCCTTTACTGTAAGTCTAATAGCACTGTCAAAAAAAGAAAATGAGCTTAGCATGAAATGACTTTTTTGAGAAGTCATTTTGGCTCTTAGTCATCACTTTGTCTTTCCAAATGACCAGATTCTTCTTTAAAAATATGTTTTAGAACATTGTGAGAAAGAGAAATCAAGCTAAATATCTTAGAATTTGAAGAAGACACATTATTGACTTTTTTCTTTAAATTAGGAAATTTACTTTTTTTTAGTTGTGGGACCCTCCTGCATTCTCCTTGATTTTTCCAAGATCTCAAATAGCAATTCAAAAATAATATCCATTTTTTTTTTCAGTAATCAGAAGTATAGTTCATTTGTATCTAACTTGAACCTTTTTTCTCATCTCATTTCAATTCCTTGTTATTCATTTTTGTTCTTTTCTGCCTCATCAAAATATTCTACTTGATTAAAAAGACACAAAATAAATTGAGCATCTTTGTTTTTTTTCCATCCAGCCACCAACCCTTCTTGCCATTTACCCTAATGTCTCCTTTCCTTCCCTATCTTCACCTCTCCCTAGATTATGTAGGTCTTATTTTTGTTTTATTTTTTGCCTTTTAGAGGGCGATTGGGGTTAAGTTATGTAAGTCTTTATAAAACAAACCCCACCAAAAAACTAAGTTACTCAATTAATTTCCTGTGCATCCACATTGAACTCTTTAGGGTATTCTCCCTTGTCTTGCTCATTAAAATAGTGTAGTCTGCCGGTGTCGACCAAGTTTCATTCTTGCCAGTGTCCCATCCCTTAGTCTCACTTTCTCTGTGGAATTTTAATGGTAGGATCTTAGCTTTTCTATTCCTGAATCCATCCACTCAAAATCTAAGACGCGAAATAGACTCTACCCTGGGTTTTCCTCCTTATTTATCAAGGAGATGTTGTGATTTCTTCCTTTTTAAGTTTCTAAATTTCCAAACCATTGCTCCTCTCCAGGAATCTGTACAAATTGAAGGGTTAAATCAAATAGATTTGTGGGTGTTGGATACCACAATACTAGTAAAATCTAATTCTAATGTTCAGAATTAATTAGACCATAAGCCAGCAGATCAGTTGTATAACATTTCTCCGTAACCTGGAGTCTATAGCTAGGTGCAGAAATGGGCTTGGAGTCAGGAAATTGTTGCTGTTCAGTAAGGTCCAACTCTTCATGACCCCTTGTGGGGTTTTCTTGACAAAGATACTGGAGTAGTTTGCCATTCCTTCTCCAGCTCACTTAACAGATGAGGAAACTGAGGCAAACAGGGTAAAGTGATTTGCCCAAGGTCACACATTTAGTGTCTTGAGGCCAGATTTGAACTCGGGAAAATAGAGATCCATTGCAGCGCCACCTATCTGTCCTCATGAGAAAGACATAGACTCAAATCCTGTCTCAGAGACTTAATATCTACACGGCACTGGGCAAGTCCAGCCAGCTCCTTTGCTTCAGGATCCTCAACTGTACAACAAGAAGAGTAACACCAATCTTCCAGGCTTGTTTTGAGGATCACATAAAATATGCAGAGCGCTTTTGTCAAACTTAAAAGTGCTATATAAAAATTAGCTATTGCTATCTATTGTCACAGTTTCTACATGTTTTTTATAATGAAGATACAATAACTTTGGGTACTCTTCCCAACCCACTAGCAATTCCACAAGCCCTCAAAGAGCTTTTGGTGGCTTAGTACAAAACTCTGATGTTATCATAAAGCTTCTGATTTGTATGTATTCAAACCACTGTCCCTGAACATTCCCCCCTTTTCCCATTAGTTCTATCCTAGTGAGCCTTGCACAATTTCAAATTACTTCATGAGGGCAGTGGAGTGAATTAGTCTTCCAAATTATAAAAGCTTGTGAATTTATGCCTGGTTGGCAGCATTTCTTCCCTAGGAATGGCAGAGGCAGCAACCTTTGTGACGTTAATTTGCTTCTCCATCTGCCCTGTACATGCATTGTTGAGGAGAGATGAACTGAATTCTTTCTTTTTGTATGTTGCTGTGTTGAATCCTTTTTTTTTTCTTCCTGATTTAGGTATCAGTACCATATTTGTGTCATAAAAAGAATCTGGTAGGACTCCTTCTTCACTAATTTTCCCAAATAGTTCGTAGAGTATTGGAATCAATTGTTCTTTAAATGTTTGCTAGAATTCACTAGTGAATCCATCTGGCCCTGGAGATTTTTTCCTAGGGAGCTGACTGATGGCTTGTTTGATTTCTTTTTCTGAGATGGGATTATTTAAGTAATTTACTTCCTCCTCAGTTAATCTGGGCAATTTGTATGTTTATAAATATTCATCCATTTCCCTAAGATTGTCAAATTTATGTGCATACAATTGGGAAAAATAATTCCTAATTATTGTTTTGATTTCCTCTTCATTGGAGGTTGTGTTGATCCTTTAAGGAGAAGTCTTCTATCTGTCATGGTTTTATTACTGTATAAGTAAGTGAGTTATCTTCCCTTGTCAGCCTTAAGATAGTTCACCAGTGGTAGGCACAATGAGAGATCTTGGGAATTCAAGTTTCCAGCTCTCTTTTTCTCCCTTTGAATACCTGCCCCCAGTATCTATTGATATTCTGGCTCTTTTACTTGTAGAAATTAAGATAGCTATTGTTCCTTGCCAATCAGGTGATGTAGATTTGGGTACTTCTGATGGTATAGTTGGTAAAAGAAATAAAACTGGAAGTAAGATATCTTACTATCTCTCCTCTATACTTCTCAGTATCTGTTGATGGCACCCCCATACTTCCAGTCACCCAGGCTTGCCCCTTCAGTTCCATATCTATTCAGTTACCATTTTATTGATCTTTCCTCTGCAACATATTCATATCCATTCTTCTTAGAAAATGTATTCTCTAACCCTAATTTGTACAGCCTCTTTCACCTGGACTTTTTTCCAATAGCCTCCTATTTGATCTCCTTACTTCTCTGATTCTCTCTTCTGAAATTCATCCTCTACACCACTGCTAAACCAATATTATGAAAATATTATGACCCTGTCACTCTCCCTACTCTGAAGTCTTAAATGGCTCCCTATGTCCTCTTAAATAAAATATAAAATCCTCAACCTCCAATATGACTCCCACATACCTTTTCAGTTTTGCATAATACTATTCCCCTTTATAAATTCTCCATTCCTGTCAAAGCCAGACTGTTTGCTGTTCCTGATAAATGACATTTAATCTTCTTCCTGGATACCTATACACAATCAGTCCCTCAAATCTGGAATGAATTCTGTCTTCACCTCTGCTTTACAGAATTGCTGACTTCTTTCAAAGCACAGTCATCATTCCTCTCTTAAATTGAAAATCCAGAGATTTATTATTGTTTACTTTTGAATGTGCTTTGAGTTACTGATACAGAATATTAACAAACCAGAAGAGATTGTCCTCATATTACCTTTCTTAAAGAAATTCTAGTTTCCAAAGGAATTTTCTGTCCAGGTAATAAAATCCCCCTGTGGGAGTAAGGAGATTTTATACTACTGTCAACATGGACATTGCAATATGAAATTGACCATGCAGCATTAAATTTAAAGCTATTTTATTATTTACTAAGTGCCCAGAGATGATAACTCTGTTTTGATCATAAACAAGATGCTATCCAGTTATGTTAATTGGTAATAAAAAATGGCAAATAATTAGATACTTGGCTTAAAGAGGGTATAGGTCTTTAAGATTCAGTCTCCATTGGATCTCCAGATGGGAAGAATATAGGAAGCCAGTAAAAGAGACAAAGAAGGAACAGTTAGAAATAAAAGGAGTAAACAGAAATCTAATCAAGGAAGGAGAGCTCCACCACATTAAATGCCAAGGAGAGGTCAAGAAGGCTAAGGAAAGAAAAGAGTCCTTAGATTTCACAATGAGGAGGTTATTAGTAACCTTGGAGGGCATGTTTTCAAGAGAAGGTGGGAATGAAGGCCTGATTTTAAGACTTTGAGGAGTGAGTGAGTGGTGAGAAAATGGAATCAGTGAACTCTACCATCTAGAAATATGGCAATTATTGGGGAAAGGAAAGACAATAGTTTGAGGGAGTGTCAAAATGAAAGGAAAGTTTGGGTAAGGTAATCATTTGTTTTTAGGATGTGGAGCCTTGAGAATATTTTTAAGGTGCGAGGAAAGACAGAGCACAGATAGACATTAAAGAAGCATTAGAGAAGAGGGAATAATGTAAGAAATTAGTTCTTGATGGATGGACTCAAGGTATAAGCGGAAAAGTTAACTTTAGTAAGGAGGAGACCCATCTTGACATGTAGTAGAAATATTTCTACATTTAGAGTCAGAAGACCTGGACATGAGTCCCAGCTCTGGTCTCTACTATCTATATCATCTTGGACAAATCATTAGGTCTCAGATGTCATACTTAAAAGGAGAAAAATTAGATGACCTCTAAGTTCAGCACATCTGATCTTACCTTTGTTCCTGTGGGCAAATCACTCAACCTATGTGTATCTCTGTTTTTTCCTCTGAAAAATGAGAAGGTTGGATTAGATGACCTCTAAGGTTCTAGTTCTAAATGCACGATTCTGCGATCTTCAGACCATGAAATCATGATTCTACAACAAGCTTGTGCTGTTTGTTTCTTTGTTTTCTAAACCCTCTAGCTTCTAATTGTTTTGTGTTAGTGTTTTGAGAGCTAACACCTTTCTCAGAATCTCACATACATTCATTCATGCATGCATGCATGCATACATACATACATATATACACACATATTCTTTTCTTTTCTCTGCTTTTTAAGGTAGAAGTGACATGGATGCATTTTCCTCTAACTTGCTTTTGAAAGCATCCCATGAGTTTTGAATGCAGTCACTGTTGCTCAGAGCTCTGGTACTGCCTTGGCACAGGATGAAATTGAATTGTTAAGCCTCCAATCCAATCATTTATCATCCTTTGTATTTTTGGGGGGGAAAACTCAGAAGTATCAAGTATAGTCTGAGTGTGATTAGTCCTCCCTTAGCTGACATAATTGAACTTTCCCAAAGTGATGAAATTAAAATAGAATCAAATCTTGAATAAGCTGTACATCTAAGTGAATAAAAAAGTTTTTATAAATGAGTTTTGCACTCTCCAGCTGTCTGTGAGGTTATAGTACATGCAGGTATCTACAAGCTGTTCCTATTTCTCCCTGCATCTTGCTTGCTAGTTCTAACATTTAATTCATCTTTTCTTTCATTACTGCATTTCCCCCCATGATTGCCCATTCCAAGATTTTTGTGGATTTTCGAAGACCTAAGAGGTAAATAACTTTAGCTGATCATTGGAAGCAAAAATACAAATACTTTGTTCATTTATTTGCTTTTAACAAAATTGAGGATATCTGCCATGCTATTGCATTCCACCCTTCATCTCCAAGCCAAGCCTCCATCTCTCCTAGCATAGGTACCTGCATTCCTAATTGGTGAAAATTCAGTTTTAAAGTACTCCAGATCATCCACCTACCCTTCTGCTATACTCTGCCTTCCAACTGCAACACAACCCTACAACTACCATCTTGAACTCTACATTGGATCACCATATCTGACTATATCACCAGATCTACTATAATGTATTCTGGCTGCCTTATTGCCCTATTATATGGGTAATTTACCTCCTCTTCCATTTTTTGCCTCTTGTTCTGGGTTCAGTAATTAAATAAAAAGTTCCATTCCTGGAAGGAACAGGTCAATCAATTCCCCTACAGTGAATTCACCATCCCTGTGAATTTTCAGAACAAAACACCCCTCCCTGGACATGACCCCATAATATATGTTGGTTTTCCTTATTAGAATTTAAACTTTTCAGGGCAGCTAGATGATGCAGTGAATAGAGCACTGGCCCTGGAGTTAGGAGGACCTGAGTTCAAATCTGGCCTCAAAAACTAGCTGTGTGACCTTGGGCAAGTCACTTAACCCCAATTGCCCTACCTTCCCCCCTCCAAAAAGTGAAAAAAAAAGAGAGAGAGAATTTAAACTTTGTGAGGGCAGGAATTGCTTTTTTGTATTTTTATACACATGGTCCTTAGCACAGTGTATAGTAAATGCTTATTAAGTGCTTTTTCATTCATTTGTTCATTCATCGAGCTAAAATGGATAGTTAACATGTTAGATAACAGAATCAAGATATAAAAATACCTCTATAAAGAGGAGCTGAGGGGCAGCGAGGTGATGCAATGAAAAGAGCATGGGTTCTGGAGTCAGGAGGACCTGAGTTCAAATGCAGTCTCAGATACTTACTAGCTACCAGTGCCTGATTCTCCCAATCTTGTTTATTTGCCACAGTTTCTCAAAGCAAAGAATAGTACTGTGTTGTGAGCAAAAAAGGCTTGAGTCCCATTTGGTTACATCAATAAAGTCAGAGTTTTCAGAATGATAAAAATGAGGAAAGTGAGGAAAGTCCTGCAGTATTTTTCCCAGGCCCAAACACATCTAAGACTGGGTTCAGTTCTGAGTGCTAACTCATTGACAAGCTGGAATAGATCCAGAGGAAAGAGAACATGATGGTGAGAGTAACAGAAAAAGTGCTATTTGAAGCTGGGCCAAGAGAACTGAGAATGGTTAGTCTAGAGCAGAGAAGACCTGGATGGATGTGTGGATGGGGTAGGGAGAGAGGAAGGAGAGGACATAAAAAGGCACAATAGATATCTTGAAGTATTTTAAAAACAAGAATGTAAAAGAGGTATTAGACTATGCCTATGTGGTCCCAGAAGGAACAGCTTGGATTAATGGGCAGCAATTGCAGTCTTACTTGATATAAGGAAAAACTTGCTAAAAACTACAGCTCTCCCCAAATGGAATGGGCTCCCTAAGGAGGTAATGGGTTCCCATCACTGGAGGGCTTAAAGTGGTGGCAGGAAAACTACTTATTAGAGAACTTACAAAAGTGCTTCCATTGTATTCCTAAATTATTCTGGTCATTTTACTGCCAGTTCAAGTATGATTTGGATCCCTAGATAATACCAGATGACCTTTCTAACTATGAGATTCTGTAATATAGTGTCTATTAGCACAGAAGTATTTCGTCCAAGATGTTAGGAAGTTTTCAGCTATTAGTAAGACAATAGTGCTTGCTGTAAGATCCTACTGAAGATAAACAAGATTTTAAAACCATTTACATTGGGCAAGTCACTTAACCCCAATTGCCCTCAAAAAAAAAAAACATTTACAATGTAGCTGTACCTGATTAGGTAATATTTTGGATGTTTCTTATAATATTAACAGATCACATTTTACTTTTTCTTTTTCTTTAGTTATTTTATCCTTTTTTTAATGGGTCTAGACCAGGAATCTGAAACTCCCCAGGTGACAGAATTCATTGAGCAACTTGTACCCATGTCCTATTATACAGTTCCTTTATTCCTTTGCTCAGATGATGCAACCAGATTGCCCAGTCCTTTTTCATAGAAACAAAGTTGTGAATGATGATACCAGGAATGATTCAACATTAGGCAAACAATATGATAATTATATTAAAAATATCCAAAACCATGTGAATATCCCTAGATGCAAAAAAAAAAAGTCTTTGACAAAATATAATATTCACAGCAAGGAATAGTTTATCTATCAGATCTGTGGAGAAAGGAAGAATTTTTGACTAAACAAGAGATAGAGAGCATTACAAGATGTTAAATGGATAATTCTGATTATATTAAATTAAACAAGTTTTGCACAAACAAAACCAATGCAAGCAGATTAGAAGGAAAGCCAAAAGCTGGGAAACAATCTTTATAGCAAAGATCTCTGACAAAGATCTCATTTCTCAAATATATAGATAATTTACTCAAATTCATAAGAATACAAAGTCATTCCTCAATCAGTAAATAGTCAAAAGATATGAATACACAATTTTTAGATGAAGAAATCAAAGCTATCTATAATCCTATGAAAAATACTTTAAATCACTAGTGATGAGAGAAATGCACATTAAAACAACTCTGAGGTACCACCTCACACCTATCAGATTGGCTAATATGACAGAAAAGGAAATGATAAATGTTGGAGAGGATGTGGAAAAATGGGGACACTAATGCATTGTTGATGGAGTTATGCACTGATCCAAAAATTCTGGAGAACAATTTGGAACTATGCCCAGAGGGCAACCAAACTGTGCATACTCCTTTGAGCCAGCAATGTCACTACTAGGTTGGTATCCCAAAAAGATCATAAAAAAGGGGAAATGATCTATATATAAAAAAATATTTATAGCAGCTCTTTTTGTGCTGGCAAAGAATTAGAAGTTGAGGGGATGCTCATCAATTGGGGAATGGCTGAAGAAGTTATGGTATATGAATGAAATGAAATGCTATTGTGCTATAGGAAATGATGAGTGAGTAGATTTCAGAAAAACCTGGAGTTACATGAACTAATGCAAAATGAAATGAGCAGAACCAGGAGACCATTACATATAGTAACAGCAACATTGTATGGTAATCAACTATGAATGACTTAGCTCTTCTCAACAATATAATGATCCAAGACAATTCCAAAGGATTTGTAATGGAAAATGCTATCCATATCTAGAGAAAGAACAGGTAGGGGGCGGCTAGGTGGCTCAGTGAATAGAGCACCAGCCCTGGAGTCAGGAGAACCTGAGTTCAAATCTGGCCTCAGACACTTAACACTTTCTAGCTGTGTGACCTTGGGCAAGTCACTTAACCCCAATTGCCCTGCCTTTCCCCCTCCAAAAATAAAAAAAAAAGAACTGATGGGTCTGAATGCAATTCACTTTAATTTTTTTTATAGTTTTTTTTTTCCCCTTTTGGTCTATTTCTTCTTTCACAACATGACTAATATGGAAATATGTTTTACAAGATATCACATGTGTAACCCATACCAAATTTCTTACTGTTTTAGGGAGGAGTGAGGTAGGAAGGGAGGAGGAGAGAAAAATCTGGAACTAAAAAAAATTTTTTTAAACGAATGTTAAAAATTATCTTCACGTGTAATTGGAAAAAATAAAATGCTATTTTTTTAAAGCACAATACTCAGGTAGTTTTTTTTAATTCTACAAAACATTGATAGAGAAGAACTTTTATTTTAAGATGATAAAAACATACATATCTGAAACCCAAATTAGTACTATATTCAATGTGGAAAACCTAGAAATTCTCCCATTAAAAACTTCCACTGTTATTTTTTAAAGTTCTAGAATTACTAATATAACCCAGGTTTCATGACTGAGGTATTTTGTGAGCTACTGTTTACATGTACCTGGCACATAGTAGGTACTTGCTAAATGCTAAGTGATAGATTTGACAGAATTATGACTTAATGTTGTATGCCTGGATAAAGGGCAGAGGTGACCTGAGAGCTTTAGAGAGGAGAAACATTTTTCATGACTTCTTTGAAAAAAAAAAAAGACCCATATGGTTCTAGCCTCTCTTGGGGTCAAATCAGTGGGAAGAGGGAGAGGGAGAAGAAAGCAGTAAAAATCTAGAGGAATCAGTTCCTCAACATTTTCTTGATCTCCAGTTTGCCTCCTTAGAGACTTTGGGAAATTTCCCTTTAGGTGAGATCAGGGATTCTTTCTTGGTTGAGCTGAGATATCTTGCTCTAGGGGAAAGAGCTCATTCACACTGTGCTTTCTTGTATATTTCAATCTGTATAACTTCTCCAATAGATATTTGGATAAATATCTGCTTGGATAAATGGATGTATTCACTATTCACTATTTGTGATGATTTTTTGTTTGTTTAACTAGCAGTTGGTAGGAAGGAGTTAAGCTTACAGGTGTAAACTTGGGGTTACTCCTTCTCTTTTAAGGGATACAAATAGTAAAGTATCTTGAATCTAAAACAAAAACAAAAAAAAGTACTCCTATATTATCAATATTTAAGAGGTCAGATACAGGAAACTGAAAAACTTTCATAATTGTAAAGTTGTGAAAAGCTCATTTTGCACAAACAAAATTAATGCAACTAGGATAATAAAGAGATCAACTGGAGAAAAAATACATCAAATATCTTAAGTAAGGGTCATATTTGACCATAACCCATTCCCCAATGACCAAGTGATCAAAAGATGTGAACAGACCACTTTCAAAAGAATTGAAAACTACTAATAACTATAAGATAATTCCAAGTCACTAAAAATAAGAGAAATACAAAATATGAAACTGGGACAGCTTTGAGATTTCACCTCATACCCACCACTGGCAAAGATGACATAAGGAATAGTCAATTTTGAAGGGACTGGGGAAAAGCAAACACACTACTGCACTGTTATTCTATGAATTGGTATAACCACACTAGAAAATAATTTGCATCAAAAACTGACTAAAATGTCTATACCCTTTAATCCAGAGATCTAGTGGTTAGGCATATAGAACAAGGAGTATCACATTCCAGTGAAAGCCCCCATATACACTAAAATATTTATAGCAACACTTTTTATAGTAGTTAAGAATTGGAGACAAAGTAGATGCCTATCAATTAGAGATTGGCTAAACAAATTGAAGCACATGAATATAATGAAATATTTTTGTGTTTTAAGAAATGATGACTATGATGAATACAGAAAAGCATGGAAAAATATTACCTGATGCAAAATAAAGCAAGCAGAACGTCGAAAACAATACAGTATAAGTGAAAGAGTATTTACTTTAGAGTCAAAGTTTGTAAACTGTGTGATTTTTACTTTTAGGACCTTGGACAAGTCATTAAACTCTCTCATTTATGGACCTCACTTTCCTCATCATTAAAATGAGCAGGTTGGACTTTAAGGTCTCTTTCAGTTTTAAATCTGAAATTTTATGATCCCAACATATACAATGATGACAACAATGTAAATGGAAAAAGAAACAAAACAATTAAAACTGAATGCTGTAAAAAGTATAAAGACCAAATATGGCACCAAAGAGGAGTGCTAACTCTGAAATCAGAGAACCTGGGTTCATATTCCATCTCTGATGATTATCATCTTGTGATCTTCTACAACCTCCCTCTGACTTAGCTTCTTCATTTGCAAACTGAGGATTTGGGCTAGATGACCTCTCAGGTCCCAAGAACTATGACTTTGGAAGACTCCAGAAAATATCAGTCCTGGCTGATGTGTTGGTGAGTTTTGCTGAACTGTTTTTCTTTTTTGTTTATGAATATATATATATATATATATCACAAAAAAAAATAATGCAGCTAGGATAATAAAGAGATCAACTGGGGAAAAAACATATCAAATATCTCAAGTAAGGGTCATATTTGACCATAACCTATTCCCCAATGGCTAAGTGATCAAAAGATGTGAACAGACCACTCTCAAAAGAATTGACCATAATATGTGTAATTTTCTATTAGAAAATGAAATTTCTTTAAAAATTAAATGATAGCAGAGAAAATAAACAAATTTGATAAAGCTAAAATTAGCACATAGTTTGAGTTTGAGACCACTGACCTAGAGCACTGCAGTTTCAGATATTTTCCCAGCTACTTCAATACATTTCTGCCTTCACATTGTCCATCATTCTCATGCACTTCCCAATGGATCCTTACCCTCTTGCCCCTGGGATGTAGTGCTTTGATAGATGAACTTTTGCCTCATTTTGCTTAGAACTAAGCCTCTGCTTCACTTTCTAGACATCTACATAAAATACCACTATTTCCTTTTTATGTGTTATGTTTTCTCATTAGGATATAAACTCTTTGAAGGCAGGGACTGTGTTATTTCTTATATTATTATCCCCAGTGCTTAATATAATTCCTTGCACCTAGCAAGCACTAAATGAATACTGTCTGTCTGTCTCTTAAAGCATCTTAAAGAATCAGACAATCTTGGTGACTGTCATTTATTAATCTTGGCCCTGCCATTTCATGCCATTCACACATAACCTTCCCCTACCTTCCCAGTCTTCTTACACTTTCCACCCTTCCCTGGACTCCAGTACTCTATGACCCAGTAATACTGGACTTTTTGCTATTCCTTGAACAAGATGTTCCATGTCCCAACTCCAGGAATTTTCACTGACTCTGCTCTTGCCTTCCATTTCTTCCTTCAAGTCCTACCCTCTACAAGAAGGCTTTCTCGATCCCCCTTAATGCTAGTAAGATTCCTCTGTTGAGTATCTCCAACTTATCCTCTATATATCTGTGCATGGTTGCTCACATGTTTGTATTGTGAGCTCCTGTCTTTTACCTTTCTTTGTGTTGGGGTTTAGGGGTGCTCAAGACCCCAAAATACCAACACTCCCGGTCCTTCTGAATGAATTAAATTCAGCCAAAGTAAAACAAAGTTTATTAAAGATTAGCCATAATCACAGATACTTAGACTCTTAAGGAGCCTAAGTATCTGTGAACCTTGTATTGACAAGCAGAGAGAACAATCTTGACACAGAATGAGAATGCACTAGATTACTCTCAGTCCTCTCCTGGAGACAAGATGGATCTCATATACAGAAAGATTGTGGGAGGATTTAGGGGTGATCTAGAGGAGGAGTTTGGGGAGGGTCTTGAGGAGGAGTCTAAGGAGGATCTTGGATGGAACTGAAGTCAGACACCAGTAATGGGGTTAAGGGTGGAAAATAGCTGGAGGCTACCTGGAGATGACAGGTGATGGAGGGCTAGGCTAGTTTAAGGGTATCAGATTTGGGTATAGATATTTTGATAGGTTCAAGGGTGGGAGGTGGCTGGACAATGGAGGGCTAGGCTAGTAAGAGTCAGAGATTTGGGCCTAAAGATAATGAAAGGCTTATGGCCTCGGACAAATGCCTCATCAAGTGGGAAGATTCAATCAAATTTTAAGGGGTTTCCCAGAGCCTGTATGCCACCATTTGAATCCCCAGCACTTAGCAGCTGGCACATAATAAGCACTTTAAAAATGTTTATTGACTGACAGACTAAAATTTACTTGCTGTAAATCTAAACAAGTCACTCAACCTTTATAAGCTTCAGTTTCCTCTTCTTTAAAATGGAAATGAGACTTAATCTAACTCAACTCACTGAGACATATCTATAGTTAAGATCTCTGAGTTCTTCAATGAGGGTAAAATCCCTTCACAGAAACCAATACTTCCCCCATGTGCTTTTGTAGACCATTTTCATGGTGGAATTACTGGAGCTAATTATGACAATTTTCATATTTGGAATTACTATGGAGAAAGAGGGGACAAAGAGAATCACCTGGTGACCAACCTTCTGATGATGAACCTCCCTAAATTTAAATAAGAATTAAGTCTGTCTTAATTCTTCTTTTCATTTAGAAGAGACAAATAGTCCATCACTGGGAGTGTATTCAAAGCCATTCCAGCTTGAGAGGAGCTGGCAGAGTCTGTGTTGCCCTCACTTAGCCTTTGAGAGAGTGAGAATGATTACTAGGGCCATCCCAATGCTATGATGAGGCAGTAGAACCAGACTTAAGAAGTCGATCCAATGATATAATGTATATGAAGGTGCTTTATTAAATATTATTGTCCACTTAGAGAGAAATATTATCTTTTACCCATTCTTGAAATTAAACCATTGGCAAGCCTCTGGACTCGTTCCCATTTTTAGAATGAAACCATTAGAAGCTCAAACTCTAAACAGGAACAGTAAATAAAATAAATTTCCCCTTTTACTTCTCATGTCAACATTCTGGTCTTCTAAATCGTAGTAGGAAACTCTTGATGCCTGTCAGACTCTGGAAGCAGGTGAATACTATACTTGATAAGATGGAGGTGCCAGCTAGCTCTGGAGTCACAGTCTGCTACTGGGTGACTTTGAGCACTTAACTTCTCTGTTCTCACTTCATTTGGAGAATGAAGGAATTTGGACTAAATAGCCTCTTGAGAATGCTTCTAATGCTAGATTCTATGTTGTTATTGATGGGTTTAGGCCCTGGGAACCACCTTGAATCTTTCCACTTGGTGAGGCATTTGCCTGGGTCATAAACCTTTCATTATTGCTAGGCCCAAATCTCTGTTACTCTTAACCTTAGCCTAGCCCTCCATTGTCCAGCTGCTTCCTACCCTTGATCCTATCAAAATATCTATACCCAAACCTGTTAAGCTTAAAACTAGCCTAGCCCTCCATGTCTGTCATTTCCAGGTAGCCTTCTGCTATTTCCCAACCTTAATCCTATTCCTGAAGTCTTACCTCAGTCCCCTAAGATCCTCCTTAGACTCCTCCTCAAGACCCTCCCCAAACTCCTCCTCTACAGCACCCCTAGATTTCTCCCACAGTCTTTCTGTATATAAGATCCATCTTGCCTCCATAAAGGGGCTGAGATTCAATCTAGTGCAGACTCATTCTGTGTCAGATTGCTCTGGCCCTTGCTTTTCAATACAAGGTTCACAGATACTTAGGCTCCTTAAGAATCTACCCATTATGGCTATCTTTAATAAACATTGTTTTACTCTGGCTGAGAGAAGGTTTGAGTCAAATTCATTTGGCAGGACCTGGCATGTTGGTATTTTGGGGTCTTGAGCCCCCCCTAAACCAAGCAGAAACTCTGGATCAAGTTTGACATGGACTGCTCTTACAATTTCCATGAGTTCAAAGTAACAAAGCAGCATCATAGAAACTAGTATAGGGCCATAATGGCAAATCTCTTACAGCTAGTTTTGTTTTGGTCATGCTGGTCGTTTAAGTAATTTCTTCCCCCTGCTGGTCATTTACTCATTTCTCCCCTCCTCTCCCTTTCCCATCTTTTCTTTCTTCCTCTTCCTATGCAAGCAACCTAGAGGCCATAGCTCTGACTGTTTTGGCATTTGACATCTCTCTGTGGTATTCTTGGCAGCTACAATTTCCATTTGTGTGTAATACACAGTCAAAAAGGAAAGCCCCAGTGACACATAACTTTTGTACCTACCAAGACTTGTAACCTCTTTCATCTTCTTTATTTTTCTTAATGTCTTTAGTGCTACATCTTGAAATGAAGTACTGCATTTCTTTTGGTATTGTAAATATTCCCTGTTTCTTTCTTATTTGAACATTTTCTCTTGGAGATATGTGTAGAGACCTTGATAGGCCAACTATTGTATTCCTCACTGACTAGGGACAGAAAACAGGGGGTGCAGTGAGTGGGGGGGCTAAGCAGGGAGAGACAAGATGGGTTGAGTTTAGAGGCAGGTAATTACTGGGGGAATCAATCTAAGGAAGCAAAGATGAATAAAGGCAGAGGGCAGAAAGGCTAAATCCAGTCATCACTGAAGAGGTCACCCATAAAGAGGGTTAGGGTTGCTCTGGAGACCCCAAAATACCAACATGCCTGGGTCCTGCTGAATGAATTCAACTTAAGTCTTCTCTCAGCCAAAGAAAAGTAAAGTTTATTAAAATTCACTTGTATTAGACACAGAGTAAGCCTGTACTAGGTCATTCTATGGTGCTCTCACAAACATGAAGATAGGACAGGGTCTTATATACAGAAGGTTGTGGGAGGAATCTAGGGGTAGTCCAGGGGGGGAGTTTGGGGAGGGTCTTCAGATGAGGTCAATGACTGATTAAGGTTGGGAAGTTTCTGGAGGCCACCTGGAGACCAAACAATGGTGGGCTAGGCCAGTTCAAGGGTGGCTTGACACTTTGATAGGCTCAAGGGTGGGAAGTAGATGAACAATGGAGGGCTAGGCTAGTAACTAGGCTAGAGTTAGTAGTTAGTAACTAGGTTAGAGGTCTGGGCCCAGCCACAATGTAAGGCTTATAGCCTCATGCAAATGCCTCATCAAATGAGACAATTTAATCAAGAGTCCAAGGGAGGTTCCCAGAGCCTGTACCTCAAGGACTCAAGGAGAGCTTGAGGGGGCTCCCAGAACCCATACCTCATCAATCACTAGGGTTTTTGAGCCTGTGTATAAGGCAAGAAAGGATTCAAATTAATGGAAAAGGGATCCATGTGGGAATTTACACAGGTCTGTATGAAGTAACTATTTATTCATAACTCTACAGAATACTATGTGTTCTTATGTGTGTGATGCCTACATGACCCTATACTACTTGAAATGCCCCACAGCTATGTAGCAACTTGACTCAGACACCACCCTCCCAGGAGTTATTGGGCCAGTGGGCTCCAGGTTTATGTAAATAATGTTGTTGGGGCAGCCAGGTGGCTCAGCGAGTAAGAGCACCGGCTCCAGTGTGGGGATGACCTGGGGATCAAATCCAGGCTCTGACACTTGGCACCACACCCAGAAATAACTGGCCGTGTAACCTTGAGCAAGTTACTTAACCCCAATTGCTCATAAAATAAAATAAAATAAAAAAATAAAGTAAATAATGTTGTTGATAAGTCACTAACCCGATCAAAAGCAGGGCAGGTGAGTTGTGGAAACAGTAAGACAGTATATACTGTTAATACCTTAATAAGGGTATCATTTCCTTTGCCAGGGGTCCTTAAACTGAGATCTACAGATCTCTAAGGAGTTCATGGATAGCTTTTAGGAGATTCATGAACTTAAAAATTTGTTTAAACTACATTTCAATACAATCACTTTTCTTTGTAACTTTATGCATTATATTTTATGCATTTTCAACATTCTGAGAAGAAATCCAGGCTGACAAAGGGGTCCATGACACAGAATCAGTTAAGAATTCTTACTTGATACTATTCTGTGGCTGTTTATATAGACATTTGGAATTTCTGAATTAGTAACTCTAAATTAGACCTCATGGTTACAAAGATAAATTATGTTGAAAGAAGATAAAACTTCTTAGTTTCAGAGGAGGGAAGCTCTTGGGAAGTCTGGTGCTCATAGGTAGAATCCCCTGTCTCTCTGAATTCTTGGAGAAAATTAATGAGTCAGGCTATGCTGAAAACTTCCTGAAGTCTTGGGCAATGCTGATCTTTTGTGTCCAAAGCTATACCTTTGATGATACTTACAGAGTCCTTCCTTATTCTCTCAATTATGCCTTAGATCCTGGCAGTTACAGGTTGTGAGACCACAAGGGTAACAGCATCATTATAATATCTATTCAACCCCTCCAAACCTCCATGCCTTTGTTTGGAGGTTACATATAAACTGGATTAGCACCTAACTTCTAAGTCTGTGAAGATGAAATGAGTTAATGTACTTAAATACCTTGTAAACTTTAAGGTATTAGCTACTAGGCACTAGATAATTTTTTAGGTACTCTCATGTAATTGCACCAGAGCTTTGAACCTAGAGTCAGAAAGGCATGAGTTAAAATCTGGCCTCAGACACTTACTAGATGTATGAGTTTGGGTAAATCACTGAACTTCTGCCTGCCTCAGTTTCCTCAACTGTAAAATGGGAATTATAATAGTACCTATGTCCAGGGTTGTTGTGAAGAACAAATGAACAAATATTTGCAAAGGACTTAGCACAGTACCTGGAATATAGTAGGTGCTATAAATACTAGTTATTGTTATTATTACATCAGGTATATGAGAAAAAGCAATCCCTGCTTATTGATGTAAATGAATTCTACCATGTAAGAGTATTTGGTGCTGGAAGAAGGCAGGGTTAATGGATGTTTTCAAGATATTCAGTTTAATGATGAATTCTGGAACCTTTCAATAGAGCACCCTCTCCCAACGACCTGGCAGATTTAATGGATGTGCTTATCCAGTCCAATAACTGCCTTGGAATCCTGAAAGATGAAATCAGCTCAAGATCAAGATGGCAAGGAGAGAAGGAGTTACAGTGGATCAAGAGAATTCTGAATCCATGCCTCTGGAGGCAGGTGCCATGAGTAGGTTTCTTAGAGCTGTGATACTGAGTTTTCCAGGACCTGGTAATTTACAGCCCTGATCATCTGGCCCAGAAGTGTGACTAGTCCCAGGATATGCACAGGAAAATGAAGCCCTGAAGAAGATAGATGATGGTTGCTCCTGGATCAGTGGAATCCAGAGGCTTCAGGCCTTTAGTGATCCATCTATGTCTTATTTTTGCTGAGTGGCCAGAACTACCGTGTTTCCCCAATAATAAGACACTGTCTTATTAATTTTTTTGGGCAGAAAAACACCAGAGGGCTTATTTTCAGGGGAGGGCTTATTTTAATGAACATTGACAGCAATTTTAATAAACAGGTAAATGTGAACAAAAAAATGTACCTTTATTCAATAAGCAAATCACTGGGGAAGAACAGGATTACGCACTCACTGCTGCAGCTCTGATTGGATGCAGCTCGGAGCACAGCGTGCGTTTCACTGTGGGGGGGGAGGGGGGACGGTGCATACAGAGGGTACAGTAATGTAGCGTGTAGCGCAGGGGATCACCTTCACTACAGTAGCAATCTCAATAGGGCTTATTTTCGGGGGAGGGCTTATTTTAGAGGAATCTTACACAGTAAGGGGAGGGCTTATTTTCGGGATAGGTCTTATTATCGGGGAAACACGGTACTTGCCTCAGTGATGCAAGTAGCACTCCCTGGGAGACCAGAGCAATGTGTTTCTCCCGCATCAGGCTCAGGGAGATAGATACAAGATGCTTGTTCATATTTCACCATCATAGGAGAAGCTCAATCCCAATTTTACGTAGGGGACTGGATCCACACTTGCTGGTTCCCAAGGAAGGACAAACCTGGCTGATATTCTCTAGGTCTTGACCAACTTAGGCAAAAGGACACATACCAATGAACAAAAACTTTAAATATAAACTACCAAGAGTGGATAAAGTCTGGGAAGTAAAGAAAATATAGGAGGCTACAGATTGCCCTTCTTGGCAAACCCCTCCCCCAAATTACATAATAAACAGATGAGTGGTCATTGGCAATAGAAGAGGAAGAAGAATTCTCTGCAAGAAAACAATAAAGAGAATGTTGGCCCAAGATACACAGAAATGCACAGAAGAGGCCTTTAACTGAGCCAAACAGTTCACCAAGAAGATAATCTATGGACAGTTACTTATGGATAAATCGTCAAATACACAACATCCCAATGGACAGAGAGAAGGTGATTCCCAGCTTTTGCAAATGGTACCCAAGTCTCCTTGGAACTGTGTAGTATGTAGATAAGATAGACCACCCCCTTAGAGATATATAGTATGTAGGTAAGGCAGATTTCACTGGCTCCCTCACATAGAGCTTTCCCACATAGGAATACAATGATAGCATATTCAGGAATGCAGGGCCATTGGAGCTGTGAGAAAAGGAACATAGCAGCTTCTGCCTGTAGCCATGACAAAGGTCTCTCTTACACTCTGAGACCAGGAGATAAAAGCAGCAAAAGATACAGCCTTTGGGCTGCTGGTGCTGAACTGCCTTTAAAGACGGCAGATCTGATTCTATTGACAGGAAAGAGAACAAGAGAGCTAGGTGAGACATCTTAGTGTCAGAATAAGGCAGCTCTGGGAAGTCTGGTATTTCCAGGTAGCTTTCTTTATGTGTTTGTGTTCCCCTGTATTGTGTGTGCTTCTGGGGAAGCTGACTCATGCTAAAATTATGTTAAAAAATTAAACTCAGGACAAAATGTCCAGGTACACATTGTATATAAATTCATTTACTCAGTAAACTGTTGTTATAAACAGCCCCTGCACCAGAGGACTGGGAAATTGCCAATGTGGCTTCCATCCATAGCAAAAACTCCAGAGAGATCTGTGGGAGCTAAAGTGAGTCTCATTTGAAAGCTGAGCAGACTGGTAGAATTTGTGACAGGCTGTTGAACACCTAAGCAAGCAGAGCCTATCAGGGGAAAGGCATTATTGTTTCTGTGATGAGAAAAGATGCTGGACTGAGCTACAGTTCTATGAGAGACTTTGAGAGGACTGGACCTCTTACCAGATGAGGATTGATTACAGGGGCTTTGGTGTTTAGCCTGGAGAACAGAAGACTTTGAGAGGTTATGAGTGCTGTCTTTGACTGTTATGTGGGAGAACTTATTCTATTTGATTCCAGAGGACATAATTTGGGGCAATGGGTAGAAGATAAGGTCAGGTCACTGCCTGGGGTCTTAGGTATGAGGATCCCAATGATCAGGCAATGTTGACTCACAAGGTCAGTGACAAACCCACTGGCTGTATGAGGCCCACAAAACTCCCAATATGACAAGAATCAGATTAAAATGTGATTGGAAAATAGATAACAAAATAAACAAAATTAGAAAGCAATATAAGTAGTACTACTTTGTGGTTTTCTACATCAATATGCAGTCTTCAGGGATCTGTTTCTATTTGAATTTAACACCTTTGCTTTATATTACCTTATATCCTTATTTTCTTAGGTATAATTGTGATGAAGGCCATGGGATCTTAACCCATGAACAGAGGGATATACATGCAGACTTCTGACAGGTTCCTATTTGGAATTGTCTGGCCCATAGCCTACTAAGTGCTATTTTCTAACATAAAGCTCTCACATTCATTATTGTCAGAAATGGTTGTGTGTCAGACAAGTGAAGGGCCAATGGTCCCACAAACTGTTAAGAGTGATCACTGGTAGAATACCATATGAAAGACAACTAAACTCAGGACCCGGGATATTGGAAAGGGTATATTGGTTCTATTCTACAGTTTCTAGAAGAGTTTGTAAACAAGAAGATTTTACATTGACAGTCATACCTGCTCTCTAAGCTATGGAAGTTTCTCTGGGATTGATAGAAAACCATATATATCTGCTTATAAGTAGATATTAATATCAGGCAGAGAATATATGCAGGTCTAATGTTGTGAAATCAGTAAGACTTGAGTTCAAATCTGGCCTCAGACACTTACTACTTATATGACCCTGTGAAAGTCACAACCTCTGTCTGCCTCAATTTCCTCAACTGTAAAATGGGGATAATAATAGCACCTACCTCACAGTGTTATTGTAAAGTACAAATGAGATTATATTTGTAAAGCACTTAGTATAGTGAATGACACATAATAGGCACTTAAGAAATGCTTATTCTCTTCTCCCTTTCCCTTCATTAAGGTAACAGTTTACCAGTGATATGGAGATATAAGTCATGGGTAACAGGAAGAATAAAGGACAAAATTTATAGGGTGAGAAAAATTAACTAGGTACTCTAGGTAAAATACATATAGAATTATTGGAATAGAATTCAGTGGTTGAAAATAAGGTGAGTCAGGAGGACCTGAGTTCAAATCCAACCTCAGACACTTAACACACTGTAATGGGAATGCAAATTTGGAAGATCTTCCCTGCCCCTAGGCTAAAGTGCACCTGAAGCCTTGTGATAGTAATGGCAATTAAAGATTCCCCTGTATTGGCTTGGTTTTCAAATTGATTGTGTTAAAACCCAGAGCTTGTTAATCCCACCTGTGGGATGGACTTGTTGATGCGAAAAGAAAGTCCTGAACTGGGAGGAGCTGGTGACGTAGATTTGGAGAGACACTAGAGAGAGGCGGAAGATCTTTTTGGAAGCAGCACCTCGTGGAGAGAGAGAGAGAGAGACTAAGAGAATTGCTGGTGGCCGCTTTGAATTGCCCTGGACTTTAGAGACCTGCCCCCTGAGCTGCCAAGGACTGAGGAGACATGGCTGTTTTGCTGGTACTTTGTCTGTCTGTTTTGATGTTGTTTTGCCAGATTTGTCCACTGGTGAAAGACTGTCCTGTTGAAGAAGTCCTGGAACCTGGCATTTGGTTAAGAAGCCCTGAGACTGTCCTGCAGACAGAGAGTGAATACTGTCCACTGATGAGGGACAGTGCTGTTGTTGCAGGGGTCTGGAGACTGTCCTGCAGACAGAGTGAATACTGTCCACTGGTGAAGGACAGTGCTGTTATTGCAGGGGTCTGGGAGCCTTTCTGTTGGTTCAGAAGCCCTGAAGAAGGATTTTCTTGTTGTATGTTTACAGAAATCCTGGGAGAGGGCTTTGCTAATGTGTTCAGGGGTTCTAGGACTGTTCTACAGACAGAGGATGAATTCATGAAGGGACTGGCAATGTATCTTATGGCCTTGCTAAGCCTTGTCTCCCCAGGAACTAAGATTGCTGAGAATTTGCCTCGTATCAAGATGAAGAAAAGACCTCCATTTGGGTATTAAGTGCTGTGCTTAAACTTGATGTAACTCTGGGGTAGATTCAATTGTGATCCAGGGGTGGGGAACTTTTGACCTTTTTGTGCTCTGTGATTGACAAATGAAGGTACTTTACCTATGTTTGGAAACTAATCTCCATTTGAGAAGAGGGGTTTTGTGGTGGACCAAATGAAGGTATAGCCTAGGGGTGGAGTAGTATTTAGAACAGGGACTTTGTAATTGATTGAATGATTGGAAGGTCCTGGGGTGGGGTAGTCCTTGGAGATTATTTAATCACACTTAGTAAATGCTGTATTTTGAATGATGTCATGTTTTGATCTTCTCTGTTCTTGGTTTGTCACTGAATAAAATAGAGAGCACCTATGCTGGTATTTTGAACCTGGGAAGTTGCCTTTGCTTGGCATTACATTACAAGCCTGGGGTGGGAGGCTTGTTTTTCAGTAGATACTTTTTGATTGGCCAGTGGGTCAATAAGGTTGTTACATTCTCTGAGCCAGGAGAAGGCTATATAAGCCCTGATGTGAGGCTTTGTTTTGGGGGCTCACTTTGAGAAGTGTTCTGTGATTTGATCTGTATTCTGAAAAGCCATTGTCCAGAGTCCCCCTGGCTTTGAAAAACCCAGATGTTGACTGGTGTATCAGCAATGCCATATTCACAATGCCTATGGAGATTACAAATATGCTGATATAATTATCCATTACAAAATACGTCAT